>NC_135627.1:62087037-62392546 GCF_053574225.1 Canis aureus | reverse complement strand
CAAATTCCTAGATTTTCAGGATGATTTGAAGGTTATCTAGGTAATTTGGTGGGGACAGGTGACTTGGGGACCCTTCTCTTCCGCCATCTTGCCCCTCCTCCTGTATGTTACCTTTTAGCTTTGGTTGTTTCTTTCACTTTGCAGAAGCTTTTCAATTTGATGAAGTCCCAATAGTATTTTTGCTTTTGTTTCCCTCACCTAAGAGGGATATCTAGAAAGATGATCCAATGGCCAATGTCAACGACGTTGCTGCCTATCTTTTCTTCTTTGTATGGTTTCAGGTCTCACATTTAGGTCTTTCATCCATTTTGAATTTATTTTTTATACAGATGGTGTAAGAAAGTGGTCCAGTTTCATTCTTCTGCATGTTGCTGCCTGGTTTTCCCAACACCATTTGTTCTTATCCAGGGGTCAGGTTTAGGGTTTCTTGAAGAGACTGTCTTTGTGCCATTGGATATTCCTTCCTGCCTTGTTGTCCATTAATGGATCATAGAGTTACATGTTTTTATCTTTTTTTGCTTTCCATTCTGTTCTATCGATCTAAGCATCTCCTGTTGGGAGATCCCTTATTGCTGATTCAGTTTCTCTGCTGGTTATCTGTCTGTTCAAGTTTCTTGTTTCTTCCTTTTTCATTTTTGCTATGTTATATATTTCTAGGAATTGATCTATTTCTTCCAGGTTCTCAGTTGTTGGCATATAATTTTTCATCATATTCTCTTATTATCGTTTCTATTTCTCTAGTGTTGGTTGTTATTTCTCTTTTCTCATTTGTGATTTTATTTGGGTCCTTTCTCATCTTTTTGTCTTTTTGTCTTTTTTAAAGATTTTATTTATGTATTCATGAGAGACACAGAGAGGCAGAGGTATAGGCAGAGGGAAAATGAGGCTCCATGCGGGGAGCCTGATGTGTGACTTGATTCCCCAGGACACCGGGATCATGACCTGAGCCAAAGCACATGCTCAACCACTGAGGCACCCAGGTGCCTTGCTGATTCAATTCCTTTGCTAGTTATGGGTCTGTTTATATTTTCTATTTCTTCCTATTTCAGTTTTGCTCGTTTGCCCATTTCTAGGGATTTGTCCATTTCTTCCAGGTCTCCCAGTTTGTTAGCGTATAATCTTGCATAGTATTCACTTATAATTGTCTTATTTTTCTGGTGTTGATTGTGATCTCTCTTCTCTCATTTGTGATTTTATTTATTTAGGTTTTCTCTTTTCTCGTTGATAAGGCTGGCTAGGGCTTGATCCATTTTATTAATTATTTTGAAGAACCAGCTCTTAGTTTCGCTATTCCATTCTACTGTTTTGTTGTTTCTGTATTGTTTATTTCTGGTCTCATCTTTATTTTTTCCCTTCTTCTGTAGGCTTTAGGCTTTGTTGCTATTCCTTTACCAGCTCCTTTAGGTGTAGGGTTAGGTTGTGTATTGGAGACTTCTTGTTTCTTGAGGTAGGCCTGTATTGCTATGTACTTCCCTCTTAGGACTGCCTTTGCTACATCCCAGAGGGTTGGAGAAACATGTTTTCATTTTCATTTGTTTTAAATTTCCTCTTTAATTTCCTGGTTGCTCCATTCATTCTCTAGTAGGATGTTCATAATCTCCACGTATTTTTGGTCTGTCCAAATTTGTTCTTACTGTCAACTTCGAGTTTCATAGCCTCATTGTCCAAAAATGTATATGATGTGATACCAACCTTCTTGTACCTGTTGTACCTGTTGAGGGCTGATTTGTGGGCCATGATATGATCTGTTCTGGAGAATGTCCCATGTGCACTTGAAAGGAATGTGTATTCTGCTTTAGGATGAAATGTTGAGACTATGTCTTTGAGTCCCTGTGGTCCAGTGTGTCAAGGCTGTTGTTCTCCTGTTGATTTTCTGCATAGACGATCGGTCCGTTGCCATATGTGGGTGTTAAAATCCCCTGTCATTGTATTATTATCAGTGAGTTCCTTTACATTTGTTGTTAATTGGTTTGTATATTTAGGTACTCCCATGTTGGCAGCATAAATATTTAGTTGTTTGGACTTTTTTTTTTAAATTATTTTTTATTGGTGTTCAATTTACCAACAAGCAGAGTAACACCCATGCTCATCTAGGCAAGTGCCCCCCTCAGTGCCCATCACCCATTCACCCGCACCTCCTGCCCTCCTCCCCTTCCAGCATCCTTTGTTTCTTTCTCAGAGTTAGGAGTCTTTATGTTCTGTCTCCCTTTCTGATATTTCCCACACATTTCTTCTCCATTCCCTTATATTCCCTTTCACTATTATTTATATTAACCAATTGAATGAGAACATATGTTTGTCCTTCTCCGATTGACTTCTCTCAGTGTAATACCCTCCAGTTCCATCCACGTTGAAGCAAATGGTGGGTATTTGTCGTTTCTAATGGCTGAGGAATATTCCATTGTATACATAAACCACATGTTCCTTATCCATTCATCTTTCAAAGGACTCCAAGCCTCCTTCCACATTTTGGCTATTGTGGACATTGCTGCTATAAACATCGGGGTGCAGGTGTCCCCGCGTTTCATTGCATCTGAATCTTTGAGGTAAATCCCCAACAGTGCAATTGCTGGGTCGTAGGGCAGGTCTATTTTTAACTCTTTGAGGAACCTCCACACAGTTTTCCAGAGTGGTTGCACCAGTTCCCATTCCCACCAAAAGTGTAAGAGTCTTCCCTTTTCTGCGCATCCTCTCCAACATTTGTTTTTTCTTGCCCTGTTAATTATCCCCATTCAGTAGTGTGAGGTGGTTCTCATTGTGGTTTTGATTTGTATTTCCCTAATGGCAAGTGATGCAGAGCACTTTTTCATGTTCATGTTGGCCATGGCAATGTCTTCCTCTGTGAGATTTCTCTTCATGTCTTTTGCCCATTTCATGA
Source organism: Canis aureus (assembly GCF_053574225.1). Taxonomy (NCBI): domain Eukaryota; kingdom Metazoa; phylum Chordata; class Mammalia; order Carnivora; family Canidae; genus Canis; species Canis aureus. The sequence continues at coordinate 62,389,668 of NC_135627.1, read as the reverse complement.
TTGGATTGTTTGTCTCTTTGTTGTTGATTTTAAGAAGTTCTTTATTGATCTTTGAAACTAGCCCTTTATCTGATACTTCATTTGCAAATATCTTCTCCATTCTTTAGGTTATCTTTTAGTTCTGTTGACTGTATCCTTTGCTATGCAAAAGCTTCTTATCTTGATGAAATCACAATAGTTCATTTTTGCTTTTGTTTATTTTGCCTTTGTGGATGTATCTCCAAGAAGTTACTGTGGCCAAGTTCAAAAAACTTATTGCCTGTGTTCTCCTCTAGGATTTTGATGGACTCTTGTCTCACATTTAGATCTTTCATCCATTTTGCGATTATCTTTGTGTATGCTGAAAGAGAGTGGTCTAGTTTCATTCTTCTGCATGTGTATGTCCATTTTCCCAGCACCATTTATTGAAGAGACTGTCTTTCTTCCAATCGATAGTCTTTACACCTTTATTGAATATTAGTTGACCATAAAGTTCAGGGTCCACTTCTGGGTTCTCTCTTCTGTTCCATTGATCCATTTGTCTGTTTTTGTGTCAGTACCACACTGTCTTGAACCAGAGCTTTGTCGTACACCCTGAAATCTGGCATAGTGAAGCCCCAGATATGGCTGTCTTTTTTAAAAGTCACCTCGCTATTCAAGGTCTTTTCTGATTCCACAAGTCTTTTTTTATTATGATAGTCACACACACACACAGAGAGAGAGAGAGGCAGAGACACAGTCAGAGGGAGAAGCAGGCTCCATGCACCGGGAGCCTGACATGGGATTCTATCCCAGGTCTCCATGATCGTGCCCTGGGCCAAAAGCAGGTGCCAAATGGCTGCGCCATCCAGGGATCCTGATTACACACAAATATTAAAACAATTAGTTCTAACTCTCTGAAGAAAGTCCATGGTATTTTGATAGGGTTTGCATTAAAGGTGAACATTGCCTTGGTAAAATTGACATTTTCACAATGTTAATTCTGCCAATCCATGAGCATGGAATATTTTTCCATCTCTTTGTGTCTTCCTCAATTTCTTTCAGAAGTGTTCTATAGTTTTTAGGGTATAGATCCTTTAACTCCATCGTTAGGTTTATTCCTAGGTATCTTATGCTTTTGGGTGCAATTTTAAATGAGATTGACTCCTTAATTTCTCTTTCTTCAATCTCATTGTTAGTGTATAGAAATGCCATTGATTGCCAGGCATTGATTTTGTATCCTTGAATGCTACTAAATTGCTGTATGAGTTCTAGCAACCTTGGGGTGGAGGCTTTTGGGTTTTCTATGTAGAGTATCATGTCATCGGTGAAGAGGGAGAGTTTAACTTCTTCTTTGCCAATTTGAATGCCTTTATTTCTTTTTGTTGTCTGATTGCTGAGGCAGGACTTCCAGTACTATGTTGAATAACCGTGGTGAGAGTGGACATCCGTGTATTGTTCTTGATCTTAGGGGAAAGGCTCCCAGTGCTGCCCATTGAGAATGATATTTGTAGTGGGCTTTTCATAGATGGCTTTTAAGATGTCGAGGAATGTTCCCTCTATCCCTATGCTCTGAAGTGTTTTGACCAGGAATGGATGCTCTATTTTGTCAAATGCTTTCTCTGTATCTAATGAGATGATCACATGGTTCTTGGTTTTTCTCTTGCTAATGTGATGAATCACATTGATTGTTTTACGAGTGTTAAACCAGCCTTGTGTCCCAGGGATAAATCCTACTAGGTCATGGTGAATAATTTTCTTAATGTACTATTGGATCCTATTGGCTAGTATCTTGTTGAGAATTTTTGCATCCATGTTCATCAGGGCTATTGATCTATAATTCTCCTTTTTGGTGGGGTCTTTGTCTGGTTTTGGAATTAAGGTGATGCTGGCTTCATAGAACGAATTTGGAAGGACTCATCTCTTTCTATCTTTTCAAACAGCTTTAGTAGGATAGGTATGGTTTCTTCTTTAAACGTTTGATAGAATTCCCCTGGGAAGCCATCTGGCCCTGGACTTTTGTGTCTTGGGACGTTTTGGATGACTGCTTCAATTTCCTTCCTGGTTATTGTCCTGTTTAGGTTTTCTATTTCTTCCTGTTGCAGTTTTGGTAGTTTGTGTCTTTCCAGGAATGCGTCCATTTCTTCTAGATTGCCTAATTTATTGGCGTATGGCTGTTCATAATGTTTTTAAAATCGTTTGTATTTCCTTGGTGTTGGTAGTGACCTCTCCTTTCTCATTCATGATTTTATTAATTTGAGTCTTCTCTCTCTTCTTTTTAATAAGGTTGGCTAATGGTTTATCTATCTTATTAATTCGTTCAAAGAACCAACTACTCGTTCTGTTGATCTGTTCCACAGTTCTTCTGGTCTCGATTTCCTTGAGTTCTGCTCGAATTTTAATTAACCCTCTTCTTCTGTTGGGTGTAGGATCTATCTGCTTTTTCTTCCTCTAGCCCCTTTATGTGTAAGGTTAGCTTTTGTATTTGAGTAGTTTCCTGTTTCTGAATGGATTCTTGTATTGTGATGTATTTCCCCCTTAAGACTGCTTTTGCTGCATCCCAAAGATTTTGAATAGTTGTATGTTCATTCTCATTAGTTTCCATGTATCTTTTTAATTCTTCCTTCATTTCCTGGTTGACCCTTTCATCTTTTAGCAGGATGATCCTTCACCTCCACATGTTTGAGGTCCTTCCAAACTTCTTGTTGTGATTTAGTTCTAATTTCAATTCATTATGGTCTGAGAATATGCAGGGGACGATCCCAAACCCTTGGTATTGGTTCAGACCCTATTTGTGACCCAGTATGTGGTCTATTCTGGAGAAAGTTCCATGTGCACTTGAGAAGAATGTGTATTCAGTTCAGTCTGGATGTAAAGTTCTGTAGATTTCTATGAAATCCATCTGCTCCAGTGTATCATTTAAAGCTCTTCTTTCTTTGGAAATGTTGTCCTTAGAAGACCTATCGAGGGTAGAAAGAGCTAGATTGAAGTCACCAAGTATAAGTGTATTATTATCTACGTATTTCTTCACTTTGTTTATTAATTGGTTTAAATATTTGGCAGCTCCTACATTCTGGGCATATATTGAGGATTGTAAAGTCCTCTTGTTGGATAGATCCCTTAAGTATGATTTAGTGTCCCTCTTCATCTCTCTCTACAGTCTTCTGGGTAAATTTTAGTTTATCTGATATAAGGATGGCTCCCCCTGCTCTCTTTTGAGGACCCTTTGAATGGTAAATTTTTCTCCAACATTTCATTTTCAGGTTGTAGGTGTCCTTCTGTCTAATATGAGTCTCTTGTAGACAGCAAATAGATGGGTCCTGCTTTTTTATCCAGTCTGAAACCCTGCGCCTTTTGATGGGGTCATTAAGCCTGTTCACGTTCAGAGTTACTATCGACAGATATGAGTTTAGTGTCATCATGATATCTTTTCACCTCTTGTTTTGTGGATTGTTCCACTGAACTTCTTCTTAAAGGGGAATTTTAAGAGTCCCCCTTAAAATTTCTTGCAGAGCTGGTTTGGAGGTCACATATTCTTTCAGTTCCTGCCTGTCTTGGAAGCTCTTTATCTCTCCTTCCATTTTGAATGAGAGCCTTGCTGGATAAAGTATTCTTGGTTGCATGTTCTTCTCATGGAGGACCTGAATATATCCTGCCAGCCCTTTCTGGGCTGCCAGGTCACTGTGGAGAGGTCTGCTGTTACCCTAGTGCTCCTCCCCATAAAGGTCAGGATTTTCTTGTCTCTTGCTGCTTTAAGGATCTTCTCTTTATCTTTGGAATTTGCAAGCTTCACTATTAAATGTCGAGGTGTTGGACAGTTTTTATTGATTTTAGGGGGGATCTCTCTATTTCCTGGATCTGATTGCCTGTTTCCCTTCCCAGATTAGGAATGTTTTCAGCTAGGATTTGTTCAAATACATATTCTGGCCCTCTGTCCATTTTGGCACCCTCGGGAACCCCAATTACACGTAGGTTTTTCTTCCTCAGGCTGTCGTTTATTTCCCTTAATCTGTCTTCCTTGTCTTTTAATTGTCTGTCTCTTTTTTCCTCAGTTTCCTTCTTTGCCATCAACTTGTCTTCTATGTCACTCACTCATTCTTCCACCTCGTTGTCCCTCGTCGTTAGGACTTCCAGTTTGGATTGCATCTCATTCAATTGCTTTTTAATTTCGGCCTGATTGGATCTAAATTCTGCAGTCATGAAGTCTCTTGAGTCCTTTATGCTTTTTTCTAGAGCCATCAGTAGCTGTATAGTAGTGCTTCTGAATTGGCTTTCTGACATTGAATTGTAATCCAGATTTTGTAAATTTGTGAGAGAGACGACTGTTTCTGATTCTTTCTTTTGAGGTGAGGTTTTCCTTCTAGTCATTTTGCTGAGTGCAGAGTGGCCAAAAACAAATTGAATTGGGAATAGGACAAAAAGAGAGGAGAGAAAGAAGGAAAGAAAAGAAAAAAAGGAAAAAGAATAAAGGAAGAAAGAAGGAAAAAAGAGAATAAAAAGAGAAAGAAAAGAAAGAAAGTGGAGAAAGAGGGTGGGGGTAGCAATCAGAAATAAAAAAAAACATGGGGGAGTATCTTCTGATTCTGTATACTTTAAGTCTCTTGACCTCCCTTGGACTTGTCCGTCTAGCTGGTCTTCCAGGGGAGGGGCCTGTTGTGTGGATTTACAGGTGTTAGCATGTGGGGGAGCTGCTCTGTCCCCTGCCTGGTGCTGGGCTCAGTGCAGTTAGTTTACCCCGTGAGGCCCCAGGAGGAACAACCCCAGTGGCAGCGGTCAGCTCTGGAAACCTCTATTCAGCCCCCGCAAAACTCGGGAGCAGTCCATCTGCAGGGCCTGGAGGCTCTTGGGCAGGGCCGCTGATCTGCTCAGCTCTGAGCAGGAGCGTTCTTGCTATCCTGGGCCCTCCGTGCCTCCGCCTGTCCCAGCAGAGGCCAAATCCTGGGCTGTGTCCTGGCGACCTGTGCTCCAGGGCCTGCGCTGTTGGATTCTCGCTCCTGGCCATACAGCTGCCTCACTGCAGAGCCACCACCCAAGCCCCTCCGAGTTCCTCCTGGAGCCGCGCAGCCCCTCCACACGGCGCCTCTTCCTTTGCAGGAGACGCCACCGCCAAGGTGCTCCCGGGGCCGCTCAAATCCCTACACACAGAGCCACTGCTGGAGCCTCTCAGTGCTACTCCCTGGTCAATGCATGTGCCCTGCAGCCCTTAGGGAGCTCGGTGCACTCTCCTGGTAGTGCAGGTCTCTGTTAGTGTCACAGGGAGCCCTACGGCATCCCCGCCCTCCTGGGGTTCTTCTCTGACTCCTTGAAGGTGCCATTCCGCCCTGGAAGATTGGTGCAGCTCCTCCTTCTCCCAGGACAGAGCTCTTCTGTCCTGTGGACACTCACCCCGGCCTCAGCCGGGCTCCTCTCAGGGCCCTTCACACTTGGATGCCTTTTGTTTCTTTATTTTTTTCCCCGTCTTCCTGCCTTGATAGAATCACGAACTTTTCTCACTGTAGCATTCGATCTGGGCTCTGTTTAAATCTCAGGCTGAATTCGTAGATTCTCAGGATGATTTGAAGGTTATCTAGGTAATTTGGTGGGGACAGGTGATTTGGGGACTCTACACTTCCGCCATCTTGCCCCTCCTCCTGTATGTTGCCTTTTAGCTTTGTTTGTTTCCTTCACTTTGCAGAAGATTTTCAATTTGATGAAGTCCCAATAGTATTTTTACTTTGTTTCCTTCACCTCAGAGACATATCTAGAAAGAAGATCCAATGGCCAATGTCAAAACCATTGCTGCCTATCTTTTCTTCTTTGTATGGTTTCAGGTCTCACATTTAGGTCTTTCATCCATTTTGAATTTATTTTTTATATAGATGGTGTAAGAAAGTGGTCCAGTTTCATTCTTCTACATGTGGCTGCCTGGTTTTCCCAACAACATTTGTTCTTATCCTGGGGTCAGGGTTAGGGTTTCTTGAAGAGACTGTCTTTGTGCCTTTGGATATTCCTTCCTGCCTCGTTGTCGATTAATGGATCATAGAGTTACAGGTTTGTATCTTGTTTCGGCTTTCCATTCTGTTCTATTGATCTAAGTGTCTCCTGTTGGGAGATTCTTGATTGCTAATTCAATTTCTCTGCTGGTTATCTGTCGGTTCAAGTTTCTTATTTCTTCCTTTTTTATTTTTGCTGTTATATATTTCCAGGAATTGATCTATTTCTTCCAGATTCTAGGTTTCTGGCATATAATTTTTTTTAATGTTCTCTTATAATCGTTTGTTTTTCTGTAGTGTTGGTTGATATTTCTCTTTTCTCATTTGTGATTTTATTTGGGTCCTTTCTCATCTTTTTATCTTTTTTCTTTTTTAAAGATTTTATTTATCTATTCATGAGAAACACAGAGAGGCAGAGGTATAGGTAGAGGGAAAATGAGGCTCCATGCAGGGAGCCTGATGTGTGATGTGATCCCCTAGGACCCTGGGAACATGACCTGAGCCAAAGAAGATGCTCAACCACTGAGGCACCTAGGTGACTAGGTGCAATTCCTAGCTAGCAATTCCTTTGCTAGTTATGGGTCTGTTCACATTTTCTATTTCTTCCTATTTCAGTTTTACTCATTTGCACATTTCTAGTTATTTGTCCATTTCTTCCAGGTCTCCCAATTTGTTTGCGTATAATTTCATAGTATTCCCTTATAACTGTCTAATTTTTCTGCTGTTGATTGAGATCTCTCTTCTCTCATTTGTGATTTTATTTATTTAGGTCTTTTCTCTTTTCTCATTGATAAGGCTGCCTATGGTTTGATCCATTTTATTAATTATTTTGAAGAACCAGCTCTTAGATTCGTTATTCCATTCTACTGTTTTGTTGTTTCTGTATTGTTTATTTCTGCTCTCTTCTTTATTTTTTCCCTTCTTCTGTAGGCTTTAGGCTTTGTTTGCTATTCCTTTACCAGCTCCTTTAGGTATAGGGTTAGGTTGTGTTTTGGAGACTTCTTGTTTATTGAGGTAGGCCTGTATTGCTTTGTACTTCCCAGTTAGGACTGCCTTTGCTAAATCCCAGAGTTTTGGAGAAACATGTTTACATTTTCATTTGTTTTAAATTTCCTCTTTAATTTCCTGGTTGCTCCGTTCATTCTCTAGTAGGATGTTCATAATCTCCAAGTATTTTTTGTCTGTCCGATTTTTTTTCTTACTGTTGGTTTCGAGTCTCATAGCGTCGTGGTCCGAAAATGTACAGCATGTGATATCAACCTTCTTGTACCTGTTGAGGGCTGATTTGTGGGCCATGATATGATCTGTTCTGGAGAATGTCCCATGTGCACTTGAAAGGAATGTGTATTCTGCGTTAGGAAAAAATATTCAGACTATATGTGTTGAGTCCCTGTGGTCCAGTGTGTCAAGGCTATTGTTCACCTGTTGATTTTCTGCATAGACGATCGGTCCATTACCATAAGTGGGTGTTAAAATCCCCTGTCATTGTATTATTATCAGTGAGTTCCTGTATGTTTGTTGTTAATTGGTTTCTATATTTAGGTACTCCCATGTTGGCAGCATAAATATTTAGTTGTTGGATCTTTGTTTTAAATAAATTTATTTTTTATTGGTGTTGAATTGACCAACATACCGAATAACACCCAGTGCTCATCCCATCAAGTGTCCCCCTCAGTGCCCATCACCCATTCACCCCCACATCCCGCCCTCCCCCCCTTCTAGCACCCCTAGTTTATTTCTCAGAGTTAGGAGTCTTTATGTTCTGTCTCCCTTTCTGATATTTCCTACTCAATTCTTCTCCATTCCCTTATATTGCCTTTCACTATTATTTATATTCCCCAAATGAATGAGAACATACACTGTTTGTCCTTTTCCGATTGACTTACTTCACTCAGCATAATACCTTCCAGTTCCATCCATGTTGAATTAAATGGTGGGTATCTGTCATTTCTAATGGCTGAGTAATATTCCATTGTATACATAAACCACATCTTCTTTATCCATTCAATTTTCAATGGACACCGAGGCTCCTTCCACAGTTTGGTTATTGTGGACATTCCTAATATAAACATCGAGGTGCCAGTGTCCCGGCGTTTCATTGCATCTGAATCTTTGGGGTAAATACCCAACAGTGCAATTTCTGGGTCGTTATGCAATTCTATTTTTATCTCATTGAGGAACCTCACAGAGTTTTCCAGAGTGGCTACACCAGTTCACATTCCCACCAACAGTGGTTTCTATATTTAGGTACTCCCATGTTGGCAACATAAATATTTTGTTGTTTGATCATGATAGAGAGTCTTTTTAATTATGAAATAATGCCCTTCTTCATCTCTTCTTACAGTATTTGTTCTTTCTTTTTTGAAATTTAAAATCTTTATTTATTTATTCATGAGAATTACACAGAGAAGCAGAGGAAGGAACATAGAGTGAGAGGCAGGCTCCCCAAAGGGAGGCTAATGGGGGACTTGATCCTGGGATCCCAGGATCACACCCTGAGCCGAAGGAGATGCTCAACCACTGAGCCACCAGGTGTCCCCCAGGGTTTGGTTTCAAATCTCATTTGTCTGATATAAGTATGGGTCCTCCAGCTTTCTTTTGATATCCATTAGCTTCATAGATTATTTTCTATCCCCTGACTTTCAATCTGTTGGTGTCTATAGGTCTAAGGTGAGCATCTTGTAGTCAGCGTACAGATGGATGTTGTTTTTTTAATAATAATTTTATTTATGATAGTGTGAGAGTGAGCGAGACTGAGGGGGGGGCAGAAAATTAGGCAGAGAGAGAAACAGGCTCCCCACCAGGAGCCCAATATGGGACTCGTTCCAAGACTCCAGGATCACACCCTGATTCAAAGGCAGAGGCTCAACCCCTGAGCCACCCAGACATCCCGGATCCTGTTTTTTAAGCCCCTCTGATACCCTATATCTTTTTATTGGAGCATTTAGTCTATCAGCATTCAGAGTGATTATTCAAAGATATGAACTTTGTGCATTTGTGTTACCAGAAGAGTTGGTGTTTCTGGTGATGTTCTCTGGGCCTTTCTTGTCTTTGTTGGTTTTGGTCTCTTTTTTTCCCCCACTAGGAGAGTCCATCTTAAAATTCCGTACTGGACTGGTTAATTGGTCATGAACTCCTTTATATGTTGCCTGTCTGGGAAAATCTTTCTCCCTCCTTCTCTCCTGTATGACACCCTGGCTGAAGAAAGAATTGATACAAATTGGACTACAATAAAAAGAAATTTAAAAACATAAAATAAATTTTTGCTATTTTGATTGAGGAAAATGGCATTTAGGTGGAAAAGCAGAAGCTGAAAGAGAGGAGGAAAGATTTCACCCTCCGTAGCCTTCATAGGGACCTGGTTTCCTTTCCTAGGAGGGCCCCCCACCTCCGGAGGATGCTTCCTGCCCCTCTGTCCTCCTTTTTAGAACACAGCAAAGACATCTCCGTACCTCCAACACCTCTGCACTCATGGCTTATAGCGTTTTCCAAATATCCTATTGGGGACCACATTGTAGTGTATGTAACCATCTGGCTGCTGTTTGACAACATTGGGGGGATTCCGACTTTTGTGGTTTTGAGCTGCGTGTGTGTCTATCACATGCAGCTATCCCGTGCAGCCATCAGATCCTCTGGCTGGGTCACCCAAAACCCCGAAATTGTTGGCAGAACATCATTTCTGGTGCTGGCGCTGGGGGGCTAGCTGGGCTCTCCTGGCCATGCTGGGGCTCACTACTGCAGGAACTTTCAGCTGGAGGGTCAGCAGAGCTGGAAGTTCCAGCTCAGCCACATTCCCATGTACAGCAGTGGATCCGGCCTCCCCTAGAAGGCACGTGGGGAGGTCAGCTGTGTGTGCCTGGAGGTGCCCCTGCAGGGGCTGGTTGGGGCCTAGGTGGTGCTCCATCCTCCTTTCTGGGGGACTCTCCATGCCCCGTGCACATAGTTCTTGGAGACACAGAAATGGGTTGGCTCTGATTTTTCACACCACAACACTTTATTGACTTTCTACAGCAAAGGCTCAGAGCCATGAGTTCGTGCCTTCCCCTGGGGAAGGAGAACTTTCTGTCCTTTAAGGGGGGGCAAGAATCACACGGGGTGGGGGGGCGGGTGCTGGAGTCCCCCCGGGAGAATGTGTGGACTCTGGGTGGGGGCAAGTGTCCTGAGTTTCACCCTGATTGACGGTTCTGAGGACAGCAGAGCTGACCTGGACCTGTCGCTCATGGCCTCCTGCTCTGGGTCCCCGCAGGGCAGCAGGACCCCGGCTTCAGGCTCTCTGGCGCTGGGGCACCTGGAGGAGTCTGCCTCCTGGTGTGGGTGTGGGTGGGCCCCACTGGCTTACCCCTCCTCTCCCCACACTGGTGTGTCCTGGGATCCCCAGGGCTGCCCTAGATCAGCGACCTGTATCTGTGGGGCACGCCCAGGGCCCAGGAGGCCACACCCAGCTCTGAGAGGGCTCACTCAGCCCAGGGCCAGAATCCAGGGCTGGCCAGGGCCATGGGGGCCTGATTCCATTAGTCTTTGAGTTGGGACTGGTGTGGGCTCAAATCAACGCAGCCTCCAAAGAGCCTGGGCCCAAGTCAGCCCAGGTCCCTCTGGGTTAGGGGCTGGTGTCCTGTGCAGGTTGTGCCGCCCTCCAGGAGGAAGAGTAGGAGGAGGCAGGGCACAGTGCTTCCTCTGCTCCATGCACCTGCACCCACCCTGTCGGGGGCTCCCTGTCTTTCCTCCTCCCTGCAACCCCTGGATACACTATGGGACACCGGGCTTCTGATGGTAGCAGGCTGTCCAGAGAACCATGGGGAGGCTGACCATGATCCACAGGGGGCAGCTGCACCGGGTCCTTGCTGAGGGGCGGTGGTGTGTGAGTGGATGGTGTGGGGGCAGGGGTATGATGGTGTTGGATTGAGGGGGATGGTGTAGGGGGGATGGTGTTGGGGTATAGTGTGGGTGGGGTTTGTTTGGGGTTGTGTGGGTTTGAGGGGGATGGTGTAGGGGGGATGCCATGAGGGATAATGATGTAGGGGGATAGTGTGTGGGTGGGGAATGAAGGGGATGGCGTGGGGAGCCTGCGGACACAGGGCATCCCCTTTCTCTAAGATGCACACCGAGACATCTACAGATAAAGGCGACCACAGTCTTAGGTTTATTGTGACACCTGTCTCAGGGGCCCCGTGTGGTCAGTTCAGGGCCCTGGCTGGACTGGGCGCATTATCTGGGGGTCATCATACTATGTATGTTTACAAATTGCAAGTTGGCTCAAATTAAATGCATAGAATTTAGAAATATATAAAGCACCGAGGGTGGGTGTCACTCTGACCCTTCAGACCCTCATCGGATCAATGTGTGTCCTCCTCCAGTCACAGCCATGCAACCTGCCCCCAGGTCCCCTTAATGCCCCCCATGGCCCCCACCCAGGCACCTGGTTTCAGGGTGCCGTCCGTCACCCCTTTGGGGATCAGCTCACATGGCAACCCCTGGAGGCCCCATCCTAGTGGCCTCCTCATCCCTGAGACACCAGAGGTAGAGACACGGAGGTCATCCTCAGCACCCTACCATGTCGCTGTGTTTTGTTGGCTGCTGTTCTTCCCCCGGCCTCAGAAGCCCCATGTTCCCTTCCCAGAAGCCACCAGTCCTCCCCCGGGTCCCAATCCCCCCTGGCACCTCAGCCTCACCCTACCCCGTAGTAGTCCCAAAACATGATGTGACTGCTGAACGTCATGTTGATGTCCAGGTCCACATGTTTGATGTCCCTGGAGGAGACCAGGGCCTCTTATTTCATTTCCTGTGTGAATACCATGGAGGAGGAGCCAGCGTCAGGGACTCAGACCCCGACATGTCACCAGGTGCCATCCTGGGCAGGGAGCCCAGGGGCCACCACGGGATTGTGTCCTGCCGAATCCTCCTTCTTCCCCTGGGAAGCTGAGGATGGCGGGAGTGCCCAGCATGCCCATGGACCTGTGTGAGGGCCTGTGCCCAGCTGTTGTGTGCGGGGAGGTGACTTAGGGTCAGCCTGGGTGGGAGGGGACAGGGGGTCAGTCCAGGTGGGAAGGGGACATTGGGGTGTTGTGCACAAGATGGCGAATCCGAGAAACCACTAAGGAGCTGACACTGATGCAAACAACGAGGGTTGTTATACAAACTCGAGCATGGGTCCAAGTATACCCCACAGAGTGGAGCAGGGAGTTGGACTACGAGGACGGTTTTAACTTAGTTTTAAGGGCCTGGTCTCGGGGACCTCCAGAAGGGCTGGAGCAATTCCTCAAGTTCTGTTCACTTTTTGATATGGGGCCTTCAAGGGCATTGAGCACTCTTCTCATTCTAATAAGGGCTTCCAGCCCTTGGCTTCGGCTCAGTTTTTATTCTATTCTGGAGCATTCTGGACATTAAGCTGTAAATTTTTGTTTTTTTCCTGTAACTGAAGTAATGTAAATTTCAGCTCTTCTTCACAGGGGCCTGGGATTGCTGGACTTGTGCAAATGCTGAACTTAAAGTGGAATGGCCGTAATGTTCTCGGCTTCCACGCGTCCCGTCCCATACTCTCTAGCTCCTGCCGCCCTCCCCGGAGCTCCTAAGAGAGCAATTGCAAATGACCTCAGCGTGGCAGCCTGTGTTGGGGGACAAGCCCCGGGATGCGAACAGGAAGACCTGGAGATCGGCGTATCGGCTATGCAGCGTGATTTGATGCTGCAGACTCTTATTCCCTAAGGCTATCTTGACAACTGACTTTGTACATAGAAAAGTTCTCCTTTGCCTTTAAAAGATGAGGAGCAAGTCAAAGCGTTTTTTCTCTGCCCATCTGATTGCTCAGATTCCAATCTGAGACGTATTGACTGTTAATATGGATAAAGTACTATCCGTAGTAGTATTGTTAAAATATTCTGACACTAGTAATTCAGAGGGATGATGCTTTCTCAACTATTTCTTCACAGCTCAGTCACTCATCAGAAAATGCATCTTTATGGATTTGGAAATAACTGAGAGACATTATTACCAATGGTCCTATTATTGTGTGAAGGATTCTTCCCTGAAATTCTTCCCCTGTTTCAACTGACACTGAAACACTGTGAACTCTTTGGAAGACAAATGTCAAGGAGATAAATTTTATGCCTTGCTAATTTTAAATGCACTTGCAATATGGTGTCTATTATAATAGAAGTTTTTTAATCTGATTTTTGCTATTTATTATCCTTTCCTGCTTTTCAGGTTCAGAAGGCATTGTACGTGTTCATAACTGTTTTTCTTTCCTTCTGATATAAAATTTTTACTTTGTTCCCAACGAAGGAACTCTCTAAGAATAAGGCAAAAGTTACTTCAACTATTCTTGAAATGTCTTCACACTTGGAGCCTGATTTATTTAACTCAATTTTCAAAATAAATCTTATTTATTGGAATAAAAACAAAGATTTATAGGGAAATTGAGAAGATAGTAAGAAAATTCTCATTCACTTGCACTCAATTTTTCCAATTATTGATATATTAGTATGGTTCAAATATTAGCTAATAAATCAATATTAAAATATTTGCATTAACCAAGGACAATGCTTTATTCAGATTTCCATAGTTTTTGCTAAGTTACCATTCCTCATATCACACTCCATTTGTCCTCATGTTTTCTTAGGCTCCTCTGGATTGTGACAGTCTCTCAGCCTTTCCTTGTTGTCATTGAATTGGAATGCTTTGAGAAGTAGAGTAATTTGTAAAATTTCCCTCAGTTGGGACCTGTCTGTTGTTTATCTCATGATTGAACTGTTTTTGTGGATTATATACAGAGATATACTGCTTTTTTATTATATCATATAAAGGATAGATACTATCAACATAATTTATCAGTCTTGGTATCCATCTGATCATCTTGCTGATGTAGTGTTTGTCAGCTTTCTCCGTAGTAAAGTGATTCTTTATTGTTATTGTTATTATTATTATTAATATTATATTATCATTATTTTTTAAGTTTTTCATAATATATTTTGTAGAAGGAAGTTACTATGTGTATTGCACACATAAGAGTGGGAAGCTATACTCATGAACTTGAGGGTGGAATGTCTGCACAAATTGTTTGAAATTCTTCTACATGGGAGATTTCTCTTCATTCTGGGTTTGTTTGTGTCTTTTTCAAAGACGCTATTTAATTAATTGAGAGAGAGAGGAGAGAAAAACCATGAGCGAGAGGGACAGAGGGAGAAGGAGAAGCAGGTTCCCTGCTGAACAGGGAGTCTTCCTTGGGACCTGGATCATGATCTGAGTCTAAGTCAGAAGCTTAACTGTCTGAGCCACCTAGGTGCCACTTTTTCTTCCTTCTTTTTTTTTTCTTAATAATAAATTTATTTTTGTGTGTGTGTTCAATTTGCCCACAAACAGAATAACACCCAGTGCTCATCCCATCAACTGCCCCCCTCAGTGCCCATCACACATTCACCCCCACCCCAGCCCTCCTCCCGTACCATCACCCCTAGTTCGTTTCCCAGAGTTAGGAGTCTTTATGTTCTGTCTCCCTTTCTGATATTTCCCACACATTCCTTCTCCCTTCCCTTATATTCCCTTTCACTATTATTTATATTCCCCAAGTGAATGAGAACATACAATGGTTGTCCTTCTCTGATTGAGTTACTTCACTCAGCATAATGCCTTCCAGTTACATCCACGTTGAAGCAAATGGTGGGTATTTGTCATTTATAATGGCTGATCAAGGCCCACCTTTTCTCTCTCTTCATCTTCTGAGTCTCCTATGATATGAATGTTATTGCTTTAATAAGTGGCTGAGTTCCCTATGTCTGCCTCTGTAGTCCATAACCTTCCTTGTTTTTAAGGCTTCCACTTGGGACTGCATCTCAGTTATAGCATTTTTAATGTTGGCTTGACTAGATTTTACTTCTTTTATTTCTACAGTAAGGGATTCTCTAGTTTTCTTCTGTGCTCTTTTTCCAGCCCAGCTGCTATCTTTATAATCATTGTTTTAAACTGTATTTAGACATCATATATGTGAATGGATGAACTTCCTGGCTGTGAGTACTACCTCATGTTATTTTATGAAGGTGAATTTCTCCATCTCATTATTTTTTCCAAAAAAGAAAGAAGGAAGAAAAAGAAAAACCAATTAAAACAATAAATTTGCCCTCCTAAAAGAACACTAGATTATTTTGGCCTGCTTGTTAAAAGATTCTAAATCCCAAAATAAGAAACACAAAGTACCATGAAACTAAAGATAAGAAATATATAAGGTACATACATAAAATTTAAAATAAGGCAATTTATAAACTAGAATCAAAGAAAATACATGAAAATAAAGCACAAAGTACAAAGGAAGCTAGACCCTACTTTCCAGGCAGAGCTGAAGCTCTGCAGCCTCTGCGGTCCAACAACTTGGTGGCAGCAAGTGGTCTGTGTGGGGTCTGGGAATGGCCCGTGGCGCTGATTGTCAGGTGCACATCTGCCTGGGAGATGCACCTGTGGGGTGAGAGGTGGGGTGGGCTTCAGCGCCTCTGGCCTCCAGCGGGTGGCACTGTGCTGCTCCCTGAGACTCCGTTCTAATGGGAGGGATGCGGGTGGGGACACTGGGTCCTCTAGCTCTGGGGCTGAGCATCCCGCCCCCCAGTCTGCAGGCCCACCACAGAAGAGCCGCCAAGCCCCCGGGTCTCTGCTGCTCTTCTCAGAATCCTGCTTTCACTCTGCTCTCATCCGAGTTTCTTTTGGTTTTGTTTTTTATCTCAGTCTGTTGTGCCCAAGATTGCGAATTCGAGAAACCACTGAGAAGCCGACACGAATGCAAACACATGAGGGTTTATTTACAAGATCAAGCTAGTGTCCTAGTATACCCGACAGAGTTGAGCAGGGACTTGGACCCCGATGTAGGTTTTTGCTTAGTTTTAAGGGCTGGTCTTGGGGACCTCCAGAAGGGCTGGAGCAATTCCTCAAGTTCTGTTTACATTTTGATATGGGGCCTTCAAGGGCATTGAGCTCTGTTCTCATTCTAATAGGGCCTTCCTGTCCTTGTCCTGGGCTCAGTTTTGATTCTATTGTGGGTCTTTCTAGGACATTAAACTGTAATCAGCAAAGGTTCCACACCTGGAAGGGGGACGTACACTGTCCCTATATGCTGAAGATGCGGTGCTAGAAGAAGGAAACCCGAGAGCCTCCACCAAAACCTGTTAGAACTAAGGAGTGAGTTCAGTAAAGTCACGGACACAAACTGACCCTACAGAGCAGAGTAGCCTTGCTATGTCCCGACAATGAGCACTCAGGTAAAAAATGATGTGACTCCCTTCTCAGGAGCATCAAGGAGAATTAATAATGAGACTGAACCAAAGGAGCACAAGACTTCTGCACTGAGCCATACCAGGCTCTGGGAGGCCGTCCTGGGCTTGTGGGGTGAGAGCCTCATCTTGTGAAAATGTCCACAGTTCCTGAATCCACCCTCAGATTCAATGTCATTCCTATCAAAATCATGGTGGCAGATCTTCGAAATAGGAAAAAAAAACCCCATAACATCCATCCGCCCCCACAAATGACCCCGGACAGCAAATCAGTATTGGAGAAGCAGGAGAGAGCAGAACGCAGCACTTTCCTATTTCAAATGATGTCACAGAGACACAGGATAAAGCAGTGTGGTTCTCGGGCCCCCAGCTGGCTCTGTTGGTTAAGCATCTGACTCCTGACCTCACCTCCGGTCCTGATCTCAGGGGTCATGAGTTCTAGCCCTGGGCTGGGCCATGGATGAGGCATGGAGCCTATTTAGACAAACCAGACCCACGGTGGATGGTCCCGGTATAAGCTGAATGAGCAAAACTGAGAGTCTAGAAGGAAATGTGCTCTGATACAAATGGTTTTTTAACTTAATTTAATTTAAACCCAATTAATTAATGTATAGTGTATTATACTTTCAGAGGAAGAATTCAGGGATTCAGCAGTTGGAGATAACAGCAGTGCACGTGACATCACGTGCCCTCCTTCATGCCGGTCCCCTGTTATCCCCAACCTCCAGCGGCCCTCAGTTTGTTTCCTATCATTAAGAGTCTGTATTTCCTGCATCTGTTTTTATCATATTTGTTTTTCCTTCCCTTTACAGTTGTTATCTGCTTTGCTTCTTTAATTCCACCTATGAATGGCACCACACGGTCATTCTCTTTCCCGACTGATTTATTTTATTTTTTTTTTTTTTATAAATTTATTTATTTATTTATGATAGTCACACAGAGAGAGAGAGAGAGAGGGGCAGAGACATAGGCAGAGGGAGAAGCAGGCTCCATGCACTGGGAGCCCGATGTGGGATTCGATCCCGGGTCTCCAGGATCGCACCCTGGGCCAAAGGCAGGCGCCAAACCGCTGCGCCACCCAGGGATCCCTCCCGACTGATTTATTTCACTTAACATGATCCTTCTAGTTCTATCCACATCATTGCAAATGGCAAGATTTCCTTCTCTTTGATAGCTGAGTACCATTCCTCTCTCTATGACCATCATCTATCTCCCGTCCTCTTTATCCATCATCTGCCTGAAGGCACCAAGGCTCCTCCCACAGTGTGGCTACTGTGGACCCGGCTGCAGTGGAAATTGGGGTGCAGGTGTCCTGAGTCTCACCGCATCTGTATCTTCGGAGTGAGCTCCAGGCCGTTCACCTGCTGGTCACAGGACGGCTCTATTTGTAACTTCCTGAGGAGCCTCCACACTGTCCAGGGCGGCTACACTAGCCCGCAGTCCCACCCACAGTGGAAGAGTGTTGAGTGAGTTTTGCAGGACGTGGTAAAAGTCTGGTCCACATTTCATTTCGTGTCCTGTGGCTGCAATTCCTTGTCCTTAAGTATTTCTGGGGAATCCGGGTGTTGGGCTCCATTTCAGCGAGATGTTTCCAAAGCTAACAGGCCACAGCTGGAACCTGGATGAGGCAGGTGTGGCCTGTGGAGCACCCGACTCTTCCTGCATGGCCTCCTGCAGCGCCTGAGCGTCCCGCAGGGGGCGCCCGACCCCAGGCCCCACCCAGGGGTGCGCATGTGCAGTAGGCCTCCTCTGCCTTCACTAACAGGAGCCAGCCTGTGCTGGGGAGGCCTGAGGAGGACATGGGGACGAGTCCACGCTGATGAATCCCAGCCTCCTCAGGACCCGCGGGAAGTCTCATGGGGAAATTGGGCCACGTTCACGCTGACAGGAGCCCTGGTCTCCTCAGGACCAGCAGTGAGGTTCAGGAAGATGTGGGCCGGCATCACGCTGCCAGGAGCCCTGAGCCGCCTCAGGTCCTGCGGGGAGGCTTCAGGAAATTGTGGGCCCGCATCTACGCTGACAGGAGCCCCTGAGCTGCTTCAGGACCCACGGGGACACTTCAGGAAGATGTGGCACCGCTTCCACTCTGGCAGGAGCTCCAGGCCCCCTCCGGACATAAGTTGAGGCTTCTGGAAGCTGGGTGCCCCATTCACAGTGACAGGACCCCCATCATCCTCAGCACCTGCACTTTGGCTTTGGGACGTATGGGGATGTGTCTATGCTGATAGGGACCCTTCCTCAGGACTTGCGGTGAGTTTTCTGGGGGATGTGGGGCCATGCCCAGGCTGACAGAACCCCCCGGCCGCCTAAGGAGCTGCTGTGAGGGTTCCAGAGGATGTGAGGCATAGTCCACAGTGATAGGAGACCCAGCGTCCTCAGGACCTGCTGACTATGACTCAGGAACATGTGGGGCCACGTCCACACTCACATGATCCTGGATTACTCAGGACCCCGTGGAGGACTCTGGAGGCGCCATTGGGGGCCACGTCCATATCAGAAGGGACTACTCACAAGCATAGGGTAAGTGAATGGGTAGAATAAATGGTAAGGTCAGGGGAGGGGAGGCAGTTGGTGGTTAGGCTTAGGTTAGATGTTAGGAGTTATGATTATGCTTATGGTTACAGATTAGAGGTTAGGTGAGGCATAAGTGTAAGGGTCAGTAGTTAAGAGTTAGGATGGGGGTTAGGGTTAGGGACAGGATTTAGAGTTAGGGTTAGGGTTTAGGCTCTAGGGATTAGGGCAGGAGGTTTGGAGTTGGGGTTAGGGTTATGGTTAGAGTTAGGCTTGGGCTTAGGTTTGCATTTAAGGTTAGGGGTTAGGGTGTGAGCTAGGGTTAAGGGTTAGGGGTTAGAGTTAAAGAAGGGCTAGGTTTAGGGTTAGGGCGAGGGTTAGGGTTAGGATAGGGATTAGGGCTAGGGTTAGGGTTAGTGTTTGGTTAGGTGTTAGGTTTAGGTTCAGGTCAGGGTCAGGGTACGGATTTGGAAAAGGGTAAGAGATATGGTTAGAGAGTGGGTTAGGAGTTAGTTTTAGGGTACGGGTTAGGGTACAGTTTGGGGTATGAGATAGGATTAGTATTAGAGTGTTAGGGTTAGGGTACTGCTTAAGGTTAGGAATAGTATTTGAGTATATTAAGTTAAGGTTAGGGTTAGAGGGTAGGCTTAGGTTTAGATTTAAGGTAGGGGTCAGGCTTAAGGGTTTATAATAGGTTTAGGAGTTAGGGTGAGGGTTGGCAGGAAGGTTTAGTGAATGTGTTTCGGTCTTGGGGTTTGTGTTTGGTTTTTGATTAGTGATGGATCTTGTTTAAGGTTTAGGTTAACTTTAGGATTAAGTGTAGGGTTAGGGTTATGTCTGTGTATGGTTAGAATTTGGGTCTTGGCATGTGCCTCACTGGGACTCCTAGCATCTTGGGCAGTTTAGTTTTATGCACTCTATTTAGGTTTTTGGGTTCAAAGATAGCCTGACTCCACCAAGTCAGTGGCCTCCCCAGAGAATCAAAATCCAGGCTTCTGCTGGGGTCAGAATAGACAGGGCAGGCTTCTCCCGAGCTGAGCTAAGGAGGGGATTTGTGCCTCTAAATACTCTATTTGGATTTTCAGTTGCCTTTCTGATTTTATCTCTTGTGTGCACATGTTTCATCAATCATACCAATTATCATTTTAAAATTTTACTTGAATTCCTGTTTGTAAACACAGTATGATATACTTTCAGGTTTACCACATAGTGATTTAATCCTTGGATACAACTCCTGGTACTGGTCACAGGTGCCCTCCAGCATCCCCATTCCCTGATTCCCCTTTCCCCCACCATCATCTGGTGTTGATTAGTTTATTCTCTGTGGTTAAGAGTGTGTATCTTGGTTTGCTTCTCTCAACCCCCCTCTGCCCCTTTGCCAGTTTGTTTGGTTTTTAAAAATTCACATGTGAATGCCATTGTATGGTATTTGGTATCTGTCTTTCTCTGACTGACTGAGTTCATTTGGCATAAGTCCTTTCCACTTCTCTCACGTCATTTTAAATGGCTTCATTTCATCCCTTCTGATGACCCAGTGATGTCACAGTGTGTATATTTAGCACATCGTCTCTGCCCATTCTTCTGTCGATGGACATCTGGGCTGTATCCACAGATTGGCTTTTGTTGATAACGCTGCTGCAAACACTGGGCTGCATGTCCCTCTTCCAATCTACTAAACTACTTTTGTATCCTTGTGGTAAATACCTAGCTGTGCAATTTTGGAATCATAGGTTAGCTCTATTTTTAACTACTTTTTATTTTATTTTTTTATGATAGTCACAGAGAGAGAGGCAGAGACACAGGCAGAGGGAGAAGCTGGCTCCATGCACCAAGAGTCCGAAGTACGATTCAATCCCATGTGTCCAGGATTGCGCCATGGGCCAAAGGCAGGTCCAATCTGCTGCGCCACCCAGGGATCCCCTATTTTTAAAATTTCGAGGACCCTCCACACTGTTTTCCACAGTGGTTGTACATTTTCGCATGCCCACCAGGAGTGTAAGGGGGCTCTCCTTCTCCATAGCCTCACCAACACCTGTTGTTTCTTGTGCTGTTAATTTTAGCCAATCTGATGGCTGTCAGGTGACATCTCATTGTGGATTGCATTTCCCTGATGATGGGTGACGCTGAGTGTCTCTCCGTGTGTCTGGTGGCCATCTGGATGTCTTGTCAGAGACAAAGTCCATTCATCTCTTCTGCCCATCTGTAGTTGGATAATTTGTGTTTAGGATACTGAGATTTATATATGCTTTATGTATTTTGCATACTAACTCTTTATTGGATGGGTTGTTTATAAATATCTCCTCTCATTTTGTATGTTGCCTTTTAGCTTTGGTTGTTTCCTTCACTTTGCAGAAGCTTTTACATTTGATGAAGTCCCAATAGTATTTTTGCTTTTGTTTCCCTCACGTCAGAGGCATATCTAGAAAGAAGATCCAATGAACAATATCAAAGACGTTGCTGCCTACCTTTTCTTCTTTGTATATGGTTTCAGGTCTCACATTTAGGTCTTTCATCCATTTTGAATTTATTTTTTATATATATGGTGTAAGAAAGTGGTCCAGTTTGATTCTTCTGCATGTGGCTGCCTGGTTTTCCCAACACTATTTGTTCTTTTCCTGGGATCAGGGTTAGGGTTTGTTGAAGAGACTGTCTTTGTGCCATTGGATATTCCTTCCTGCCTTGTTGTCGATTAATGGATCATAGAGTTACAGGTTTGTATCTTGTTTCGGCTTTCCATTCTGTTCTGTTGATCTAAGCATCTCCTGTTGGGAGATCCTTGATTGCTGATTCAATTTCGTTGCTGGTTATATGTCTGTTCAAGTTTCTTACTTCTTCCTTTTTCATTTTTGCTATGTTATATATTTCCAGGAATTGATCTATTTCTTCCAGGTTCTAGGTTGCTGGCATATAATTTTTCATAATGTTCTCTTATTATCGTTTCTATTTCTCTAGTGTTGGTTGTTATTTCTCTTTTCCCATTTGTGATTTTATTTGGGTCCTTTCTCACTTTTTATCTTTTTTCTTTTTTAAATATTTTATTTATGTATTCATGTGAGACACAGAAAGGCAGATGTAAAGGCAGAGGGAAAATGAGCCTCCAGTGGGCCCTGATGTTGGACATGATTCCCCCAGACCCCGGGATCATGATCTGAGCCAAAGCAGATGCTCAACCCCTGATGCACCCAGATACCTTGCTGATTCAATTCCTTTGCTCATTATAGGTCTGTTCACATTTTCTATTTCTTTCTATTTCAGTTCTGCTCGTTTGCACATTTCTAGGGATTTGTCCATTTCTTCCAGGTCTTCCAGTTTGTGTGCGTACAATTTCATAGTATTCCCTTATAATTGTCTAATTTTGCTGGTGTTGATTGTGATCTCTCTTCTCTCATCTGTTACTTTATTTATTTAGGTCTTTTCTCTTTTCTCATTGATAAAGCTGGCTAGGGCTTGATCCATTTTATTAATTATTTTGAAGAACCAGCTCTTAGTTTCATTATTCCATTCTACTGTTTTGTTGTTTCTGTATTGTTTATTTCTGCTCTCATCATTATTTTTTCCCTCTTCTGTAGGCTTTAGGCTTTGTTTGCTATTTCTTGTCCAGCTCCTTTAGGTGTAGGGTTAGGTTGTGTATTGGAGACTTCTTGTTTCTTGAGGTAGTCCTGTATTGCTATGTACTAACCTCTTAGGACTGCCTTTGCTACATCCCAGAGTTTTGGAAAAACATATTTTCATTTTCATTTGTTTTAAATTTCCTGTTTAATTTCCTGGTTGATCCATTCATTCTCTAGTAGAATGTTCATAATCTCCACGTATTTTTTGTCTGTCCAAATTTTTTTTCTTACTGTCGACTTCGAGTTTCATAGCATCGTGTTCTGAAAATGTACAGCATGTTATATCAACCTTCTTGTACCTGTTGTACCTGTTGAGGGCTGATTTGTGGCCCATGATATGATCTGTTCTGGAGAATGTCCCATGTGCACTTGAAAGGAATGTGTATTTTGCTTTAGGAAGAAATGTTCAGACTATATCTGTTGAGTCCGTGTGGTCCAGTGTGTCAAGGCTATTGTTCCCCTGTTGATTTTCTGCATAGACGATTGGTCCATTGCCATAAGTGGGTGTTAAAACCCCTGTCATTGTATTATTATCAGTGAGTTCCTGTATGTTTGTTGTTAATTCATTTCTATATTTAGGTACTCCCATTTTGCAGCATAAATATTTAGTTGTTGGATCTTTTTTTTTTTAAATAAATTTATTTTGTATTGATGTTGAATTGACCAACATTCCGAATAACACCTAGTGCTCATCCCATAATATGTCCCCCTCAGTGCCCATCACCCATTCACCCACACTTCCACCCTCCTCCCCTCCCAGCCCCCCTAGTTCGTTTCCCAGAGTTAGGAGTCTTTATGTTCTGTCTCCCTTTCTGATAATTCCTACACAATTCTTCTCCATTCCCTTATATTCCCTTTCAGTATTATTTATATTCACCAAATGAATGAGAACACACACTGTTTGTCCTTCTCCGATTGACTTACTTTACTCAGTATAATACCTTCCAGTTCCATCCACATTGAAGCAAATGGTGGGTATCTGTCATTTCTAATGGCTGAGTAATATTCCATTGTATACATAAACCACATCTTCTGTATCTATTTATCTTTTGATGCACAGCGAGGCTCCTTCCACAGTTTGTCTATTGTGGACATTCCTAATATAAACATCAGGGTGCAGGTGTCCCGGCGTTTCATTGCATCTGAATCTTTGGGGTAAATACCCAACAGTGCAATTTCTGGGTCGTTGTGCAGGTCTATTTTTTTTCTCATTGATGGACCGCCACAGAGTTTTCCAGAGTGGCTGCACCAGTTCACATTCCCACCAACAGTGGTTTCTATATTTAGATACTCCCATGTTGGCAGCATAAATATTTAGTTGTTTGATCTTGATAGAGAGTCTTTTTAATTATGAAATAATGCCCTTCTTCATCTCTTCTTACAGTATTTGTTCTTTTTTGAAATTTAAAATCTTTATTTATTTATTCATGAGAATTACACAGAGAAGCAGAGGAAGGAACATAGAGTGAAAGGCAGGCTCCCCAAAGGGAGCCTGATGTGGGACTCGATCCCAGGATCACACCCTGAGCCGAAGGCACATGCTCAACCACTGAGCCACCTGGTGTCCCCCAGGGTTTGGTTTCAAATCTCGTTTGTCTGATATAAGTATGGGTCCTCCATCTTTCTTTTGATATCTATTAGCATCATAAATGATTTTCTATCCCCTGACTTTCAATCTGTTGGTGTCTATAGGTCTAAGGTGAGCATCTAGTAGGCAGCATACAGATGGATGTTGTTTTTAATAATAATGTTATTTATGATAGTGTGTGTGTGTGTGTGTGTGTGTGAGAGAGAGAGAGAGAGAGAGAGAGAGAGAGGCAGAAAATTAGGCAGAGAGAGAAACAGGCTCCCCACCAGGAGCCCAATATGAGACTCGATCCCAGACTCCAGGATCACACCCTGAGTCAAAGGCAGAGGGTCAAACCCTGAGCCACCCAGGCATCCCAGATCCTGCTTTTTAAGCCACTCTGATACCCTATATCTTTTGATTGAAGCATTTAGTCTATCAGCATTCAGAGTGATTATTCAAAGATATGAACTTTGTGCATTTGTGTTACCAGAAGAGTTGGTGTTTCTGGTGACGTTCTCTCGGCCTTTCTAGTCTTTGTTGCTTTTGGTCTCTTTTTTTCCCCCACTAGAAGAGTCCGTCTTAAAATTCCTTACTGGACTGGTTAAGTGGTCCTGAACTCCTTTATATGTTGCCTGTCTGGGAAAATCTTTATCTCTCTTTCCCTCCTGAATGACACACTTGCTGAAGAAAGAATTCATACAAATTAGACTCCAATAAAAAGAAATTTAAAAACAAAAAAAAATTCTTGCTAATATGATTGAGGAAAATGGCATTTAGGAGGAAAACCAGAAGCAGAAAGAGAGGAGGACAGATTTCACCCTCCGTAGCCTTCATAGGGACCTGGTGTCCTTTCCTAGGAGTGCCCCCAATCCGGAGGATGCTTCCTGCCCCTCTGCCCTCCTTGTTGGAACATAAGCAGGCACATCTACGTGCCTCCAGCACCTCTGCAGTCATGGCTTATAGCGTTTTCCATGTATCCTATTGGGGACCACAGCTTAGTGTATGTAACCATCTGGCTGCTGTTTGACAACATTGGGGGGATTCTGACTTTTGTTGGTTTTGAGGTGCGTGTGTGTCTATCACATGCAGCTATCCCATGCAGCTATCGGATCCTCTGTCTGGGTCACCCAAAACCCCAAAATGGTTGGCAGAATATCATTTCTGATGCTGGCGCTTGGCGGCTAGCTGAGCTCTCCTGGCTATGTCAGGGCTAACTCGTGCAGGAACTTTCAGCTGGAGGGCCAGCTGAGCGGAAGTTCCGGCTCGGCCACATTCCCATGTCCGGCAGTGGGTCAGGCCTTCCCTGGAAGGCACGTGGGGACGTCAGCTGTGTTTGCCTGGCGGTGCCCCTGCAGGGGCTGGTTGGGGCCTAGGTGGTGCCCCCTCCTCCTCTCTGGGGGTCTCTCCACGCCCCGTGCACAGAGTTCTATGAGACACAAAAATGGGCTGGCTGTGCATTTTCGCACCACATCACTTTATTGACTTTCTACAGCAAACGGGCTCAGAGCCGTGGGTGCGTGCCTTCCCCTGGGGAAGGAGACTTTTCTGTCCTTTAATAGGGGGCAAGAATCACACAGGGTGGGGGCTGGGTGCTGGAGTCCCCCACCTGGGAGCATGTGTGGAATCCGGTTGGGGGTATGTGTCTTGAGGTTTCAGCCTGAGTGATCGTTCTGAGGACAGCAGAGCTGACCTGGACGTGCACCTCATGGGCACCTGTGCTGGGTCCCCACAGGGCAGCTGGACAGAGGCCTCGGGCCCTCTGGGCCCCAGCACATAGAGGAGCCCGCATCCTCTTGTGGGTGCAGGTGGGGCCCACCAGCTTACCCCTCCACTCCCCACACTGGTGTGTCCTGGGATCCCCAGGGCTGCCCTAGATAAGCGACCTGTATCTGTGTGACATGCCCAGGGCCCAGTAGGCCACATCCAGCTTTGAGAGGGCTCGCTGAGCCCGGCGCCAGAATCCAGGGTTGTTAAGGGCCATGGGGGCCTGATTCCATTAGTCTTTGAGTTGGGACTGGTGTGGGCTCAAATCAACCCAGCCCCCACAGAGCCTGGGCCCAAGTCAGCCCAGGTCCCTCTGGGTTAGGGCCTGGTGTCCTGTGCAGGGTGTCCCACCCTCCAGGAGGGACAGAGGGTGGAGGCAGGGCACAGTGTGTCCTCTGCACCACTCTCCTGCACACACACTGTCCGGGGCTCCCTGCCTTCCCTCCTCCCTGCAACCCCTGGTACTCAATGGGACACCAAGGCTTCTGATGGGGCAGTGTATCCAGAAAACCCTGGGGAGTCTGAGCATGTCCCACAGGGTGCAGCTGCACTGGGTCCTTGCTCGGGGCCGATGGTGTGGGGGTGGATGGTGTGGGGGCATGGGTATGATGGTGGTGGGGTGTGGGGGATGGTGTTGGGGTATAGTGTGGGTGGGGATTGTGTGAGGCTGTGTGTGTGTGAGGGGGATGGTGTAGGGGCTATGCCATGGGGGATGATGATGTTAGGGGATGGTGTGGGTCTGGGGAATGGGAGGATGGTGTGGGGGGCCGGTGGACACAGGGCATCCTCTTTCTCTAAGATGCACACTGAGACGTCCACAGATAAAAGCAACCCCAGTCTGGGGTATTCTGTGACACCTGCCCCTGGGGCCCCGTGTGGCGAGTACAGGGCCCTGGCTGGACCAGGGGCATTATCTGGGGGTCATCATACAATGTATGTTTACATATTTCAAATTGTCTCAAATTTAATACATAGAATTTAGAAATATATGAAGTCCTGAGGGTGGGTATCACCCTGACCCGTCCGACCCTCATCAGATCGATGTGTGTCTTCCTCCAGTCACGGCCATGCACCCTGCCCCCAGGTCCCCTTACTGGCCCGACGGCCCCCACCCCAGCCCCCTGCTTTTCAGGGGGCTGTCCCTCACCCTTTTGGGGTTCAGCTAACATGGCAATCCCTGGAGGCCGCGTCCTAGTGGCCTCCTCATCTCTGAGACCCCGAGGGTGGGGGCACGGTGTTCATCCCCAACAACCTACCATGCAGCCATGTGTTGTTGGCTGCTGTTCTTCTCCCAGGCTCTGGTGCCCCATGTTCCCTACCCAGAAGCCCCCGGTCCTCCCGGGTCCCGATCCCCCTGGCCCCTCACCTTCACCCTAACCCATAGTAGTCCCAAAACATGACGTGACTGCTGAATATCCTGTTGACGTCCAGGTCCCCCAGCGTGATGTCCCTAGAGGAGACCAGGGCCTCTCCTTCATTTCCTGTGGGAAAACCGGGGAGGAGGAGCTGGCGTCAGGGACACAGACCCTAACCTGTCTGTCCTGGGCAGGGAGCCCTGGGGCCACCATGGAGTGGGTACTGCCAAAACCTCCTTCCTTCCTCTGGGAGGCCAGGGATGGTGAGAGTGCACACTGTGCCCATGGGACCTGTGTGACGGCCTGTGCCCAGCTGTTGTAGGGAGGGAGGTGACTGAGTGTCACCCTGGGTGGGAGGGGATAGCGGTTCAACCAAGGTGGGAGGGAACATGGGGGTGTTGTGCCCAAGATTGCGAATCCGAGAAACCACTAAGGAGCTGACACCAATGCAAACACACAAGGGTTGATTTCCAAACTCGAGCTTGCGTCCAAGTACACCCAACACTGCGGAGCAGGGACTTGGACCCTGAGCTGGGTTTTAGCTTAGTTTTAAGGGTTTGTCTCGGGGTCCTCCAGAAGGGCTGGAGCAATTCCTCAAGTTCTGTTTACATTTTGTTATGAGGCCTTCAAGGGTATTGAACTCTGCTCTCATTCTAATAGGTGCTTCCAGCCCTTGGCATGGGCTCAGTTTCATTCTATTGTGGGGCTTTCTAGGACATTAAGCTGTAAACTTTTGTTTGTTTGTTTGTTTTTCCTGTAACTGAAGTAATGTAAATTTCAGCTCTTCTTCACAGGGGCCTGGGATGGCTGGTCTTGTTCGAACACTGAACTTAAAGTAGAAAGGCCTTCATTTTCTCAGCCTCCTTGCATCCAGTCCCATCCTATCTAGCTCTTTCCCCTTCCCTGGAGCTCCTAAGAGAGCAATTGCAAATAACCCCAGCTTGGCAGCCTGTGTTGGGAGACAGGCCCAGGGATTTGGGATCAGGAAGACCTGGGGTATGGGCGTCCCAGCTGTGCAGTGGGATTCCATGCTGCAGACTCTTATTCCCTAAGGCTATCTTGACAACTGACTTTGTACATAGAAAAGCTGTCCTTTATCTTTAAAAGATGAGGAGCAAGTCAAAGTTTTTTTTCTCTGCCCATCTAATTGCTCAGATTCCAATCTGAGATGTATTTCCTGTTACTAAGAATAATTTACTATCCGTAGTACTATGGTTAAAATATTCTGACACAAGTAATTCAAAGGGATGAGGGTTTCTCATCTCTTTATTCACAGCTCAGTCACTCATCAAGAAATGAGTCAATTTTCAAAATAAATCTTATTTATTAGGAAAAAAACAAAGATTTATAGGGAATTGAGGGAATTTATAAGGAAATTGAGAAGATAGTACAGAGCATTCGCATGCATTGGCACTCAATTTCTCCAATTATTGATATCTTATATTAGTACGGTACAAATATGAGCTAATGAATCAATATTAAAATATTCGCATTAACCAAAGACCATACTTTATTCAGATTTCCTTAGCTTTTGCTAAGTTACCATCCCTCATATCACATTCCATTTGTCCTCCTGTTTTCTTAGGCTCCTCTGGATTGTAACAGTCTTTCAGCCTTTCCTTGTTGTTGTTGAACTGGAACACTTTGAGAAGTAGAGTATTTTGTAAAATTTCCCTCAGTTGGGACATGTCTGTTGTTTATCTCATGACTGAACTGTTTTTGTGGATTATATACATATATATACTGCCATTTTCATTATATCATATAAAGGATAGATACTATCAACATGATTTATCAGTCTTGGTATCGATCTGATCATCTTGCTGAGGTAGTGTTTGTCAGCTTTCTCCGTAGTAAAGTGATTCTTTTATTATTATTATTATTGTTATTATTATTATTATCATTATTATTTTAGGTTTTTCATAATATGTTTTGCAGAAGGAAGTTACTATGTGTTTTCCACACATAAGAGTGGGAAGCTATGCTCATGAACTTGAGTGGGGTATGTCTGCACGAATTGTTTGAAATTCTTCTACATGGGAGATTTCTCTTCCTTCTGAGTTTGTTTGTTTCTTTTTCAAAGATGTTATTTATTTATATGAGAGAGAGAGAGAGGAGAAAAAGCATGAGCGAGAGGGGCAGAGGGAGAGGGAGAAGCAGGTTCCCTGCTAAACAGGGAGCCTGCCTTGGGACCTGGATCATGATCTGAGCCTAATGCAGAAGCTTAACTGACTGAGCCACCCAGGTGCCACTCCTTCCTTCCTTCCTTCCTTCCTTCCTTCCTTCCTTCCTTCCTTCCTTTCTTTCTTTCTTTCTTTCTTTCTTTCTTTCTTTCTTTCTTCTTTTATCTTTCTTTCTTTCTTTCATTCTATTTCTTTCTTCTTTATTTATTTCTTTCTTTTATTTTAATAATAATTTTATTTTTTATTGGTGTTCAATTTGCCAGCATACAGAATAACACCCAGTGCTAATCCCGTCAAGTGCCCCCCTCAGTGCCCATCACACATTCACCCCCACCACCCGCCCTCCTCCCCTTCCATCACCCCTAGTTCATTCCTTGAGTTAGGAGTCTTTTTTTTAATTTTATTTATGATAGTCACACACACAGAGAGAGAGAAAGAGAGGCAGAGACATAGGCAGAGGGAGAAGCAGGCTCCATGCATCGGCAACCCGATGTGGGATTCGATCCCGGGTCTCCAGGATTGCACCCTGGACCAAAGGCAGGCGCTAAACCGCTGCGCCACCCAGGGATCCCCTGAGTTAGGAGTCTTTATGTTCTGTCTCCCTTTCTGATATTTCCCACACATTTCTTCTCCGTTCCCTTATATTCCCTTTCACTATTATCTATATTCCCCAAATGAATGAGAACATACAATGTTTGTCCTTCTCTGATTGACTTACTTCACTCAGCATAATACCTTCCAGTTACATCCACGTTGAAGCAAATGGTGGTTATTTGTCGTTTCTAATGTCTGAGCAAGGCCCACCTGTTCTCTCTCTTCAGCTTCTGAGTCTCCTAAGATATGAATGTTATTTTTTAATAAGTGGCTGACTTCCCTACGTCTGTCTCTGTGGTCCATAAGTTTTCTTGTTTTTATGGCTTCCACGTGGGACTGCATCTCAGTTATAGCATTTTTAACTTGGCCTGACTAGATTTTAGTTGTTTTACTTCTACAGTAAGGGATTCTCTAGTTTTCCTCTGTGCTCTTTATCCAGCCCAGCTGCTATCTTTATAATCATTGTTTTAAAATGTAGTTAGACATCATATATGTGTATTGATGGACTTCCTGGCTGTGAGTACTATCTCATGTTATTTTATGGAGGTGAATTTCTCCATCTCATTACCTTTTCCAGAAAAGAGAGAGGGAAGAAAAAGAAAAACCAAGGAAAACAATAATAACTGCTCTCCAAAAAAAAAAAAAAAAAAACACCAGATTATTTTGGCCTGCATTTCAAAAGATTCTAAACCCCAAATATGAAACACAATTAAAGTACCATGAAAGTAAAATTAAGAAATATATAAGGTACATACATAAAATTAAAATAATAAATTAATTAAAAAATCAAGGAAAATAAATGACAGTAAAGCACAAAGTACAAAGGAAGGTATATCCTACTTTCCAGGCAGAGCTGAATCTCTGCATCCTCTGTGGTCCGACAACATGGTGGCAGTGAGTGGTCTGTGCAGGGTCTGGGGATGGGTTCTGGCGCTGATTATCAGGTGCACATCTGTGTGGTAGATGCACCTGCGGAGTCAGAGGTGGGGTGGGCATCAGCACCTCTGGCCTCCAGTGAGCGGCACAGTGCTGCTCCTTGAGACCCCCCCTGATTGGCCGGATGCGGGTGGGGTCTCTGGGTCCTCTGGCTCTGGGGCTGAGCATCCTGCCCCCCAGTCTGCATGGGCCTCCACAGAAGAGCTCCCAAGCCCCTGGGTCTCCACCGATTCTCTCAGAACCCTGCTTTTACTCTACCTGCGTCTGAGCTTCTTTTGGCTTTGTTTTTTTATCTCAGAGTGTTGTGCCCAAGATTGTGAATCCGAGAAACCACCGAGAAGCCGACACTGATGCAAACACATGAGGGTTTATTTACAAGCTAGAGCTTGTGTGCAAGTATACATGACAGAGTGGAGCAGGGACTTGGACCCCGAGGTGGGTTTTAGCTTAGTTTTAAGGGCTGGTCTCAGGGACCTCCAGAAGGGGTGGAGCAATTCCTCAAGTTCTGTTTACATTTTGATATGGGACATTCAAGGGCATTGAGCTCTGTTCTCATTCTAATAGAGGCTTCCTGTCCTTGGCCTTGACTCAGTTTTGTTTCTATTGTGGGGCTTTCTAGGACATTAAGCTGTAAACTTTTGCTTTTTCCAGTAACTGAAATAATGTTAATTTCAGCTGTTCTTCACAGGGACCTGGGATGGCTGGACTTGTGCTAACACTGAATTTAAATTGGTATGGCCTTAATTTTCTAGGCCTCCAGGCTTCCAGTCACATCCTATCTAGCTCCTTCCCCCTTCCCCAGAGCTCCTAAGAGAGCAATTGAAAATGACCTCAGCGTGGCAGCCTGTGTTGGGGGACAGGCCCAGGGATTTCGAATCAGGAAGACCTGGGGCACGGGCTTCCCAGATGTGCAGGGGGATTCCATGCTGCAGACTTTTATTCCCTAAGGCTATCTTGACAATAGACTTTGTACATAAAAAAGCTCTCCTTTGTCTTTAAAAGATGAAGAGCGAGTCAAAGCATTTTTTCTCTGCCCATCTGATTGCTCAGATTCCAATCTGAGACATATTTCCTGTTAATAAGGATAATTTACTATCCGTGGTACTATGGTCAAAATATTCTGACACAAGTAATTCAGAGGGATGAGGGTTTCTCATCTCTTTCTTCACAGCTCAGTCACTCATCAGGAAATGCATCTTTATGGATTTGGAAAGAACTGAGAGACATTATTACCGTGGTCCTATTATTTATGTGAAGGATCCTTCCCTGAGATTCTTCCCCTGTTTCAACTGACACTGAAACACTTTGAACTCTTTGGAAGTCAAATGTCAAGGAAATAAATGTTATGCATCGCTAATTTTAAATGCACTTGCAATATGGTGTCTATTGTACTAGAAGTATTTTTATCTGATTTTTGCTATTTATTATCCTTTCCTGCTTTTCAGGTTGAGGAGGCATTATACGTGTTCATAAGTGTTTTTCTTTCCTTTGATCTAAAATTCTTAATTGTTTCCATCAAAGGAACTCTTTAAGAATAAGGCAAAAGTCAATTCAACAATTCTTAAAATGTCTTCACACTTGGAGCCTGATTCATTTGTCAATTTTCAAAATAAATCTTATTTATTAGGAAAAAAACAAAGATTTATAGGGAAACTGAGAAGATAGTACAGAGCATTCGCATGCACTTGCACTCAATTTCTCCAATTATTGATATCTTATATTAATACGGTACAAATATGAGCTAATGAATCAATATTAAAAAATTCGCATTAGGGATCCCTGGGTGGCGCAGCGGTTTAGCGCCTGCCTTTGGCTCAGGGCGTGATCCTGGAGACTCGGGATCGAATCCCACATCGGACTCCTGGTGCATGGAGCCTGCTTCTCCCTCTGCCTATGTCTCCACCTCTCTCTCTCTGTGTGACTATCATAAATAAATTTTAAAAAAATTTAAAAAAAAAATTCGCATTAAACAAAGACAAAAAAAAAAAACAAAGACCATAGTTTATTCAGATTTCTTTAGTTTTTGCTAAGTTACCAATCCTCAAATCACATTCCATTTGTCCTCTTTCCTTAGGCTCATCTGGATTGTGACAGTCTTTCAGCCTTTTCTTGTTGTTGAACTGGAACACTTTGACAAGTAGAGTATTTTGTAAAATTTCCCTCAGTTGGGACATGTCTGTTGTTTATCTCATGACTGAACTGTTTTTGTGGATTATATACAGAGATATACTGCCATTTTCATTATATCATATAAAGGATAGATACTATCAACATGATTTATCAGTCTTGGTATCGATCTGATCATCTTGCTGAGGTAGTGTTTGTCAGCTTTCTCAGTAGTAAACTGATTCTTTATTATTATTCTTTATTATTATTATTATTAGTATTATTATTATATTATCATTATTATTTTAAGGTTTTCATATTATATTTTGTAGAAGGAAGTTACTATGTGTATTCCACACTTAAGAGTGGGAAGCTATGCTCATGAACTTGAGGGTGGAATGTCTTCACAAATTGTTTGAAAGTATTCTACATGGGCAATTTCTCTTTCTTGTGGATTTGTTTGTTTCTTTTTCAAAGATGTTTTTTATTTATTTGAGAGAGAGAGTAGAGATAAAGCATGAGCGAGAGGGGAAGAGGGAGAGGGAGAAGCAGGTTCTCTGTTGAACAGGGAGCCTGCCTTGGGACCTGGATCATGATCTGAGCCTAAGGCAGAAGCTTAACTGACAGAGCCACACAGGTGCCACTCTTTCTTCCTTCCTTCCTTCCTTCCTTCCTTCCTTCCTTCCTTCCTTCCTTCCTTCCTTCCTTCCTTCCTTCTTTTCTTTCTTTCTTCTCTTTCTTTCTTTCTTTCTTTCTTTCTTTCTTTCTTTCTTTCTTTCTTTTTCTTTCTTTCTTTTCTTTCTTTTCAATACAGCAACATCTAAGGAATTCCTCCCTCAGATGGGAGCTACATACTAACTTCCAAACCTGAGAACCTACCTGAAAGCTCACTCTGGGGAACTTCCCTCTCGGAGATGAGCTGAAACGTGGTCCTTCCCAGTTCCACACTGCCTGCAGATACACTTATAAACATCCTCACTAGACATGTTTGTTAGAAGCTCATGGGATGCAAGGGGCAAGCTGCAGGCTTCAAGGTTGTGTCTCCAGGTGCAGTAAAGCGGTATTCATGGAACATCCTGAATTACAATGCGGCCACGTTCTCATGCCCATCAGAACGCAGTTAGTAGAAAGCTGGCCTCCAGGCATGCCTCCTTTGAAAGCTGAGCTCAGGGCAGGAGCCTCCCGCATCCTGCCTGCCCGTAGTCGTAGCTGCTAACATCCTTATATTAGGTGTTCGGAGAGGTTGGAGAAATGTCAGTGGAAGTGTCAGGACTGTACTCATATGTATCTGAGTTCAATAGAGCGATTTCCAACATCCATGTTCAATTAGAGTGTAGCCCCTGTATACCTCGTCTCGATAAGTGTCTAGCAGACATCGGCCTGCAAAGCAAACACACTTCTGCGAGTTCAACTTATGGCCTGTACCTCCCCCATCCTGACTGCCTGTATGTTCCACGTCCACAGCATTTCGTTGTATCCGGGACAGTAGCGGAGTGAAAACCACGTGTCTCCCTTGTCAATTTTGTGCGTAGCGGACAGCTGCCATCAAGGCATGCACGCTCCTTTGGATTGAGTTTATGGCTTGTACCTCCCACATGCTGACGGCCTGTATGCTTCACTTCCAAAGGATTTTGTCCAATACGGGACGCAAGTTTTGCAAGAGGCAAGTGTCTCTTAGTTCCATCCAGCGACTTCTGAGGAATTCCTCCCTCAGAGGGGTGCTACATACTAACTTCCAAACCTGAGTAACTAGCTGAAAGCTCTCTCTCTGCGGAATTTCCTTCTGCGAGATGAGCTTACACGCAGTCCTTCCCAGTTCCACACTGCCTGCAGATGCAGTTATGAACATCTTCACTAGACAGGTTTTCAGAAGCTCATGGGACGCAAGGGCCAGCTGCAGGCTTCAAGGTTGTGTCTCCAGGTGCAGTAAAGCGGTATTCATTGTAAGTGTACCGCCTTACAATGCTGTCACATTCTCATGGCCATCAGAACAAGCTAGTAGAAAGCTGGCTTCTAGGCATGCTTCCTTTTGAGAGCTAAGCTCAGGTCAGGACCCTCCCTCATCCTTCAGCCTGTAGACGTAA
Source organism: Canis aureus (assembly GCF_053574225.1). Taxonomy (NCBI): domain Eukaryota; kingdom Metazoa; phylum Chordata; class Mammalia; order Carnivora; family Canidae; genus Canis; species Canis aureus. The sequence goes on along the minus strand of NC_135627.1, from coordinate 62,354,777 downwards.
CTGCTAATATGCTTATGTTAGGTGCTGGGAGAGGGCGGCGAAATGCTTGTGGAAGTGTCAGGCCTATACTCTCGATTATCTGAGTTGAATACAGCGATTTCAAACGGTCTTCTTCAAAGAGTGTAGCCAGTTTCTAACTCCCATGTATGACTGGGTAGCAGTCATCTGCCTCTCAGGCGTACACACTTTTGAGAGTTGAGCTTATGGCCTGTATTTCTCACATCCTGCCTGCAGGTACCCTTCGCTGCAAACAGGCCTAGGCTCGAGGCGTGACTGAAGTGTTGTGAGAGGTAAGTGGAAAGTCCTGGCACACAAGACTAGTGCCTCCAAGCACAATCCAGCGATTTATTAGTAATTCCTGTCTTAGACAGGTGTTACCTACTTAGTTCAATACGTGAGAAGCTGGCTGAACCCTGAGTCCAAAAGCATCTCTCTTCTGAGAGTTGAATTCACACCCAGTCCCTCACAGTTCCACACTGCCTGCAGAATGAGTTTTGAACATCTTCACCTGAGACGTTTGTCAGAAGCTTATGAGACGCAAGTGGAATAATGCTGGCCTGGAAGGTATCTCCAGGTGCAGGAGACTGGTATTCTTCGAACCTTCTGTGTTAGAAGACTGCTATGGTCTCACGGCCATTAGAATGAAGCTAGTGGAAAACTGGCTTCTAGCCTTGCTCACTTGTGAGATCTGAGCTCAGGGCAGGACCCTCCCGAATCCTGGCTGTCCATTGTCATAGCTGTTAACATCCTTAAGTGAGGTGCTGGGAGAGTTTGGAGAAATGCCAGTGGAAGTGTAAGGACTCTACTCACGTGTATCTGAGTTCAATACAGGGATTGCCAATGTCCTTGTTCAATTAGAGTGTAGCTCGGATATACCTCGCCTCGATAAGTGTCTAGCAGACATCGGCCTGCAAAGCGTACACACTTCTGAGAGTTGAACTTATGGCCTGTACCTCCCCCATCCTGACTACATGGACGTTCCACTTCCACAGCATTTCGGTGTATGCGGGAGAGGAGCGGAGTGAGAACCAAGTGTCTGCCTTGTCAATTTCGCGCCTAGGGACAGCTGCCTCCCAGGAATGCACACTCCTTTGGATTGAGCTTAGGACTTGAACCTCCCACAGGTTGACCGCCTGTACGCTATGCTTCTAAAGGATTTCGTTCGATATGGGATGCAAGTTTTGTGAGAGGCAAGTGTCTCTTAGCTCCATCCAGCGAATTCTGAGGAATTCCTCCCTCAAATGGGATCTCCATACTAACTTCGAAACCTGAGTACCTGGCTGAAAGCTCTCTCTCTGGGGAACTTCCCTTTCGGAGATGAGCTGACACGCGGTCCTTCCCAGTTCCACACTGCCTTCAGATGCAGTTACGAAAATCCTCACTAAACATGTTTGTCTGAAGCTCATGGGATGCAAGGACCAGCTGCAGGCTTCAATGGTTGTGTCTCCAGGTGCAGTAGAGCAGTATTCATGGAACGTCCTGCCTTACAATGCTGCTATGTTCTCACGGCCATCCGAACGAGCTAGTAAAAAGCTGGCTTCTAGACATGCTTCCTTCTGAGAGCTGAGCTCATGGAAGGACCCTCCCGCATCCTGCCTGCCCATACACGTACCTGCTAATATGCTTATGTTAGGGGCTGGGAGAGGTCAGTGAAATGCATGTGGAAGTTTCAGGCCCGTACTCCTGATTATCTGAATTGAATACAGCTATTTCAAACGACCTTCTTCAAAGAGTGTAGCTAGTTTCTAACTCCCATGGACGAGTGGGTAGCAGACATCTGCCTCCCAGGCGTACACACTTTTGAGAGTTGAGCTTATGGCCTGTATTTCCCACATCCTGCCTGCAGGTACACTTCGCTGCTAAAAGGCCTAGGCTCGATGCATGACTTAAGTGTTGTGGGAGGTAAGTGGAAAGTCCCGGCACACAAGACTAGTGCTTCCAAGCTCAATCCAGCGACTTCCTAGTAATTCCTGTCTTAGACAGGTGCTACATACTAATTTCCATAGGTGAGAAGCTATCTGAACCCCGAGTCCAAAAGAGTCTCTCTTCTGAGATTTGAATTCACACCGAGTCCCTCACAGTTCCACACTGCCTGCAGAATGAGTTTTGATCATCTTCACCAGAGCCGTTTGTCAGAAGCTTGTGAGACGCAAGTGGAATAATGCAGGCCTGGAAGGTGTCTCCAGGTGCAGTAGAGTGGTAATCTTGGAACCTCCTGAATTAGAATACTGCTACATTCTCACTGCCATAAGAACGCAGCTAGTTGAAAGCTGACTTCTAGGCATGCTTCTTTGTACGAGCTGAGGTCAGGGCAGGACCGTCCCGCATCCTGACTGCCTGTAGACATAAGTCCTAGAATCTTTATGTTAGGTGCTGGAAGAGGTTGTGTGAAAAGCATGTGGAAGTGACAGGCCTGACTCACGTATATCTGAGTTAAATGCAGCGATTGCCAACGTCCTTATTTAATTAGAGTGTACCTCGGTTCTACCTCCCATAAATAAGTGTCTAGCAGACATCTGCCTGTAAAGCATACACACTTCTGAGAGTTGAAATTATGCCCTGTACCTCCCACATGCTGACTGCAGGTACACTTCACTCCTATCAGGCCTAGGCTTGAATCGTGACAGAAGGGTTGTGAGAGGTTAGTGGAAGGTGCCGGCCCACACGCCTAGTGTCTCCAAGCCCAATCCAGAGATATGTGAGGAACTGCACTCTACGATTGGTGCTACATAGTAAGTACATGAGAAGCTAGTGGAACGCAGTGTCCAAAGGGTACTTTCTTCTGAGACTTGAGCTCACCTTCATGGCCTTCAGATGAAATTTCGAACATCTTCACTAGACGTGTTGGTCAGAAGCTCATAGGACAAAAGGAGCTAGCTGCAGGCTTCAATGTTTGTGTCTCTAGGTGCAGTAGAGTGGTATACATGGAACCTCCTGACTTACAATGTAGCTACATTCTCACGGCCATATGAACGCAGCTAGTGGAAATGTGCATTTGAGGCATGCTGCTGAGGATCAGAGTCACCCATTCCAGGTGAGGCCCAGGTGGGACCAGAGTCACCTGGTACAGAAGAGGCCAAAGTGAGGACAAGAGTTACCGGGTCCAGGTGAGGCCAACCAGCAGGCCATGCAGAGGAACCGTATCCCGATGATGCCCAGGTACAGACCAGAGTTACCAGGTCCAGGTGAGGCCAACCTGCAGGCCATGCAGTGGAACCATGTCCCGATGATGCCCAGGTAGGGACCAGAGTCACCAGGTCCAGATGAGGCCCAGATGGGGAGCATATTCACTAGGTCCAGGTGAGGCCCAGTTGAGGACCAGAGTCACCAGGTCTGGTCGAGGCCTAGAGGGGTACCAGAATCACCTGGTCCAGGTGACATCCAGATGGGGACCAGAGTCACCAGGTCAGGGTGAGGCCCAGAGAGGTTCCAGAGTCATCATGTCCAGGTGAGGCTCAGGTGTGGAACAGAGTAACCAGGTACCTATGATGCCCAGGTGAGGACCAGATTCACCAGGTCCAAGAGGCCCACGTGGGGACCTGAGTCACCAGGTATGGGTGAGGCCCAGGTGGCAACCCCACTCACCAGGTCCAGGTGAGGCCAATCTGCAGGCCAGAGTCACCAGATCCAGTTGAGGCCCTGGTGGGGACTGGAGTCACCAGGTAAATGTGAGTCTACAAGAACACCACAGTCACCAGGTCCAGGTGTGGTTCATGTGGGAACGAGAGCCACCAGGTCCAGGTGAGACCCAGGTGGGGACCACAGTCACCAGGTCCAGATTGAGGCCTAGGTGGGGGGCCCAGAGTCATCAGGGCCAGGTGAGGCCAAAGTGTGGAGCAAAGTTATCATGTCCAGGTGAAGCCCATGTGGGGAACAGAGTAACCATGTCCCATTGATGCCAGGCGGGACAAGAGTCACAAGGTCCAGACGAGGCCTAAGTGAGGAGTAGATTCACCAGGTCCTGTTGAGGCCCAGTTGAGGACCAGTGTCCCCAGCTCCGGGTGAGTCCCAGAGGGGGACCAGAGTCACCTGGTTCTGGTGATATCCAGGTGGGGACCAGAGTCACCACATCAGGGTGAGGCCCAGAGGGGGACGAGAATCACTAGGTCCAGGTGAGGCCCCGATGTGGAACTGAGAAACCAGGTCCCATGATGCCCATATGAGGACCTGAGTCACCAGGTCAAGGTGAGGTCCCTGTGGGAACCAGTCACCTCATCCAGGTGAAGCCCAGGTGAGACCACAGTCACCAGGTCAGGGTGAGGTCCAGAGGGGGACCAGAGTCACCAGGTCCAGGTGAGGCCCAGGTATATAAGAGAGTAACCAGGTCCCAATGATGCCCAGGTAAGGACCAGAGTCAACAGGTCCAGGTGAGGCCCAAATATGGATCAGAGTCATTTTGTTCCAGGTGAGGCCAGATGGAGACCACAGGAACCAGGTCCAGGAGAGCCCCATATGGGAACCAGAGCCACCAGATCCAGGTGAGGTCTAGGTGGGACCACAGTCACAAGGTCCAGGTGAGGCCCAGGTGGTGACCAGTCACCAGATCCAGGTGAGGACCAGCTAAGGACCAGATTCACCAGGTCCAAGTGAAGCCCAAGGGGTGACCAGAGTCACCAGGTAAGGGTGAGGCCCAGAGGGGGAACCAGAGTAACCATTTTAGTTTGAGGCCCAGAATGGGACCAGAGGTCCCTGGTCAAAGTGAGGCCCAGGTGTGGAATAGAGTATCCAGGTCCCAGTGATGCCTGGGTGAGGACCAGAGTCACTAGGGCCATGCCGGGCCCAGATGGGGATCAGAATCACTAGGTCCTGGTGAGGCATAGAATAAGACCACAGTCACCAGTATCAGGTGAGCCCCATGTGGGAACCAGAGCCACTCTATCCAGCTGAGTCCCAGGTCCATGTGAGGCCCACGTGAGGACCAAATTCATCAGGTCGAATTGAGGCATAGCTGGGGACAAGAGTCACCAGGTCTGGGTGAGGCCTAGGTGGGGCAAGATTCAGCAGTTCTGAGTTAGGTCAAAGTGGGGACGAGAGACACCAGGTCCAGGTGAGGCCAAACTGAGGACCAGAGTCACCAGATCCAGGTGAGGTCCATATTGGAAAGAGAGTCACCAGGTCCAGGAGAGGTCCAGGTGGGGACCAGAGTCACCAGATCCAGGTGAAGTCCAGGTGGGGACCAGAGTCACCAGATCCAGGTGAAGCCCAGGTGGGGACCAGAGTCACTAGGTCCAGATGAGGCCCAGGTGAGGACCAGAGTTACCAGGTACATGTGAGGCCCCGGTGGGGATCAGAGGCAACAGGTCCATGTGAGGCCGGCTTGGGGACCATGGTCAACAGGTCTACTTGAGGCCCAGGTGGAACACAGTAACCAGGTCCAGGTGAGTCCCCGGTGGTGACAAGTCACCACATCCAGGTGAGGCCCAGGTGGGGACCAGGATCACCAGGTACAGGGGAGGCCTTGAAAGAACGAGAGTCAACAGTTCGAGGTCAGGCGCAGGTGGCAACCAGGGTCAGCAGGTCCAAGTCAGGCCAAAGTGGGGTTCACAGTCACTAGGGCACAGTGAGACCCAGAGGGGGACCAAAGTCACCTGGTCCAGGTGAGGTCCAGTTGTGGAACACAGTCACCGGGTCCCAATTATGCCCAGTTGAGGACCATGGTCAACAGGGCCAGGTGAGGCCCAGATGGGGATTGGAGTCTCCAAATCCAGGTGAAGCCCAGGTGGGGACCACAGTCACCAGATCCAGGGTAGTCTCAGGTGCAGACCAGAATCACCAGGTCCAGGTGAGGTGCAGGTGGCAACCACACTCACCAGGTCCCAGTGAGGCCCTGGTGGGGACCAGAGTCACGAGGTACATGAGAAGCTAGAAACACTGCAGACACCAGGTCCACATGATGTCCATGTGGGAATGAGAATCACCAGTTACAGGTGAGGACCAGGTGGGGATCCGACTCTCCAGGTCCAGGTGAGACCCAGGTGGGAACCAGTGTCACCATGTCCAGGTGTGGCCCAGGTGAAGACCAGAGTTAATAGGTCCAGCTGGGTCACTGTTAGTGAACAGTGTAACCATATCCTGATGCTATCCAGGTGGGTACCAGAGACACCAGGTCCTGGTGAGGCCCAGGTGGGACCAGAGACATGAGGTCCAGGTGAGGTCCCGATGGGAACCACAGTCACCAGGTCAGGTGAGGCCATGCTGAGGATCAGAGTCACCAGTTCCAGGTGAGGCCCAGGTGGAGCCAGAGTCACCTGGTACAGAAGAGGCCAAAGTCAGGACCAGAGTTACCAGGATCAGGTCAGTCCCAGTGGGGAATAGAGTAACCATGTCCCGATGATGCCCAGGTAGAACCAGAGTCACCAGGTCCAGATGAGGCGCAGGTGGGGAGCATATTCACTAGGTCTCGGTGAGGCCCAGTTGAGGACCAGAGTCACCAGGTCTAGTTGAGGCCTAGAGGGGTACCAGATTCACCTGGTCCATGTCACATCACCCCCCTACATGGGGACCAGAGTCACCATGTCAGGGTGAGGCCCAGAGGGGATCCAGAGTCATCATGTCCAGGTGAGGCTCAGGTGTGGAACAGAGTATCCAGGTCATAATGGTCCACAGGTGAGGACCAGAGTCACCAGATCTGGGTGAGGCCCAGTTAGGATCAGAGTCACCAGTTCCAGGTGAGGCCAAGAAGGAGTCCACAGCAATCAGGTCCAGGTGGGGAACAAAGTCACCAGGACTGCATGAGGCCCAGATGGGGACCAGATTCACCAGGTCCAGGTGAGGCCCAGGTGGTGACCAGAGTTACCAGTTCCGGGTGAGGACCAGGTAAGGACCAGATTCACCAGGTCCAAGTGAGGCCCATGTGGGGACCTGTGTCACCAGGTATGGGTGAGGCCCAGGTGGCAACCCCACTCACCAGGTCCAGGTGAGGCCAACCTGCAGGCCAGAGTCACCAGATCCAGGTGAGGCCCTGGTGGGGACTGGAATCACCAGGTAAATGTAAGTCTACAAGAACACCACAGTCACCAGGTCCAGGTGTGGGTCATGTGGGAACAAGAGTCACCAGGTCCTGGTGAGACCCAGGTGGGGACCACAGTCATCAAGTCCAGATTGAGGCCTAGGTGGGGCCCAGAGTCATCAGGGCCAGGTGAGGCCAAAGTGTGGAGTGAAGTTATCAGGTCCAGTTGAGTCCCAGGTGAGAACCAGTCACCTCGTCCAGGTGAGGCCCACAAGAGTAGTGCCTCCAAGCTCAATCCCACGACTTCCTAATAATTCCTGTCTTAGACTGTTGCTACATACTAAGTTCCATACTAGCTAATTGAACCCTGCATCCAATGGCAACTTACATCCGAGAGTTGGGCTCACACGCAGTCCCTCACAGTTCCACACTGACTGCAGAATGTGTTTCCAACGTCTTCACCAGAGAAGCTTGTCAGAAGCTTGTGAGACGCAAGTGGAATAATGCAAGCCTGGAAGGTGTCTCCAGGTGAAGTAGAGTGGTATTCTTGGAACCTCCTGAGTTAGAATACTGCTGCATTCTCAGGGCCAGAAGAATGCAGCTAGTTGAAAGCTGGCTTCTAGACATGCTTCCTTGTGAGAGTTGAGGTGAGGACAGGACCCTCTCGCAACCTGACTGCCTGTAGACATAGGTCCTAACATCCTTATGTTAGGTGCTGGAAGAGGTTGTGAAAAGCATGTAGACATTTAGGCTTGTAGTCACTTGTAACTGAGTTCAATACAGCGATTTCCAACAGCCTTGTTCAATTAAAGTGTAGCTAGGTTCTAACTCCCATAAAAGAGTGGCTAGCAGAGCCTGCAAGGCATACACGCTTCTCAGAGTTGAGCTTATGGCCTGTACTTCCCACAATCTGATGGCCTGTACGGATCGCTTCCACAGCATTCTGTTCTATGCGGGACTATAGCCAAGTGAGAACCAAGTGTCTGCATTGTCAATTCACGACTAACGGACACCTGCCTCCAAGTGATGCACACTCCTTTGGATGAGCTTATGGCTTGTTCCTCCCACATGCTGACCGCCTGTACCTTTCACTTCGAAAGGACGTCGTTTGATACGGGACACAAGTTTTGTGAGAGGCAAGCGTCTCCTAGCCCAATCCAACTTCTGAGTAATTCCTCCCTCAGAAGGGAGCTACATACTAACTTCCAAACCTGAGTACCTATTTGAAAGCTGTCTCTCTGGGGAACTTCCTTCTGCAAGATGAGCTGACACGTGGTCCTTCCCAGTTCCACACTGCCTGCAGATGGAGCTATGAACATCCTCACTGGACATGTTTGTCAGACGCTCATGGGACGCAAGGGGCAAGCTGCAGGCTTCAAGGTTGTGTCTCCAGGTGCAGTAGAGCTTTATTCATGGAACGACCTGACTTCCAACGCTGTAAAGTTTGAGTTAGGTTACGGGTTAGGGTTAGGGTCCTGTTTAAGCTTAGAGTTAGGGTTAGGGTTAGGGTTCAGGTTAGGGTTAGGGGTAGGCTACGGGTTAGGATTAGGTTTAGGGTTAGGGTTAGGTTACGGGTTAGGTTACGGGTTAGGGTATGGGTTAGTGTTAGTGTTAGTGTTAGGGTACGGGTTAGGGTTCGGTTTAGGTTTACGGTTAGGGTTAGGGTTAGGGTACGGGTTAGGGTTAGGGTTAGGGTTAGGTTACGAGTTAGGGTTAGGGATAGGGTAAGGGTTAAGGTTAGGATTAGGTTAGGGTTAAGGTTAGGATTAGGGATTGGGTTTCGTTAGGTTTAGGGTTGGGGTAAGATTAGGGTTAGGGTATGGGTTAGAGTTTGGGTTAGGGTACGGGTGAGGCTTAGGGTAAGCGTTAGGGTACGGGTTAGGATTAGGGTACGGGTTAAGGTTAGGTTTAGGGTTAGGTTTAGGGTTAGTGTATGGGATAGGGTTAGGTTTAGGGTACTGTTCAGCGTTAGGGTTAGGGTTAGGTTACAGGTTAGGGTTACGGTTAGGGTTAGAGTACAGGTTAGGGTTAGAGTTTCGGTTATGTTTAGGGTTCGGGTTCGGGTTAGGCTACGGGTTAGGGTTAGTGTTAGGGTTATGATTAGGGTTCGGTTTAGGCTTAGGTTAGGGTACAGATTAGGGTTAGGGTACGGGTTAGGGTTAGGGTTAGGGTACGGTTTAGAGATATGGTATGGATTACGGTACGGGTTAAGGTATGGGTTAGTATACTGGTAACGGTTAGGGTTTGGGTTAGGGTTAGGGTTAGGGTTAGGGTACAGGATAGGGTTAGGTTTACGGTGTTAGGGTTTGGGTTAGGGTACGGGTTAGGGTTAGGGTTAGGGTAGGTTACGGTTAGGGTTAGTGTTAGGGTTAGGTTTCGGTTAGGGTTAGGGGTAGGGTTAGTCTTTAGGGTTAGGGCTAGGGTTAGGGTACTGTTTAGGGTTAGGTATAGTGTTAGGTTTAGGTTACGGGTTAGGGTTAGGTTATGGGTTAGGGTTAGGGTTAGGGTATGGGATATGTTTTGGGTTAGGGTTAGGGAACGGGTTAGGGTTAGGGTTGGGGTTAGGGTTAGGCTTAGGGTACAGGTTCAGGTTAGGGTTAGGGGTAGGGTATAGGTTTATGGGTTAGGGTATGGCTACGGTTACGGGTTAGTGTACGGGTTAGTGTTAGGGTTTGGGTTAGGGAACGGGATAGGATTAGGGTTTGGGTACGGGTTAGGGTACAGGTTAGGGTACAGGTTACATTATGGTTTAGAGTTAGGGTACAGGTTAGAGTTAGGGTTCAGGTTAGAGTTAGGGTTAGGTTTAGGGTACGGGTTAGGTTTAGGGTCACGGTATGGGTTAGGGTACGGATTAGGGTTAAGGTTAGGGTATGGCTTAGGGTTAGGTTTAGGGTTAGGGTTAGGGTTAAGGTACATGTTAGGGTTAGGGCACTGTTTAGGGTTAGGGTTAGGGTTAGGTTTAGTTTATGGGTTAGGGTTAGGGTTAGGGTTAGTTTATGTGTTAGGGATACGGTTAGTGTGAGGGTTACAGTTAGGTTAGGTTTAGGGTTAGGTTTAGAGATAGGGTTAGGGTTATGATTAGAGTTAGCGTTTGGTTTAGGGGTAGTTTTAGTGTTAGGGTACGGGTTATGTTTAGGGTTAGGGTAGGGTATGGTATAGGGTTAGGGTACGGGTTAGGGTTAATTTTAGGGTTAGGTTTAGGGTACGGGTTAGGGTTAGTGTTAGGGTACCATTTAGGGTTAGTGTATGGGTTAGCGTTAGGGTTGGGGTTAGCGTAAGGGTTAGGGCACGGGTTAGGGTTAGGGTTAGGTTATTGTTTGGGTTAGGGTCAGGGTTAGATTTAGGTTACATGTTAGGGTTAGGGTATGGGTTAGTGTTAGGATACGGGTTAGGGTTAGTGTACGGGTTAAGGTTGGGGTTAGGGTATGGTTCAGGGTTAGGGTACGGGTTAGGGTTAGGGTACGGGTTACGGTTAGGGTTCGGTTAGGGTTAGGGTACAGGTTAGGGTAAGGTTTAGGTTTAGGTTTAGGGTTAAGTGTTGAGTTTAAGGGTTACGGAGATCATTAGAGGTTAGGGTTAGGTGTTAGGGTTAGGGGTAGTGTTAGCGTTAGGGTTAGGGTTAAGGTTTGGGGTTACTGATAGGGTTTGGGGTTAGGGTTAGGGTTTGGGTTAGGGTTAGGGTTAAGGGTAGGGTTAAGGGTTAGGGTTAGGGATTACGGGTTTTGGTTAGGGTTAGGGGTTAGGTTTTGGGTTAGGGTTCGGGTTAAGGGTTAGGGTTAAGGGTTAGGGTTAGGGGTAGGGTTAGGGTTAGCGGTTAGGGGTTAGGGCTAGGGTTAGTGTTTAGGTGTTAGGGTTAGTGTTAGTGTTAGGGTTAAGGTTAGGGGTTAAGGTTAGGGTTAGTGTTTAGGGTTGGGTTTGGGTTAGTGTTAGGATTAGGGTTAGGGTTAGGGTTAAGGGTTCGGGTTAAAGGTTAGTGTTAGGTTTAGGGTTAGTGGTTAGGGGTTCAGGTTAGGGTTAGGGGTAGGGTTAGGGGTTAAGGTTAGGGTTAGGGGTTAGGGTTAGGTTTTGGTTTAGGGTTAGGGTTAGCGGTTAGGTGTTAGGGTTAGGGTTAGGGGTTAGGGTTAGGGTTAGGGTTATGGTTAGGTACGTGTTAGTGTTAGGGTTAGGATACGGGTTAGGGTACGGGTTAGGATATGGGTTAGTGTTAGAGTACTGGTTAGGTTAGGTTTAGGGGATGGGTTAGTGTACGGGTTAGGGGACGGGCTTAGGGTTAGGGTACGGGTTAGGGTCCGGATTAGGGTTGGGGTACAGGTTAGTGTTAGTGTACCTGTTAGGGTTAGGGTATGGGTTTGGTTAGGGTACAGGTTAAGTTTAGGGTTAGTGTTCGGGGTAGGGTTAGGGGTTAGGGTTAGGGTTAGCATTACGGTTAGGGTTAGGGTTAAGTGTTAGGGTTAAGGCTTAGGGTTAGGATAGGTTTAGTGTTAGTGGTTAGGGGTTAAGGTTAGGGATTTGATTCGATTCGATTCTTTTCGATTCGATTCGATTCGATATGATTCGATTCTTTTCGATTCGAATCGATTCGATTTAATTCTTTCAATTCGATTCTTATCGATTTGATTCTTTTCGATTAGATAGATTCTTTTCGATTAGATAGATTCTTTTCTATTCGATTCAATTTTATTCGATTCGATTCTTTTTGATTCGATTCGATTCGAGTCTTTTTGATTCGATTCATTTCAATTCGATTCTTTTCAGTTCGATTCGATTCAAATCTTTTTGATGCGATTCAATTCGATTCTTTACAATTCGATTCGATTCTTTTCAATTCGACTCAATTTTTTTTCGATTCGATTCGATTCTTTTCCATTCGATTTGATTCGATTCTTTTCGATACAATTCAATTCTATTCTTTTCGATTTGATTCTCTTCGATTCAATTCAATTCTATTCTTTTCAATTCGATTCGATTTTTTCGATTCGATTCCTTTCGATTCGATTCAATTCGATTCAAATCTTTTGTTTTGATTTGATTCTTTTCGATTCGATTCGATTTTTTTCGATTCGATTTGATTTGATTGATTTCGATTTCGATTTGATTCTTTTCGGTTTGATTCAATTCGATTCGAATGTTTTCGAATCAATTCTATTCTTTTCAATTCGATTCAATTCTATTCTTTTCGATTCTATTCTTTTCGATTCGATTTGATTCTTTTCGATTTGATTCGATTCAATTCTGTTCGATTTGATTTGATTCAATTCGATTCGATACTTTTCGATTCGATTCTTTTCGATTCGATTCGATTCTTTTTGATTTGGTCGATTCTTTTCAATTCGATTCGATTCGATTCAATTTGATTCTTTTTGATGCGATTCGATTATTTTTGGTTCGACTCAATTCGATGGTTTGATTCGATTATTTTCGATTCGATTTGATTCGATTCTTATCGATTCGATTCGATTATTTTCAATTCAATGCGATGCTATTAGAATATTTTTGATTCGATTCGATTGCATTAGATTCGATTATTTTTTATTCAATTCGATTCGATAATTTTTTATTTGATTCGATTCATTTCGGTTCGATTCGATTATTTTCGATTCATTTGAATTCAATTTGATTATTTTCGATTCGATTTGATTGGATTTGATTCGATTATTTTCGACTTGATCCGATTATTTTTGATTCGATCGATTCTTTTTGTTTCATTTCGATTCTTTTCGATTCGATTCGATTCGATTATTTTCGATTCAATTCGGTTCGATTCGATTATTTTCAACTCAATTCGATTGATTCGGTTCAATTATTTTCGATTAGATTCGATTCGATTATTTTCAATTCGATAAGATTACTTTCGATTCGATTATTTTCAATTCGATTTCATTATTTTCAATTCAGTTCAATTCGATTATTTTCTATTCAATTCAATGCGAATCGATTATTTTCTATTAGATTCGATTCAATTATTTTCGATTTGATTTGATTCGATTATTTTCAATTCGATTCAATTTGATTATTTTCATTTTGATTCGGTTCAATTCGATTCTATTATTTTCAATTCGATTCGTTTCGTATCGATTCGAATCATTTTGATTCAATTCGATTATTTTCGATTTGAATCGATTCTTTTCGACTCGATTCTTTTCTATTCGGTTTGATATTTTCGATTCGAATCGACTCGAATCTTTTTGATTCAAGTATATAAGATTCGATCCGATTCTTTTCGATTCAATTCGATTCGATTCGATACGATTCTATTCAATTTGATTCGATTCATTTTGATTCGACTCGGTTCTTTTCGATTCAATTCTTTTCGATTCAATTAAATACGATTCTATTCTTTTCGATTCGATTTGATTTGATTCTTTTTGATTCGATACGATTCATTTCGATACTTTTCAATTCGATCATTTCGATTCAATTCTATTCTTTTCATTTCGATTCGATTCTTTTCGATTCGATTCAATTCTTTTCAATTCGATTCGATTCGATTCGATTCCTTTCGTTTCGATTTGATTCTTTTCTATTTTATTTGATTCGATTCATTTCAATTAGATTCGATACTGTTCGATTCGATTCCTTTCGATTCAAGTCGATTTGAATCGATTCGATTCTTTTGATTCTATTTGATTCGATTCGATACGATTCTTTTCGATTCGATTCTTTTCGGTCTGTTCGATTCGATTCTTTTCGATTCGATTCTTTTTGATTTGATTCGATTCTTTTCGATTTGATATGATTCGATTCGTTTCGATTTTTTTCGATTCATGTCGATTCGAATCTATTCGATTCTTTTCTATTCAATTCGATTCGATTCTTTTCGATTCAATTCGATTCGATTCGATTTGATATGATTCGATTCGATTCTTTTTGATTCAATTTTTCGATTCGATTCTTTTCAATTCGATTCGATTCTTTTATTTTTTTATTTATGATAGTCAAAGAGAGAGAGAGAGGCAGAGACATAGGCAGAGGGAGAAGCAGGCTCCATGCGCCGGGAGCCTGATGTGGGATTCGATCCCGGATTTCCAGGATCGCGCCCTGGGCCAAAGGCAGGCGCCAAACCGCTGCGCCACCCAGGGATCCCCGATTCGATTCTTTTAAATTTGATTCTTTTCGATTCGATTCGCTTCGCCTCTTGTCGTTTCAATTCGATTCTTTTTGATTCGATTCGATTCGACTCTTTTCGTTTCGATTATATTCTCTTCGATTCGATTCTTTTCGATTCGATACCATTCGATTTGATTCTTCTCGAATCGATTCAATTCGATTCTTTTCGATTCGATTCGATTCTTTTCAATTTGATTCGATTCGATCATTTGGATTCGATTTGTTACATTTTGATTCGATTCTTTTCGATTCGATTCAATTCAATTCTTTTGGATTTAATTGGATTCGTTTAGATAATTTTTTATTTGATTCGATCCTTTTACCCTAGCTTGGATTTGATTCTACTCGATTCAATTCATTTCGATTCTTCTTGATTCAATTCTTTTCGATTCTTTTTGATTCGGTTTGATCCTTTTCGATTCAATTCGATTCTTTTCGATTTGATTCGATTCGATCATTTGGATTAGATTTGTTACATTTTGATTCGGTTCTTTTCGATTCGATTCGATTCAATTCTTTTGGATTTAATTGGATTCATTTAGATAATTTTTGATTCTATTCGATTCTTTTACCCTAGCTTTGATTTGATTCTACTCGATTAAATTCATTTCGATTCTTCTTGATTCAATTCTTTTCGATTCTTTTTGATTCGGTTTGATCCTTTTCGATTCAATTCGATTCTTTTCGATTTGATTCGATTCGATCATTTGGATTAGATTTGTTACATTTTGATTCGGTTCTTTTCGATTCGATTCGATTCAATTCTTTTGGATTTAATTGGATTCATTTAGATAATTTTTGATTCTATTCGATTCTTTTACCCTAGCTTTGATTTGATTCTACTCGATTAAATTCATTTCGATTCTTCTTGATTCAATTCTTTTCGATTCTTTTTGATTCGGTTTGATTCTTTTCTATTCAATTCGATTCTTTTCGATTCAATTCGATTCGATTTAATTGTTTTTGAATCCATTTGATTCGATTCGATTATTTTCGATTCGACTTGATTTGATTCGATTCGATTATCGATCCGATTCAATTCCAATTATTTTCGATTCGATTCGATTTGATTATTTTTTATTCAATTCGATTCAATTATTTTCGATTCGATGCAATTTGATTCGATTCTTCTCATTTCAATTCAATTCGATTCTTTCGAATTTGATTCGATTCGATTCTTTTCGTTTCGATTCGATTTTTTTCGATTTGATTCAATTCTTTTCAATTCGATTTGATATTCTTCGATTCAATTCTTTTCGATTCAATTTGATTCGATTCGATTCTTTTCGATTAATTTCGATTCGATTCGATTCGATTCGATTCTTTTCGATTTGATTAGATTCTTTTCGATTCAATACGATTCGATCGATTCTTTTCGATGCGAATCAATTCGATTCCATTCTTTTTGATTCGATTGATTCAATTCTTTTAGATTTGATTTGATACGATTCTTTTCAATTCGATTTGATTCGATTCGATTCGTTTCGATTCATTTCGATTCTCTTTGATGTTTTTTGATTCGATCTTTTTAATCGATTTAATTCGATTCGATTCATTTCGGTTCGATTCGATTCGAATTTTTCGATTCTATTCTTTTCAATTCGATTCTTTTCGATTCGATTCGATTCGATTTTTTTCTATTTGATTCTTTTCGATTCGATTCGACTCGACTCTTCATTTCGATTCGATTCTTTTCGATTCGATTTGATTCTTTTCGTTTCGATTAGATTCTTTTCTATTCGATTATTTTCGATTTGATTCGATTTGATTCTTCTCCATTCGATTCGATTAGATTCTTTTCGATTCGATTCGATAAGGTTCTTTTCGTTCGATTCAATTCTGTTCGATTCTATTCCATTCGATTCGATTCGATTCGATTGTTTTCAATTCGATTTTATTCGATTCTTTTCGTTTCGATTCGATTCTTTTCGATTTGATTCGATTCGATCATTTGGATTCAATTTGTTACATTTCTATTCGATTCTTTTCGATTACGTTCGATTCGATTCTTTTCAATTCGATTGGATTCTTTTCCATTCGATATGATTCCATTCGTTTCGATTTTTTCGATTCATTTCGATTCGAATCTATTCGATTCTTTTTTTAAAAACATTTTTTAAAAGATTTTTATTTATTTATGATAGTCATCAGAGAGAGAGAGAGACAGGCAGAGACACAGGCAGAGGAAGGGCAGGCTCCATGCACCGGGAGCCCGATGTGGGATTCGATCCCGGGTCTCCAGGATTGCGCCCCGGGCCAAAGGCAGGCACTAAACCGCTGCGCCACCCAGGGATCCCCTATTCGATTCTTTTCTATTCAATTCGATTCGATTCGATTCTTTTCGATTCATTCGATTCGATTCCATTTGATTCGATTCTTTTCGATTCGATTCGATTCTTTTCAATTCGATACGATTCGATTCGATTCTTTTCGATTCGATTTTTTCGATTCCATTCTTTTCAATTCCATTCTTTTCGATTTGATTCTTTTCGTTTCAATTCGATTCGATTCTTTTCAATTCGATTCGATTCTTTTCGTTTCGATTAGATTCTCTTCAATTCGATTCTTTTCAATTCGATTCGATTCGATTCTTTTCATTTCGATTAGATTCTCTTCAATTCGATTCTTTTCGATTCGATTCGATTTGATACAATTCAATTCTTTTCGATTTGATACCATTCAATTCGATTCTTCTTGAATCGATTCAATTCAATTCGATTCTTTTCGATTCGATTCTTTTTGATTTGATTCGATTCGATCATTTGGATTCGATTTGTTACATTTCGATTCGATACTTTTCGATTCGATTCAATTCAATTCTTTTGGATTTCACTGGATTCGTTTAGATAATTTTTGATTCGATTCAATTCTTTTCCCCTAGCTTCGATTCGATTCTACTCGATTCAATTCTTTTCGATTCTTTTTGATTCGGTTTGATTCTTTTCGATTCAATTCGATTCTTTTCGATTCGATTCAATTCAATTGTTTTTGAATCCATTTGATTCGATTCGATTATTTTCGATTTGACTCGATTTGATTCGACTCGATTATCGATTCGATTCAATTCCAATTATTTTCGATTTGATTTGATTCGATTATTTTTTATTCAATTCGATTCAATTATTTTCGTTTCGATGCAATTCGATTCGATTCTTCTCATTTCAATTCAATTCGATTCTTTCGAATTCGATTCGATTCGATTCTTTTCGTTTCGATTCGATTCTTTTCCGTTTGATTGAATTCTTTTCAATTCGATTTGATACTGTTCGATTCAATTCTTTTCAACTCAATTCAATTCGATTCTTTTCAATTAAATTCGATTCGATTCTTTTCGATTCGATTCGATTCTTTTAGATTTGATTTGATACGATTCTTTTCAATTCGATTCGATTAGTTTCGATTCGTTTCGACTCTCTGATGTTTTTTGACTTGATCTTTTCAATCAATTTGATTCGATTCGATTCATTTTGATTCGATTCGATTCGAATTTTTTGATTCTATTCTTTTCAATTCGATTCTTTTCGATTCGATTCAATTTTTTTCTATTCGATTCTTTTCGATTTAATTCAATTCGTCTCTTTTCGTTTTGATTCTATTCTTTTCGATTCGATTTGATTCTTTTCGTTTCGATTAGATTCTCTTCGATTCGATTCTTTTCAATTCAATTCTTTTCGATTCGATTCGATTTGATTCTTCTCCATTCGATTCAATTCGATTCTTTTCGATTCGATTCGATAAGATTCTTTTCATTCGATTCAATTCTGTTCGATTCTATTCTATTCGATTCGATTAGATTCAGTTATTTTCAGTTCGATTCTATTCGATTCTTTTCGTTTCGATTCGATTCTTTTCGATTTGATTCGATTCGATCATTTGGATTCAATTTGTTACATTTCGATTCGATTCTTTTCGATTCAGTTCGATTCGATTCTTTTCAATTCAATTCGATTCAATTCGATTCTTTTCAATTCGATATAATTCGATTCGATTCTTTTCGATTCAATTCGATATGATTCGATTCTTTTCGATTCCATTCGATACGATTAGATTCTTTTCTATTCGATTCTTTTCATTTTGATTCGATTCGTTTCGATGCTATTCAATTCGATTCTTTTCGATTCGATTCTATAATATTTGATTCGATTTGATTCGATTCTTTTCGATTCATTTTGATTCTTTTCGTTGTATTCGACTCGATTCTATTCGATTTGATTCGATACGATTCGATTCTTTTTGATTCGATTCGAATCTTTTCGATTCTATTCGATTTGATTCTTTTCAATTCAATTCGATATGATTCGATTCTTTTCGATTCAATGATACCATTCGATTAGATTCTATTCGATTCGATTCCTTTCTTTTCGGTTCGATTTGATTCTTTTCGATTCGATTCTTTTCAATTCGAATCGATTACGGTCGATTGGATTCTTTACGATTCAATACGATTCTTTTCGATTTGATTTGATTCGTTTTGATTCGATTCGATTCTTTTCGATTCAATTCGATTCGATTATTTTGATTCAATTAAATACGATTCTATTCTTTTCGATTTGATTCGATTTGATTTTTTTTTGATTCGATACGATTCAATTAGATTCTTTTCGATTTGATTCAATATGATTCTTTTCAATTCGATTAGATTTGATTCGTTTTGATTCGTTTCGATTCTCTTTGATTTTTTTGATTTGATCTTTTCAATCGATTTGATTCGATTCGATTCTTTTTGATTCAATTCTTTTCGATTCGATTTGATTCTTTTCTATTCGATTCTTTTCCATTCGATTTGATTCTTTTCGATTCGATTCGATTCGATTCTTTTTTATTAGATTTTTTCGATTCTTTTCTATTCGATTCGATTCTTTTCGATTTGATTTGATTCTTTTCTATTCGATACAATTCGATTCGATCCTTTTCGATTCGATTCGATTCTTTTCAATTCGATTCGATTCGATTCTTATATTCGATTCGATTTGATCTTTTTCGATTCAATTCGATTCTCTCCGATTCGATTCGATTTTTTTCGTTTCCATTCGATAGTTTTCTATTCGTTTCTTTTCTATTCGATTCGATTCTTTTCTCTTCGATTCGATTCGAATCTTTCTATTAGAGTGTTTTTGATTTGAATTCCTTTCTTTTCGAATCGATTCGATTTGATTCAATTCTTTTTGATTCGATTCGATTCTTTTTTATTCGATTCGATTCAATTCGATTATTTTCACTTCCATTCGATTTGATTCTTTTGATACGGTGCGATTCAATTCGATATTTTTCGATTCGATTCATTTCGATTCTTTTCGATTCTAGCCTCTTCTATATGAATTTCTTTCTTTTTGAATCAATTTGATTCGATTCTTTTTGATTTGATTCGATTCTTTTCGATTTGATTTGATTCTTTTCGATTCAGTTCGATTCGATTCTTTTCGATTTGATTTGATTCTTTTCTATTCGATTTGATTCGATTCAATCCTTTTCGATTCAATTCAATTCTTTTCGATTTGATTTGATTCTTTTCCATTCGATAAAATTCGATTCGATCCTTTTCGATTCGATTCGATTCTTTTTGATTCGATTCGATTAGATTCTTATATCGATTCCATTCGATCTTTTTCGATTCGATTCGATTCTCTTCGATACGATTCGATTTGATTTTTTTCATTTCCATTCGACAGTTTTCTATTCGTTTCTTTTCTATTTGAATTGATTCTATTCTTTTCTATTCAATTCGATTCGATTCGAATCTTTCTAATCGAATGTTTTTGATTTGAATTCCTTTCTTTTCGAATCGATTCGATTCTTTTCAATTCGATTCGATTCGATTATTTTGATTCGATTCGATTTGATTCGATTATTTTCACTTCCATTCGATTCAATTCTTTTGATTTGGTGCGATTCGATTCGATTATTTTCTATTTGATTCAATTCAATTCGATTTGTTTCTTTCTAAACGATTCGATTCTTTTCGATTCCACTCCTTTCGACTCGATTCATTTGGATTCGATTATTTTCGATTCGATTCGATTCGATTCTTTTCGATTCAATTCGATTTGATTCTTTTTAACTCATTTCTTTTTTATTCCATTTGAATGTTTTTGGTTCGATTAGATTCTTTTTCATTGAATTCGATTCGATTTGAAACTCTATGATTCGATTGTTTTCGATTGGATTCAATTGTTTTTTATTCCATTCAATTCAATTCTTTTCGATTCGATTTGATTCTTTTCGATTCGTTTCAATTCTTTTTCATTCATTTAGAATTGATTAGATCCTTTTCGATTCGATTCAATTCGATTTTTTTGATTCGATACGATTTTTTTTCTTTTCGATATGATAGTTTTCGATTAGTTTCTTTTCGATTCTATTAGATTCGATTCGATTCTTTTTGTTTCGATTAGATTTGATTCGAATCTTGATTTGAGTCTTTTCGAGTCGAATTCCTTTCTTTTAAAATCGATTCCATTTAATTCTATTCGATTTGATTCAATTCGATTTGTTTTTTCTGAAACAATTCGATTCTTTTTGATTCCACTTTTTTTCGATTAGATTCATTTGGATTCGATAGTTTTCGATTCGATTGGATTCGATTGTTTTCGATTCGATTTGATTCAATTCTTTTCGATTAGATTTGATTCTTTTCGATTTGATTCGATTTTTTCTATGCGATTCTTTTTTATTTGATTTATTTCGATTATTTCCTATTCGATTCTATTCTTTTTGATTCGATTCGATTCTTTTTGATTCGTTTAGAATTGATTAGATCCTTTTCGATATAATTCGATTCGATACGATTTTTTTCTTTTCGATATGATAGTTTTCGATTAGATTCTTTTCGATTCTATTCGATTCGATTCTTTTGGTTTCGATTCGATTTGATTCGAATCTTTCGATTCGAGTCTTTTCAATTCGAATTCCTTTCTTTTAAAATCAATTCAATTCAATTCTTTTCGATTCGATTCACTTCGATTCGTTTTTTCTGAAAAAATTCTATTCTTTTTGATTCCATTCTTTTCGGTTAGATTCATTTGGATTCGAAACTTTTCAATTCGATTAGATTCGATTCTTATGAATCGATTTGATTAGATTCTTTTTTTTAATTTTTTAATTTATTTATGATAGTCATACAGAGAGAGAGAGAGAGGCAGAGACAGAGGCAGAGGGAGAAGCAGGCTCCATGCACCGGGAGCCCGACGTGGGATTCGATCCCGGGTCTCCAGGATCGTGCCCTGGGCCAAAGGCAGGCACCAAACCGCTGTGCCACCCAGGGATCCCCGATTAGATTCTTTTTGATTCGTTTCTTTTTGATTCCATTCTAATCTTTTTGGTTCGATTAGATTCTTTTCGATTCAATTCGATTCGAATGGAAACTCTTCGATTGAATTCTTTTCAATTCGATTCTTTTCGATTCGATTCAATTCGATTCTTTTCGATTCGATTCAATTCATTTCGATTCGATTTTTTCTATTCAATTCCTTTTTATTTGATTTGTTTCAATTATTTTCGATTCGATTCGATTCTTTTCAATTCGATGCGATTCGATCCTTTTGGATTCGATTCGATTCCATTTTTTTTCGTATCAGTACGATAGTTTCCGATTCTTTCTTTTCGATTCTATTCGATGTGATTCTATTTGTTTCGATTCCATTTGCATGTGGAAGTATCAGGCCCGTACTCACCATTATCAGAGTTGAATAGAGCGATTTCAAACGGCCTTCTTCAATCAGAGTGTAGTTAGTTTCTAACTCCAATGTACGAGTGGGTAGCAGACATCAGCCTCCCAGGCGTACACATTTTGAGAGTTGAGCTTATGGCCTGTACTTCCCACATCCTCCTCCAGGTACACTGCACTGGTAACAGGCCTAGGCTCGATGCTTGACTGAAGTGTTGTGAGAGATAAGACGAAAGTCCCGGACACAAGACTAGGGCCTCGAAGCTCAATCCTGCGATTTCCTAGTAATTCATGTCTTAGACAGGTGCTACATACTAAGTTCCATATGTGAGAGCTAGCTGAACCTCAAGTCCAAAAGCATCTCTCTTCCAAGAGTTGAGTTCACACCCAAACCCTCACAGTTCCACATTGTCTGCAGAATGAGTTTTGAACATCTTCACCAGAGACGTTTGTCAAAAGCTTGTGAGAAGCAAGTGGAATAATGCAGGCCTGGAAGGTGTCTCCAAGTGCAGTAGAGTGGTATTCTTCGAACCCCCTGAGTTAGAAGATTGCTATGATCTTACGGCCATTAGAACGCAGCCAGTTTAAAGCTGGCTTCTAGGCATGCTCTCTTGTGAGAGTTGAGCTCAGGGCAGGACCCTCCCGCATCCTGCCTGCCCATAGTCATACCTGCTAACATCCTTAAGTGAGATGATGGGAGAGGTTGGAGAAATGCAAGTGGAAGTGCCAGGACTGTACTCACATGCATCTGACTTCAATACAGCGATTGCCAACGTCCTTGTTCAATTAGAGTGTAGCTTGGCTATACCACGCTTCGACAAGTGTTTAGCAGACATCAGCCTGCAAGGCATACACATTGCTGAGAGTTGAGCTTATGGCATGTACCTCCCCAATCCTGACTACCTGAAAGTACGGCTTCCACAGCATTTCGTTGTATATGGGAGAGAAGCGGAGTATAAACCAAGTGTCTCCCTTGTCAGAATCGCGCCTAGCAGACAGCTGCCTACTAGGCATGCACACTCCTTTGGCTTGAGCTTATGGCTTGTACCTTCCACATAGTGACCGCGTGTACGCTTCACTTCCAAAGGATTTCGTTCAATTCGGGATGCAATTTTTGCAAGAGCCAAGTGCCTCTTAGTTCAATCCAGCGACTTCTGAGGAATTCCTCCCTAAGATGGGAGCTACATGCTAACTTCCAACCTGAGAACGTAGCTGAAAGCTCTCTCTTGGGGAACTTCCCACTTGGAGATAAGCTGAAACATGGTCCTTCCCAGTTCCACACTGCCTGCAGATACAGTTACAAATATCCTCACTAGACATGTTTGTCAGAAGCTCATGGGACGCAAGGGCCAGTGGCAGGATTCAATGGTTGTGTCTCCAGGTGCAGTAGAGCGGTAGTCATGGAACATCCCACCTTACAATGCTGCTACGTTCTCACGGCCATCAGAACGAGCTAGTAGAAAATTGGCTTCTAGGCATGCTTCCTTCTGAGGCTGAGTTCAGGGCAGGACCATCTTGCATCCTGCCTGCCCCTAGACGTAACTGCTAATATCCTTATGTTAGGTGCTGGGACAGGGTGGCGAAATGCATGTGAAAGTGTCAGGCCTGTACTCACGATTATCTGAGTTGAATACAGCGATTTCAAACAGCCTTCTTCAGAGTGTAGCTAGTTTCTAACTCCCATGTACGAGTGGGTAGCAGACATCTGCCTCCCAGGCGTACACACTTTTGAGAGTTGAGATTATGGCCTGTACTTCCCACATCCTGCCTGCAGGTACACTAGCTGCAAACAGGCCTAGGCTCGATGCGTGACTGAAGTGCTGTGAGAGGTAAGTGGAAAGTCTCGGCAAACAAAACTAGTGCCACCAAGCTCAATCCAGTGATTCCCAGTAATTCCTGTCTTAGACAAGTGCTACATACTAAGTTCCATACGAGAGAAGCTAGCTGAACCCCGAGTCCAAAAGAATCTCTGTTCTGAGAGTTGAGCTCACACTCAGTCCCTCACGGTTCCACACTGCCTGCAGAATGAGTTTTAAAAATCTACACCTGAGACGTTTGTCAAAAGCTTGTGAGACACAAGTGGAATAAGGCAGGCCTGGAGGTGTGTCCAGGTGCAGTAGAGTGGTATTCTTCAAAACTCCTGAGTTAGAAGACTGCTTTAGTCTCACAGCCATTACAACGCCGCTGGTTGAAAGCTGGCTTCTAGGCATACTCTCTTGTGAGAGCGGAGCTCAGGGCAAGACTCTCCCCTATCCTGCCTGCCCATAGTCATAGCTGCGAACATCCTTAAGTGAGGTGCGGGGAGAGATTGGAGAAAGGCCAGTGGAAGTGTCAGGACTCTACTCACGTGGATCTGAGTTCAATACAGCGATTGCAAGTGCCCTTGTTCAATTACAGTGCAGCTGGGGAATACCTCGCCTCAATAAGTGCCTGGCAGACATCAGCCTGCAAAGCATACACACTGCTGAGAGTTGAGCTCATGGCCTTAATCTCCACCATCCTGACTACCTGTACGTTTCGCTTCCACAGCATTTCGTTGTATGCGGGACAGTAGCGAAGTGAGAACCAAGTGTCTGCCTTGTCAGTTTCACGCCCAGCAGACGGCTGCCTCCAAGGCATGCACGCTCCTTTGGATTGAGCTTATGGTTTGTACCTCCCCCACGTTGACCGCCTGTATGCTTGGCTTCCAAAGGATTTCGTTCGATACGGGAGGCAAGCTTTGTGAGCGGCAAGTGACTCTTAGCTCAATCCAGCGACTTCTGAGCAATTCCTCCCTCAGAAGGGAGCTGCATATTAACTTCCAAACCCGAGTACCTTGTTGAAAGCTATCTCTCTGGGGAACTTCCTCCTGTGAGGAGAGCTGACACGCGGTACTTCCCAGTTCCACCCTGCCTGCACATGGAGTTACGAATATCCTCACTAGACTTGTTTGTCGGAAGCTCGTGGGACGCAAGGGCCAAGGTGCAGTCTTCAATGTTTGTGTCTCCGGGAGTGGTAGAGCGGCATTGACGGAACGTCCTGACTTACAGTGCTGCTTCTTTTTCACGGCCATAACAACTCAGCTAGTGGAAAGCTAGCTTGCAGGCACGCTTCCTTTGGAGAGCAGATCTCAGGGCAGGACCCCTCCCGCATCCTGCCAGACTGTAGACGTGGAGGCTAACATCCTTATGTTAGGTGCTGGGAGACGTGGTGAGGAAAGCATGTGGAAGCGTTGGGCCTGAACTCACGCGTATCTGAGTCGAATACAGCGATTTCCAACGGCCTTCTGCTATCAGAGTGTAGCTAGGTTCTACCTCCCATGTACGAGTGGATAGCAGACATCTGCCTCCCAGGCGGACACACTTTTGAGTGTTGAGCTTATGGCCTGTACTTCCCACATCCTGCCTGCAGGTACACTTCGCTGCAGACAGGCCTAGGCTCGATGCGTGACTGAAGTGTTGTGAGAGGTAAGCGGAATGTCCCGGCACACAAGACAAGTACTTCCAAGCTCAATCCAGCTATTTCCTAGTAATTCCTGTCTGAGACTGGTGCTACATACTAAGTTCCATAGGTGAGAAGCTGGCTGAACGCCCTGTCCAAATGCAACTTACTTCTAAGAGTTGAGCTCACACTCAGTCCCTCACAGATCCACACTGCCTGCAGAATGAGTTTCCAACATCTTCACCATAGACGTTTGTCAGAGGCTTCTGAGACACAAGTGGAACAATGCAGACCTGGGGGGTATGTCCAGGTGCAGGAGAGTGGTAATCGTGGAACCTCCTGACTCAGAATACTGCTGCGTTCTCACTGCCATAAGAAGGCAGCTGGTTGAAAGCTGGAGTCTAGGCATGCTTCCTTGTGAGAGATGAGGTCAGGGCAGGACCCTCCCGCATCCTGACTGCCTGTAGACAGAGGTCGTAGCATAGTTACGTTAGGTGCCGGAAGGGGTTTTGTGAAAATCTTGTGGAAGTGACAGGCCCGCACTCTCGTGTATCTGAGTTCAATAGAGCGATGGCCAACGTCCTTGTTCAGTTTGAGTGTAGCTCGGTTCTAGCTCCCCTGAATAAGTGCCTAGCAGTCATCGGCCTGCAAAGCATACACAGTTTGAGAGTTGAGCTCATGGCCTCTGCCTCGGCCATCCTGACTGCCTGTACGGTCTGCTTCCACAGCATTTCGTTGTATGCGGGACAGTAGCGAAGTGAGAACCAAATGTCTGCCTTGTCAGTTTCGCGCCCAGCAGACGGCTGCCTCCAAGGCATGCACGCTCCTTTGGATTGAGCTTATGGTTTGTACCTCCCCCACGTTGACCGCCTGTATGCTTCGCTTCCAAAGGATTTCGTTCGATACGGGACGCAAGCTTTGTGAGCGGCAAGTGACTCTTAGCTCAATCCAGCGACTTCTGAGCAATTCCTCCCTCAGAAGGGAGCTGCATACTAACTTCCAAACCCGAGTACCTTGTTGAAAGCTATCTCTCTGGGGAACTTCCTCCTGTGAGGTGAGCTGACACGCGGTACTTCCCAGTTCCACCCTGCCTGCACATGCAGTTACGAATATCCTCACTAGACTTGTTTGTCGGAAGCTCGTGGGACGCAAGGGCCAAGGTGCAGTCTTCAATGTTTGTGTCTCCTGGGGTGGTAGAGCGGCATTGACGGAACGTCCTGACTTACAGTGCTGCTTCTTTTTCACGGCCATAACAACTCAGCTAGTGGAAAGCTAGCTTGCAGGCACGCTTCCTTTGGAGAGCAGAGCTCAGGGCAGGACCCCTCCCGCATCCTGCCAGACTGTAGACGTGGAGGCTAACATCCTTATGTTAGGTGCTGGGAGACGTGGTGGGAAAGCATGTGGAAGCGTTGGGCCTGAACTCACGCGTATCTGAGTTGAATACAGCGATTTCCAACGGCCTTCTGGTATCAGAGTGTAGCTAGTTTCTACCTCCCATGTACGAGTGGATAGCAGACATCTGCCTCCCAGGCGTACACACTTTTGAGTGTTGAGCTTATGGCCTGTACTTCCCACATCCTGCCTGCAGGTACACTTCGCTGCAGACAGGCCTAGGCTCGATGCGTGACTGAAGTGTTGTGAGAGGTAAGCGGAATGTCCCGGCACACAAGACAAGTGCCTCCAAGCTCAATCCAGCGATTTCCTAGTAATTCCTGTCTGAGACTGGTGCTACATACTGAGTTCCATAGGTGAGAAGCTAGCTGAACGCCCTGTCCAAAGGCAACTTACTTCTGAGAGTTGAGCTCACACTCAGTCCCTCACAGTTCCACACTGCCTGCAGAATGAGTTTCCAACATCTTCACCATAGACGTTTGTCAGGCTTCTGAGACACAAGTGGAACAATGCAGACCTGGGGGGTATGTCCAGGTGCAGGAGAGTGGTAATCGTGGAACCTCCTGACTCAGAATACTGCTGCGTTCTCACTGCCATAAGAAGGCAGCTGGTTGAAAGCTGGCTTCTAGGCATGCTTCCTTGTGAGAGCTGAGGTCAGGGCAGGACCCTCCCGCATCCTGACTGCCTGTAGACGGAGGTCGTAGCATAGTTACGTTAGGTGCCGGAAGGGGTTTTGTGAAAATCTTGTGGAAGTGACAGGCCCGCACTCTCGTGTATCTGAGTTCAATAGAGCGATGGCCAACGTCCTTGTTCAGTTTGAGTGTAGCTCGGTTCTAGCTCCCCTGAATAAGTGCCTAGCAGACATCGGCCTGCAAAGCATACACAGTTTGAGAGTTGAGCTCTTGGCCTCTGCCTCGGCCATCCTGACTGCCTGTACGGTCTGCTTCCACAGCATTTCGTTGTATGCGGGACAGTAGCGAAGTGAGAAACAAGTGTCTGCCTTGTCAGTTTCGCGCCCAGCAGACGGCTGCCTCCAAGACATACACGCTCCTTGGATTGAGCTTATGGTTTGTACCTCCCCCACGTTGACCGCCAGTATGCTTCGCTTCAAAGGATTTCGTTCGATACGGGACGCAAGCTTTGTGAGCGGCAAGTGACTCTTAGCTCAATCCAGCGACTTCTGAGCAATTCCTCCCTCAGAAGGGAGCTGCATACTAACTTCCAAACCCGAGTACCTTGTTGAAAGCTATCTCTCTGGGGAACTTCACCTGTGAGGTGAGCTGACACGCGGTACTTCCCAGTTCCACCCTGCCTGCACATGGAGTTACGAATATCCTCACTAGACTTGTTTGTCGGAAGCTCGTGGGACGCAAGGGCCAAGGTGCAGTCTTCAATGTTTGTGTCTCCGGGGGTGGTAGAGCGGCATTGACGGAACGTCCTGACTTACAGTGCTGCTTCTTTTTCACGGCCATAACAACTCAGCTAGTGGAAAGCTAGCTTGCAGGCACGCTTCCTTTGGAGAGCAGAGCTCAGGGCAGGACCCCTCCCGCATCCTGCCAGACTGTAGACGTGGAGGCTAACATCCTTATGTTAGGTGCTGGGAGACGTGGTGAGGAAAGCATGTGGAAGCGTTGGGCCTGAACTCACGCGTATCTGAGTCGAATACAGCGATTTCCAACGGCCTTCTGCTATCAGAGTGTAGCTAGTTTCTACCTCCCATGTACGAGTGGATAGCAGACATCTGCCTCCCAGGCGGACACACTTTTGAGTGTTGAGCTTATGGCCTGTACTTCCCACATCCTGCCTGCAGGTACACTTCGCTGCAGACAGGCCTAGGCTCGATGCGTGACTGAAGTGTTGTGAGAGGTAAGCGGAATGTCCCGGCACACAAGACAAGTGCCTCCAAGCTCAATCCAGCGATTTCCTAGTAATTCCTGTCTGAGACTGGTGCTACATACTAAGTTCCATAGGTGAGAAGCTAGCTGAACGCCCTGTCCAAAGGCAACTTACTTCTGAGAGTTGAGCTCACACTCGGTCCGTCACAGTTCCACACTGCCTGCAGAATGAGATTCCAACATCTTCACCATAGACGTTTGTCGGAGGCTTCTGAGACACAAGTGGAACAATACAGACCTGGGGGGTATGTCCAGGTGCAGGAGAGTGGTAATCGTGGAACCTCCTGACTCAGAATACTGCTGCGTTCTCACTGCCATAAGAAGGCAGCTGGTTGAAAGCTGGCTTCTAGGCATGCTTCCTTGTGAGAGCTGAGGTCAGGGCAGAACCCTCCCGCATCCTGACTGCCTGTAGACGGAGGTCGTAGCATAGTTACGTTAGGTGCCGGAAGGGGTTTTGTGAAAATCTTGTGGAAGTGACAGGCCCGCACTCTCGTGTATCTGAGTTCAATAGAGCGATTGCCAACGTCCTTGTTCAGTTTGAGTGTAGCTCGGTTCTAGCTCCCCTGAATAAGTGCCTAGCAGACATCGGCCTGCAAAGCATACACAGTTTGAGAGTTGAGCTCATGGCCTCTGCCTCGGCCATCCTGACTGCCTGTACGGTCTGCTTCCACAGCATTTCGTTGTATGCGGGACAGTAGCGAAGTGAGAACCAAGTGTCTGCCTTGTCAGTTTCGCGCCCAGGAGACGGCTGCCTCCAAGGCATGCACGCTCCTTTGGATTGAGCTTATGGTTTGTACCTCCCCCACGTTGACCGCCTGTATGCTTGGCTTCCAAAGGATTTCGTTCGATACGGGACGCAAGCTTTGTGAGCGGCAAGTGACTCTTAGCTCAATCCAGCGACTTCTGAGCAATTCCTCCCTCAGAAGGGAGCTGCATACTAACTTCCAAACCCGAGTACCTTGTTGAAAGCTATCTCTCTGGGGAACTTCCTCCTGTGAGGTGAGCTGACACGCGGTACCTCCCAGTTCCACCCTGCCTGCACATGCAGTTACGAATATCCTCACTAGACTTGTTTGTCGGAAGCTCGTGGGACGCAAGGGCCAAGGTGCAGTCTTCAATGTTTGTGTCTCCTGGGGTGGTAGAGCGGCATTGACGGAACGTCCTGACTTACAGTGCTGCTTCTTTTTCACGGCCATAACAACTCAGCTAGTGGAAAGCTAGCTTGCAGGCACGCTTCCTTTGGAGAGCAGAGCTCAGGGCAGGACCCCTCCCGCATCCTGCCAGACTGTAGACGTGGAGGCTAACATCCTTATGTTAGGTGCTGGGAGACGTGGTGGGAAAGCATGTGGAAGCGTTGGGCCTGAACTCACGCGTATCTGAGTTGAATACAGCGATTTCCAACGGCCTTCTGCTATCAGAGTGTAGCTAGTTTCTACCTCCCATGTACGAGTGGATAGCAGACATCTGCCTCCCAGGCGTACACACTTTTGAGTGTTGAGCTTATGGCCTGGACTTCCCACATCCTGCCTGCAGGTACACTTCGCTGCAGACAGGCCTAGGCTCGATGCGTGACTGAAGTGTTGTGAGAGGTAAGCGGAATGTCCCGGCACACAAGACAAGTGCCTCCAAGCTCAATCCAGCGATTTCCTAGTAATTCCTGTCTGAGACTGGTGCTACATACTGAGTTCCATAGGTGAGAAGCTAGCTGAACGCCCTGTCCAAAGGCAACTTACTTCTGAGAGTTGAGCTCACACTCAGTCCCTCACAGTTCCACACTGCCTGCAGAATGAGTTTCCAACATCTTCACCATAGACGTTTGTCAGGCTTCTGAGACACAAGTGGAACAATGCAGACCTGGGGGGTATGTCCAGGTGCAGGAGAGTGGTAATCGTGGAACCTCCTGACTCAGAATACTGCTGCGTTCTCACTGCCATAAGAAGGCAGCTGGTTGAAAGCTGGCTTCTAGGCATGCTTCCTTGTGAGAGCTGAGGTCAGGGCAGGACCCTCCCGCATCCTGACTGCCTGTAGACGGAGGTCGTAGCATAGTTACGTTAGGTGCCGGAAGGGGTTTTGTGAAAATCTTGTGGAAGTGACAGGCCCGCACTCTCGTGTATCTGAGTTCAATAGAGCGATTGCCAACGTCCTTGTTCAGTTTGAGTGTAGCTCGGTTCTAGCTCCCCTGAATAAGTGCCTAGCAGACATCGGCCTGCAAAGCATACACAGTTTGAGAGTTGAGCTCTTGGCCTCTGCCTCGGCCATCCTGACTGCCTGTACGGTCTGCTTCCACAGCATTTCGTTGTATGCGGGACAGTAGCGAAGTGAGAACCAAGTGTCTGCCTTGTCAGTTTCGCGCCCAGCAGACGGCTGCCTCCAAGACATACACGCTCCTTGGATTGATCTTATGGTTTGTACCTCCCCCACGTTGACCGCCAGTATGCTTCGCTTCAAAGGATTTCGTTCGATACGGGACGCAAGCTTTGTGAGCGGCAAGTGACTCTTAGCTCAATCCAGCGACTTCTGAGCAATTCCTCCCTCAGAAGGGAGCTGCATACTAACTTCCAAACCCGAGTACCTTGTTGAAAGCTATCTCTCTGGGGAACTTCACCTGTGAGGTGAGCTGACACGCGGTACTTCCCAGTTCCACCCTGCCTGCACATGGAGTTACGAATATCCTCACTAGACTTGTTTGTCGGAAGCTCGTGGGACGCAAGGGCCAAGGTGCAGTCTTCAATGTTTGTGTCTCCGGGGGTGGTAGAGCGGCATTGACGGAACGTCCTGACTTACAGTGCTGCTTCTTTTTCACGGCCATAACAACTCAGCTAGTGGAAAGCTAGCTTGCAGGCACGCTTCCTTTGGAGAGCAGAGCTCAGGGCAGGACCCCTCCCGCATCCTGCCAGACTGTAGACGTGGAGGCTAACATCCTTATGTTAGGTGCTGGGAGACGTGGTGGGAAAGCATGTGGAAGCGTTGGGCCTGAACTCACGCGTATCTGAGTTGAATACAGCGATTTCCAACGGCCTTCTGCTATCAGAGTGTAGCTAGTTTCTACCTCCCATGTACGAGTGGATAGCAGACATCTGCCTCCCAGGTGTACACACTTTTGAGTGTTGAGCTTATGGCCTGTACTTCCCACATCCTGCCTGCAGGTACACTTCGCTGCAGACAGGCCTAGGCTCGATGCGTGACTGAAGTGTTGTGAGAGGTAAGCGGAATGTAACGGCACACAAGACAAGTGCCTCCAAGCTCAATCCAGCGATTTCCTAGTAATTCCTGTCTGAGACTGGTGCTACATACTAAGTTCCATAGGTGAGAAGCTAGCTGAACGCCCTGTCCAAAGGCAACTTACTTCTGAGAGTTGAGCTCACACTCAGTCCCTCACAGTTCCACACTGCCTGCAGAATGAGTTTCCAACATCTTCACCATAGACGTTTGACAGGCTTCTGAGACACAAGTGGAACAATGCAGACCTGGGGGGTATGTCCAGGTGCAGGAGAGTGGTAATCGTGGAACCTCCTGACTCAGAATACTGCTGCGTTCTCACTGCCATAAGAAGGCAGCTGGTTGAAAGCTGGCTTCTAGGCATGCTTCCTTGTGAGAGCTGAGGTCAGGGCAGGACCCTCCCGCATCCTGACTGCCTGTAGACGGAGGTCGTAGCATAGTTACGTTAGGTGCCGGAAGGGGTTTTGTGAAAATCTTGTGGAAGTGACAGGCCCGCACTCTCGTGTATCTGAGTTCAATAGAGCGATTGCCAACGTCCTTGTTCAGTTTGAGTGTAGCTCGGTTCTAGCTCCCCTGAATAAGTGCCTAGCAGACATCGGCCTGCAAAGCATACACAGTTTGAGAGTTGAGCTCTTGGCCTCTGCCTCGGCCATCCTGACTGCCTGTTCGGTGTGCTTCCACAGCATTTCGTTGTATGCGGGACAGTAGCGAAGTGAGAACCAAGTGTCTGCCTTGTCAGTTTCGCGCCCAGCAGACGGCTGCCTCCAAGACATACACGCTCCTTGGATTGATCTTATGGTTTGTACCTCCCCCACGTTGACCGCCAGTATGCTTCGCTTCAAAGGATTTCGTTCGATACGGGACGCAAGCTTTGTGAGCGGCAAGTGACTCTTAGCTCAATCCAGCGACTTCTGAGCAATTCCTCCCTCAGAAGGGAGCTGCATACTAACTTCCAAACCCGAGTACCTTGTTGAAAGCTATCTCTCTGGGGAACTTCACCTGTGAGGTGAGCTGACACGCGGTACTTCCCAGTTCCACCCTGCCTGCACATGGAGTTACGAATATCCTCACTAGACTTGTTTGTCGGAAGCTCGTGGGACGCAAGGGCCAAGGTGCAGTCTTCAATGTTTGTGTCTCCGGGGGTGGTAGAGCGGCATTGACGGAACGTCCTGACTTACAGTGCTGCTTCTTTTTCACGGCCATAACAACTCAGCTAGTGGAAAGCTAGCTTGCAGGCACGCTTCCTTTGGAGAGCAGAGCTCAGGGCAGGACCCCTCCCGCATCCTGCCAGACTGTAGACGTGGAGGCTAACATCCTTATGTTAGGTGCTGGGAGACGTGGTGAGGAAAGCATGTGGAAGCGTTGGGCCTGAACTCACGCGTATCTGAGTCGAATACAGCGATTTCCAACGGCCTTCTGCTATCAGAGTGTAGCTAGTTTCTACCTCCCATGTACGAGTGGATAGCAGACATCTGCCTCCCAGGCGGACACACTTTTGAGTGTTGAGCTTATGGCCTGTACTTCCCACATCCTGCCTGCAGGTACACTTCGCTGCAGACAGGCCTAGGCTCGATGCGTGACTGAAGTGTTGTGAGAGGTAAGCGGAATGTCCCGGCACACAAGACAAGTGCCTCCAAGCTCAATCCAGCGATTTCCTAGTAATTCCTGTCTGAGACTGGTGCTACATACTAAGTTCCATAGGTGAGAAGCTAGCTGAACGCCCTGTCCAAAGGCAACTTACTTCTGAGAGTTGAGCTCACACTCGGTCCGTCACAGTTCCACACTGCCTGCAGAATGAGATTCCAACATCTTCACCATAGACGTTTGTCGGAGGCTTCTGAGACACAAGTGGAACAATGCAGACCTGGGGGGTATGTCCAGGTGCAGGAGAGTGGTAATCGTGGAACCTCCTGACTCAGAATACTGCTGCGTTCTCACTGCCATAAGAAGGCAGCTGGTTGAAAGCTGGCTTCTAGGCATGCTTCCTTGTGAGAGCTGAGGTCAGGGCAGGACCCTCCCGCATCCTGACTGCCTGTAGACGGAGGTCGTAGCATAGTTACGTTAGGTGCCGGAAGGGGTTTTGTGAAAATCTTGTGGAAGTGACAGGCCCGCACTCTCGTGTATCTGAGTTCAATAGAGCGATTGCCAACGTCCTTGTTCAGTTTGAGTGTAGCTCGGTTCTAGCTCCCCTGAATAAGTGCCTAGCAGACATCGGCCTGCAAAGCATACACAGTTTGAGAGTTGAGCTCATGGCCTCTGCCTCGGCCATCCTGACTGCCTGTTCGGTGTGCTTCCACAGCATTTCGTTGTATGCGGGACAGTAGCGAAGTGAGAACCAAGTGTCTGCCTTGTCAGTTTCGCGCCCAGCAGACGGCTGCCTCCAAGGCATGCACGCTCCTTTGGATTGAGCTTATGGTTTGTACCTCCCCCACGTTGACCGCCTGTATGCTTCGCTTCCAAAGGATTTCGTTCGATACGGGACGCAAGCTTTGTGAGCGGCAAGTGACTCTTAGCTCAATCCAGCGACTTCTGAGCGATTCCTCCCTCAGAAGGGAGCTGCATACTAACTTCCAAACCCGAGTACCTTGTTGAAAGCTATCTCTCTGGGGAACTTCCTCCTGTGAGGTGAGCTGACACGCGGTACTTCCCAGTTCCACCCTGCCTGCACATGGAGTTACGAATATCCTCACTAGACTTGTTTGTCGGAAGCTCGTGGGACGCAAGGGCCAAGGTGCAGTCTTCAATGTTTGTATCTCCGGGGGTGGTAGAGCGGCATTGACGGAACGTCCTGACTTACAGTGCTGCTTCTTTTTCACGGCCATAACAACTCAGCTAGTGGAAAGCTAGCTTGCAGGCATGCTTCCTTTGGAGAGCAGAGCTCAGGGCAGGACCCCTCCCGCATCCTGCCAGACTGTAGACTTGGAGGCTAACATCCTTATGTTAGGTGCTGGGAGACGTGGTGAGGAAAGCATGTGGAAGCTTTGGGCCTGAACTCACGCGTCTCTGAGTCGAATACAGCGATTTGCAACGGCCTTCTGCTATCAGAGTGTAGCTAGTTTCTACCTCCCATGTACGAGTGGATAGCAGACATCTGCCTCCCAGGCGGACACACTTTTGAGTGTTGAGCTTATGGCCTGTACTTCCCACATCCTGCCTGCAGGTACACTTCGCTGCAGACAGGCCTAGGCTCGATGCGTGACTGAAGTGTTGTGAGAGGAAAGCGGAATGTCCCGGCACACAAGACAAGTGCCTCCAAGCTCAATCCAGCGATTTCCTAGTAATTCCTGTCTCAGACTGGTGCTACATACTAAGTTCCATAGGTGAGAAGCTAGCTGAACGCCCTGTCCAAAGGCAACTTACTTCTGAGAGTTGAGCTCACACTCGGTCCGTCACAGTTCCACACTGCCTGCAGAATGAGTTTCCAACATCTTCACCATAGACGTTTGTCAGAGGCTTCTGAGACACAAGTGGAACAATGCAGACCTGGGGGGTATGTCCAGGTGCAGGAGAGTGGTAATCGTGGAACCTCCTGACTCAGAATACTGCTGCGTTCTCACTGCCATAAGAAGGCAGCTGGTTGAAAGCTGGCTTCTAGGCATGCTTCCTTGTGAGAGCTGAGGTCAGGGCAGGACCCTCCCGCATCCTGACTGCCTGTAGACGGAGGTCGTAGCATAGTTACATTAGGTGCCGGAAAGGGTTTTGTGAAAATCTTGTGGAAGTGACAGGCCCGCACTCTCGTGTATCTGAGTTCAATAGAGCGATTGCCAACGTCCTTGTTCAGTTTGAGTGTAGCTCGGTTCTAGCTCCCCTGAATAAGTGCCTAGCAGACATCGGCCTGCAAAGCATACACAGTTTGAGAGTTGAGCTCATGGCCTCTGCCTCGGCCATCCTGACTGCCTGTTCGGTGTGCTTCCACAGCATTTCGTTGTATGCGGGACAGTAGCGAAGTGAGAACCAAGTGTCTGCCTTGTCAGTTTCGCGCCCAGCAGACGGCTGCCTCCAAGGCATGCACGCTCCTTTGGATTGAGCTTATGGTTTGTACCTCCCCCACGTTGACCGCCTGTATGCTTCGCTTCCAAAGGATTTCGTTCGATACGGGACGCAAGCTTTGTGAGCGGCAAGTGACTCTTAGCTCAATCCAGCGACTTCTGAGCGATTCCTCCCTCAGAAGGGAGCTGCATACTAACTTCCAAACCCGAGTACCTTGTTGAAAGCTATCTCTCTGGGGAACTTCCTCCTGTGAGGTGAGCTGACACGCGGTACTTCCCAGTTCCACCCTGCCTGCACATGGAGTTACGAATATCCTCACTAGACTTGTTTGTCGGAAGCTCGTGGGACGCAAGGGCCAAGGTGCAGTCTTCAATGTTTGTATCTCCGGGGGTGGTAGAGCGGCATTGACGGAACGTCCTGACTTACAGTGCTGCTTCTTTTTCACGGCCATAACAACTCAGCTAGTGGAAAGCTAGCTTGCAGGCATGCTTCCTTTGGAGAGCAGAGCTCAGGGCAGGACCCCTCCCGCATCCTGCCAGACTGTAGACTTGGAGGCTAACATCCTTATGTTAGGTGCTGGGAGACGTGGTGAGGAAAGCATGTGGAAGCTTTGGGCCTGAACTCACGCGTCTCTGAGTCGAATACAGCGATTTGCAACGGCCTTCTGCTATCAGAGTGTAGCTAGTTTCTACCTCCCATGTACGAGTGGATAGCAGACATCTGCCTCCCAGGCGGACACACTTTTGAGTGTTGAGCTTATGGCCTGTACTTCCCACATCCTGCCTGCAGGTACACTTCGCTGCAGACAGGCCTAGGCTCGATGCGTGACTGAAGTGTTGTGAGAGGAAAGCGGAATGTCCCGGCACACAAGACAAGTGCCTCCAAGCTCAATCCAGCGATTTCCTAGTAATTCCTGTCTCAGACTGGTGCTACATACTAAGTTCCATAGGTGAGAAGCTAGCTGAACGCCCTGTCCAAAGGCAACTTACTTCTGAGAGTTGAGCTCACACTCGGTCCGTCACAGTTCCACACTGCCTGCAGAATGAGTTTCCAACATCTTCACCATAGACGTTTGTCAGAGGCTTCTGAGACACAAGTGGAACAATGCAGACCTGGGGGGTATGTCCAGGTGCAGGAGAGTGGTAATCGTGGAACCTCCTGACTCAGAATACTGCTGCGTTCTCACTGCCATAAGAAGGCAGCTGGTTGAAAGCTGGCTTCTAGGCATGCTTCCTTGTGAGAGCTGAGGTCAGGGCAGGACCCTCCCGCATCCTGACTGCCTGTAGACGGAGGTCGTAGCATAGTTACATTAGGTGCCGGAAAGGGTTTTGTGAAAATCTTGTGGAAGTGACAGGCCCGCACTCTAGTGTATCTGAGTTCAATAGAGCGATGGCCAACGTCCTTGTTCAGTTTGAGTGTAGCTCGGTTCTAGCTCCCCTGAATAAGTGCCTAGCAGACATCGGCCTGCAAAGCATACACAGTTTGAGAGTTGAGCTCATGGCCTCTGCCTCGGCCATCCTGACTGCCTGTACGGTCTGCTTCCACAGCATTTCTTTGTATGCGGGACAGTAGCGAAGTGAGAACCAAGTGTCTGCCTTGTCACTTTCGCGCCCAGCAGACGGCTGCCTCCAAGGCATGCACGCTCCTTTGGATTGAGCTTATGGTTTGTACCTCCCCCACGTTGACCGCCTGTATGCTTGGCTTCCAAAGGATTTCGTTCGATACGGGACGCAAGCTTTGTGAGCGGCAAGTGACTCTTAGCTCAATCCAGCGACTTCTGAGCGATTCCTCCCTCAGAAGGGAGCTGCATACTAACTTCCAAACCCGAGTACCTTGTTGAAAGCTATCTCTCTGGGGAACTTCCTCCTGTGAGGTGAGCTGACACGCGGTACTTCCCAGTTCCACCCTGCCTGCACATGGAGTTACGAATATCCTCACTAGACTTGTTTGTCGGAAGCTCGTGGGACGCAAGGGCCAAGGTGCAGTCTTCAATGTTTGTGTCTCCGGGGGTGGTAGAGCGGCATTGACGGAACGTCCTGACTTACAGTGCTGCTTCTTTTTCACGGCCATAACAACTCAGCTAGTGGAAAGCTAGCTTGCAGGCACGCTTCCTTTGGAGAGCAGAGCTCAGGGCAGGACCCCTCCCGCATCCTGCCAGACTGTAGACGTGGAGGCTAACATCCTTATGTTAGGTGCTGGGAGACGTGGTGGGAAAGCATGTGGAAGCGTTGGGCCTGAACTCACGCGTATCTGAGTTGAATACAGCGATTTCCAACGGCCTTCTGCTATCAGAGTGTAGCTAGTTTCTACCTCCCATGTACGAGTGGATAGCAGACATCTGCCTCCCAGGCGTACACACTTTTGAGTGTTGAGCTTATGGCCTGTACTTCCCACATCCTGCCTGCAGGTACACTTCGCTGCAGACAGGCCTAGGCTCGATGCGTGACTGAAGTGTTGTGAGAGGTAAGCGGAATGTCCCGGCACACAAGACAAGTGCCTCCAAGCTCAATCCAGCGATTTCCTAGTAATTCCTGTCTGAGACTGGTGCTACATACTGAGTTCCATAGGTGAGAAGCTAGCTGAACGCCCTGTCCAAAGGCAACTTACTTCTGAGAGTTGAGCTCACACTCAGTCCCTCACAGTTCCACACTGCCTGCAGAATGAGTTTCCAACATCTTCACCATAGACGTTTGTCAGGCTTCTGAGACACAAGTGGAACAATGCAGACCTGGGGGGTATGTCCAGGTGCAGGAGAGTGGTAATCGTGGAACCTCCTGACTCAGAATACTGCTGCGTTCTCACTGCCATAAGAAGGCAGCTGGTTGAAAGCTGGCTTCTAGGCATGCTTCCTTGTGAGAGCTGAGGTCAGGGCAGGACCCTCCCGCATCCTGACTGCCTGTAGACGGAGGTCGTAGCATAGTTACGTTAGGTGCCGGAAGGGGTTTTGTGAAAATCTTGTGGAAGTGACAGGCCCGCACTCTCGTGTATCTGAGTTCAATAGAGCGATTGCCAACGTCCTTGTTCAGTTTGAGTGTAGCTCGGTTCTAGCTCCCCTGAATAAGTGCCTAGCAGACATCGGCCTGCAAAGCATACACAGTTTGAGAGTTGAGCTCTTGGCCTCTGCCTCGGCCATCCTGACTGCCTGTACGGTGTGCTTCCACAGCATTTCGTTGTATGCGGGACAGTAGCGAAGTGAGAACCAAGTGTCTGCCTTGTCAGTTTCGCGCCCAGCAGACGGCTGCCTCCAAGACATACACGCTCCTTGGATTGATCTTATGGTTTGTACCTCCCCCACGTTGACCGCCAGTATGCTTCGCTTCAAAGGATTTCGTTCGATACGGGACGCAAGCTTTGTGAGCGGCAAGTGACTCTTAGCTCAATCCAGCGACTTCTGAGCAATTCCTCCCTCAGAAGGGAGCTGCATACTAACTTCCAAACCCGAGTACCTTGTTGAAAGCTATCTCTCTGGGGAACTTCACCTGTGAGGTGAGCTGACACGCGGTACTTCCCAGTTCCACCCTGCCTGCACATGGAGTTACGAATATCCTCACTAGACTTGTTTGTCGGAAGCTCGTGGGACGCAAGGGCCAAGGTGCAGTCTTCAATGTTTGTGTCTCCGGGGGTGGTAGAGCGGCATTGACGGAACGTCCTGACTTACAGTGCTGCTTCTTTTTCACGGCCATAACAACTCAGCTAGTGGAAAGCTAGCTTGCAGGCACGCTTCCTTTGGAGAGCAGAGCTCAGGGCAGGACCCCTCCCGCATCCTGCCAGACTGTAGACGTGGAGGCTAACATCCTTATGTTAGGTGCTGGGAGACGTGGTGAGGAAAGCATGTGGAAGCGTTGGGCCTGAACTCACGCGTATCTGAGTCGAATACAGCGATTTCCAACGGCCTTCTGCTATCAGAGTGTAGCTAGTTTCTACCTCCCATGTACGAGTGGATAGCAGACATCTGCCTCCCAGGCGGACACACTTTTGAGTGTTGAGCTTATGGCCTGTACTTCCCACATCCTGCCTGCAGGTACACTTCGCTGCAGACAGGCCTAGGCTCGATGCGTGACTGAAGTGTTGTGAGAGGTAAGCGGAATGTCCCGGCACACAAGACAAGTGCCTCCAAGCTCAATCCAGCGATTTCCTAGTAATTCCTGTCTGAGACTGGTGCTACATACTAAGTTCCATAGGTGAGAAGCTAGCTGAACGCCCTGTCCAAAGGCAACTTACTTCTGAGAGTTGAGCTCACACTCGGTCCGTCACAGTTCCACACTGCCTGCAGAATGAGATTCCAACATCTTCACCATAGACGTTTGTCGGAGGCTTCTGAGACACAAGTGGAACAATGCAGACCTGGGGGGTATGTCCAGGTGCAGGAGAGTGGTAATCGTGGAACCTCCTGACTCAGAATACTGCTGCGTTCTCACTGCCATAAGAAGGCAGCTGGTTGAAAGCTGGCTTCTAGGCATGCTTCCTTGTGAGAGCTGAGGTCAGGGCAGGACCCTCCCGCATCCTGACTGCCTGTAGACGGAGGTCGTAGCATAGTTACGTTAGGTGCCGGAAGGGGTTTTGTGAAAATCTTGTGGAAGTGACAGGCCCGCACTCTCGTGTATCTGAGTTCAATAGAGCGATTGCCAACGTCCTTGTTCAGTTTGAGTGTAGCTCGGTTCTAGCTCCCCTGAATAAGTGCCTAGCAGACATCGGCCTGCAAAGCATACACAGTTTGAGAGTTGAGCTCATGGCCTCTGCCTCGGCCATCCTGACTGCCTGTTCGGTGTGCTTCCACAGCATTTCGTTGTATGCGGGACAGTAGCGAAGTGAGAACCAAGTGTCTGCCTTGTCAGTTTCGCGCCCAGCAGACGGCTGCCTCCAAGGCATGCACGCTCCTTTGGATTGAGCTTATGGTTTGTACCTCCCCCACGTTGACCGCCTGTATGCTTCGCTTCCAAAGGATTTCGTTCGATACGGGACGCAAGCTTTGTGAGCGGCAAGTGACTCTTAGCTCAATCCAGCGACTTCTGAGCGATTCCTCCCTCAGAAGGGAGCTGCATACTAACTTCCAAACCCGAGTACCTTGTTGAAAGCTATCTCTCTGGGGAACTTCCTCCTGTGAGGTGAGCTGACACGCGGTACTTCCCAGTTCCACCCTGCCTGCACATGGAGTTACGAATATCCTCACTAGACTTGTTTGTCGGAAGCTCGTGGGACGCAAGGGCCAAGGTGCAGTCTTCAATGTTTGTATCTCCGGGGGTGGTAGAGCGGCATTGACGGAACGTCCTGACTTACAGTGCTGCTTCTTTTTCACGGCCATAACAACTCAGCTAGTGGAAAGCTAGCTTGCAGGCATGCTTCCTTTGGAGAGCAGAGCTCAGGGCAGGACCCCTCCCGCATCCTGCCAGACTGTAGACTTGGAGGCTAACATCCTTATGTTAGGTGCTGGGAGACGTGGTGAGGAAAGCATGTGGAAGCTTTGGGCCTGAACTCACGCGTCTCTGAGTCGAATACAGCGATTTGCAACGGCCTTCTGCTATCAGAGTGTAGCTAGTTTCTACCTCCCATGTACGAGTGGATAGCAGACATCTGCCTCCCAGGCGGACACACTTTTGAGTGTTGAGCTTATGGCCTGTACTTCCCACATCCTGCCTGCAGGTACACTTCGCTGCAGACAGGCCTAGGCTCGATGCGTGACTGAAGTGTTGTGAGAGGAAAGCGGAATGTCCCGGCACACAAGACAAGTGCCTCCAAGCTCAATCCAGCGATTTCCTAGTAATTCCTGTCTCAGACTGGTGCTACATACTAAGTTCCATAGGTGAGAAGCTAGCTGAACGCCCTGTCCAAAGGCAACTTACTTCTGAGAGTTGAGCTCACACTCGGTCCGTCACAGTTCCACACTGCCTGCAGAATGAGATTCCAACATCTTCACCATAGACGTTTGTCAGGCTTCTGAGACACAAGTGGAACAATGCAGACCTGGGGGGTATGTCCAGGTGCAGGAGAGTGGTAATCGTGGAACCTCCTGACTCAGAATACTGCTGCGTTCTCACTGCCATAAGAAGGCAGCTGGTTGAAAGCTGGCTTCTAGGCATGCTTCCTTGTGAGAGCTGAGGTCAGGGCAGGACCCTCCCGCATCCTGACTGCCTGTAGACGGAGGTCGTAGCATAGTTACATTAGGTGCCGGAAAGGGTTTTGTGAAAATCTTGTGGAAGTGACAGGCCCGCACTCTAGTGTATCTGAGTTCAATAGAGCGATGGCCAACGTCCTTGTTCAGTTTGAGTGTAGCTCGGTTCTAGCTCCCCTGAATAAGTGCCTAGCAGACATCGGCCTGCAAAGCATACACAGTTTGAGAGTTGAGCTCATGGCCTCTGCCTCGGCCATCCTGACTGCCTGTACGGTCTGCTTCCACAGCATTTCTTTGTATGCGGGACAGTAGCGAAGTGAGAACCAAGTGTCTGCCTTGTCAGTTTCGCGCCCAGCAGACGGCTGCCTCCAAGGCATGCACGCTCCTTTGGATTGAGCTTATGGTTTGTACCTCCCCCACGTTGACCGCCTGTATGCTTGGCTTCCAAAGGATTTCGTTCGATACGGGACGCAAGCTTTGTGAGCGGCAAGTGACTCTTAGCTCAATCCAGCGACTTCTGAGCGATTCCTCCCTCAGAAGGGAGCTGCATACTAACTTCCAAACCCGAGTACCTTGTTGAAAGCTATCTCTCTGGGGAACTTCCTCCTGTGAGGTGAGCTGACACGCGGTACTTCCCAGTTCCACCCTGCCTGCACATGGAGTTACGAATATCCTCACTAGACTTGTTTGTCGGAAGCTCGTGGGACGCAAGGGCCAAGGTGCAGTCTTCAATGTTTGTGTCTCCGGGGGTGGTAGAGCGGCATTGACGGAACGTCCTGACTTACAGTGCTGCTTCTTTTTCACGGCCATAACAACTCAGCTAGTGGAAAGCTAGCTTGCAGGCACGCTTCCTTTGGAGAGCAGAGCTCAGGGCAGGACCCCTCCCGCATCCTGCCAGACTGTAGACGTGGAGGCTAACATCCTTATGTTAGGTGCTGGGAGACGTGGTGGGAAAGCATGTGGAAGCGTTGGGCCTGAACTCACGCGTATCTGAGTTGAATACAGCGATTTCCAACGGCCTTCTGCTATCAGAGTGTAGCTAGTTTCTACCTCCCATGTACGAGTGGATAGCAGACATCTGCCTCCCAGGCGTACACACTTTTGAGTGTTGAGCTTATGGCCTGTACTTCCCACATCCTGCCTGCAGGTACACTTCGCTGCAGACAGGCCTAGGCTCGATGCGTGACTGAAGTGTTGTGAGAGGTAAGCGGAATGTCCCGGCACACAAGACAAGTGCCTCCAAGCTCAATCCAGCGATTTCCTAGTAATTCCTGTCTGAGACTGGTGCTACATACTGAGTTCCATAGGTGAGAAGCTAGCTGAACGCCCTGTCCAAAGGCAACTTACTTCTGAGAGTTGAGCTCACACTCAGTCCCTCACAGTTCCACACTGCCTGCAGAATGAGTTTCCAACATCTTCACCAT
Source organism: Canis aureus (assembly GCF_053574225.1). Classification (NCBI taxonomy): domain Eukaryota; kingdom Metazoa; phylum Chordata; class Mammalia; order Carnivora; family Canidae; genus Canis; species Canis aureus. The sequence continues at coordinate 62,311,609 of NC_135627.1, read as the reverse complement.
AGACGTTTGTCAGGCTTCTGAGACACAAGTGGAACAATGCAGACCTGGGGGGTATGTCCAGGTGCAGGAGAGTGGTAATCGTGGAACCTCCTGACTCAGAATACTGCTGCGTTCTCACTGCCATAAGAAGGCAGCTGGTTGAAAGCTGGCTTCTAGGCATGCTTCCTTGTGAGAGCTGAGGTCAGGGCAGGACCCTCCCGCATCCTGACTGCCTGTAGACGGAGGTCGTAGCATAGTTACGTTAGGTGCCGGAAGGGGTTTTGTGAAAATCTTGTGGAAGTGACAGGCCCGCACTCTCGTGTATCTGAGTTCAATAGAGCGATTGCCAACGTCCTTGTTCAGTTTGAGTGTAGCTCGGTTCTAGCTCCCCTGAATAAGTGCCTAGCAGACATCGGCCTGCAAAGCATACACAGTTTGAGAGTTGAGCTCTTGGCCTCTGCCTCGGCCATCCTGACTGCCTGTACGGTCTGCTTCCACAGCATTTCGTTGTATGCGGGACAGTAGCGAAGTGAGAACCAAGTGTCTGCCTTGTCAGTTTCGCGCCCAGCAGACGGCTGCCTCCAAGACATACACGCTCCTTGGATTGATCTTATGGTTTGTACCTCCCCCACGTTGACCGCCAGTATGCTTCGCTTCAAAGGATTTCGTTCGATACGGGACGCAAGCTTTGTGAGCGGCAAGTGACTCTTAGCTCAATCCAGCGACTTCTGAGCAATTCCTCCCTCAGAAGGGAGCTGCATACTAACTTCCAAACCCGAGTACCTTGTTGAAAGCTATCTCTCTGGGGAACTTCACCTGTGAGGTGAGCTGACACGCGGTACTTCCCAGTTCCACCCTGCCTGCACATGGAGTTACGAATATCCTCACTAGACTTGTTTGTCGGAAGCTCGTGGGACGCAAGGGCCAAGGTGCAGTCTTCAATGTTTGTGTCTCCGGGGGTGGTAGAGCGGCATTGACGGAACGTCCTGACTTACAGTGCTGCTTCTTTTTCACGGCCATAACAACTCAGCTAGTGGAAAGCTAGCTTGCAGGCACGCTTCCTTTGGAGAGCAGAGCTCAGGGCAGGACCCCTCCCGCATCCTGCCAGACTGTAGACGTGGAGGCTAACATCCTTATGTTAGGTGCTGGGAGACGTGGTGAGGAAAGCATGTGGAAGCGTTGGGCCTGAACTCACGCGTATCTGAGTCGAATACAGCGATTTCCAACGGCCTTCTGCTATCAGAGTGTAGCTAGTTTCTACCTCCCATGTACGAGTGGATAGCAGACATCTGCCTCCCAGGCGGACACACTTTTGAGTGTTGAGCTTATGGCCTGTACTTCCCACATCCTGCCTGCAGGTACACTTCGCTGCAGACAGGCCTAGGCTCGATGCGTGACTGAAGTGTTGTGAGAGGTAAGCGGAATGTCCCGGCACACAAGACAAGTGCCTCCAAGCTCAATCCAGCGATTTCCTAGTAATTCCTGTCTGAGACTGGTGCTACATACTAAGTTCCATAGGTGAGAAGCTAGCTGAACGCCCTGTCCAAAGGCAACTTACTTCTGAGAGTTGAGCTCACACTCGGTCCGTCACAGTTCCACACTGCCTGCAGAATGAGATTCCAACATCTTCACCATAGACGTTTGTCGGAGGCTTCTGAGACACAAGTGGAACAATGCAGACCTGGGGGGTATGTCCAGGTGCAGGAGAGTGGTAATCGTGGAACCTCCTGACTCAGAATACTGCTGCGTTCTCACTGCCATAAGAAGGCAGCTGGTTGAAAGCTGGCTTCTAGGCATGCTTCCTTGTGAGAGCTGAGGTCAGGGCAGGACCCTCCCGCATCCTGACTGCCTGTAGACGGAGGTCGTAGCATAGTTACGTTAGGTGCCGGAAGGGGTTTTGTGAAAATCTTGTGGAAGTGACAGGCCCGCACTCTCGTGTATCTGAGTTCAATAGAGCGATTGCCAACGTCCTTGTTCAGTTTGAGTGTAGCTCGGTTCTAGCTCCCCTGAATAAGTGCCTAGCAGACATCGGCCTGCAAAGCATACACAGTTTGAGAGTTGAGCTCATGGCCTCTGCCTCGGCCATCCTGACTGCCTGTTCGGTGTGCTTCCACAGCATTTCGTTGTATGCGGGACAGTAGCGAAGTGAGAACCAAGTGTCTGCCTTGTCAGTTTCGCGCCCAGCAGACGGCTGCCTCCAAGGCATGCACGCTCCTTTGGATTGAGCTTATGGTTTGTACCTCCCCCACGTTGACCGCCTGTATGCTTGGCTTCCAAAGGATTTCGTTCGATACGGGACGCAAGCTTTGTGAGCGGCAAGTGACTCTTAGCTCAATCCAGCGACTTCTGAGCGATTCCTCCCTCAGAAGGGAGCTGCATACTAACTTCCAAACCCGAGTACCTTGTTGAAAGCTATCTCTCTGGGGAACTTCCTCCTGTGAGGTGAGCTGACACGCGGTACTTCCCAGTTCCACCCTGCCTGCACATGGAGTTACGAATATCCTCACTAGACTTGTTTGTCGGAAGCTCGTGGGACGCAAGGGCCAAGGTGCAGTCTTCAATGTTTGTGTCTCCGGGGGTGGTAGAGCGGCATTGACGGAACGTCCTGACTTACAGTGCTGCTTCTTTTTCACGGCCATAACAACTCAGCTAGTGGAAAGCTAGCTTGCAGGCATGCTTCCTTTGGAGAGCAGAGCTCAGGGCAGGACCCCTCCCGCATCCTGCCAGACTGTAGACTTGGAGGCTAACATCCTTATGTTAGGTGCTGGGAGACGTGGTGAGGAAAGCATGTGGAAACGTTGGGCCGGAACTCACGCGTATCTGAGTTGAATACAGCGATTTCCAACGGCCTTCTGCTATCAGAGTGTAGCTAGTTTCTACCTCCCATGTACGAGTGGATAGCAGACATCTGCCTCCCAGGCGTACACACTTTTGAGTGTTGAGCTTATGGCCTGTACTTCCCACATCCTGCCTGCAGGTACACTTCGCTGCAGACAGGCCTAGGCTCGATGCGTGACTGAAGTGTTGTGAGAGGTAAACGGAATGTCCCGGCACACAAGACAAGTACTTCCAAGCTCAATCCAGCGATTTCCTAGTAATTCCTGTCTGAGACTGGTGCTACGTACTAAGTTCCATAGGTGAGAAGCTAGCTGAACGCCCTGTCCAAAGGCAACTTACTTCTGAGAGTTGAGCTCACACTCAGTCCCTCACAGTTCCACACTGCCTGCAGAATGAGTTTCCAACATCTTCACCATAGACGTTTGTCAGAGGCTTCTGAGACACAAGTGGAACAATGCAGACCTGGGGGGTATGTCCAGGTGCAGGAGAGTGGTAATCGTGGAACCTCCTGACTCAGAATACTGCTGCGTTCTCACTGCCATAAGAAGGCAGCTGGTTGAAAGCTGGCCTCTAGGCATGCTTCCTTGTGAGAGCTGAGGTCAGGGCAGGACCCTCCCGCATCCTGACTGCCTGTAGACGGAGGTCGTAGCATAGTTACGTTAGGTGCCGGAAGGGGTTTTGTGAAAATCTTGTGGAAGTGACAGGCCCGCACTCTCGTGTATCTGAGTACAATAGAGCGATTGCCAACGTCCTTGTTCAGTTTGAGTGTAGCTCGGTTCTAGCTCCCCTGAATAAGTGCCTAGCAGACATCGGCCTGCAAAACATACACAGTTTGAGAGTTGAGATCTTGGCCTCTGCCTCGGCCATCCTGACTGCCTGTACGGTCTGCTTCCACAGCATTTCGTTGTATGCGGGACAGTAGCGAAGTGAGAACCAAGTGTCTGCCTTGTCAGTTTCGCGCCCAGCAGACGGCTGCCTCCAAGGCATGCACGCTCCTTTGGATTGAGCTTATGGTTTGTACCTCCCCCACGTTGACCGCCTGTATGCTTGGCTTCCAAGAGATTTCGTTCGATACGCGACGCAAGCTTTGTGAGCGGCAAGTGACCCTTAGCTCAATCCAGCGACTTCTGAGCAATTCCTCCCTCAGAAGGGAGCTGCATACTAACTTCCAAACCCGAGTACCTTGTTGAAAGCTATCTCTCTGGGGAACTTCCTCCTGTGAGGTGAGCTGACACGCGGTACTTCCCAGTTCCACCCTGCCTGCACATGGAGTTACGAATATCCTCACTAGACTTGTTTGTCGGAAGCTCGTGGGACGCAAGGGCCAAGGTGCAGTCTTCAATGTTTGTGTCTCCGGGGGTGGTAGAGCGGCATTGACGGAACGTCCTGACTTACAGTGCTGTTTCTTTTTCACGGCCATAACAACTTAGCTAGTGGAAAGCTAGCTTGCAGGCATGCTTCCTTTGGAGAGCAGAGCTCAGGGCAGGACCCCTCCCGCATCCTGCCAGACTGTAGACGTGGAGGCTAACATCCTTATGTTAGGTGCTGGGAGACGTGGTGAGGAAAGCATGTGGAAGCGTTGGGCCTGAACTCACGCGTATCTGAGTTGAATACAGCGATTTGCAACGGCCTTCTGCTATCAGAGTGTAGCTAGTTTCTACCTCCCATGTACGAGTGGATAGCAGACATCTGCCTCCCAGGCGTACACACTTTTGAGTGTTGAGCTTATGGCCTGTACTTTCCACATCCTGCCTGCAGGTACACTTCGCTGCAGACAGGCCTAGGCTCGATGTGTGACTGAAGTGTTGTGAGAGGTAAGCGGAATGTCCCGGCACACAAGACAAGTGCCTCCAAGCTCAATCCAGCGATTTCCTAGTAATTCCTGTCTGAGACTGGTGCTACATACTAAGTTCCATAGGTGAGAAGCTAGCTGAACGCCCTATCCAAAGGCAACTTACTTCTGAGAGTTTTTTTTTTTTTTTTTTTATTGGTGTTCAATTTACTAACATACAGAATAACACCCAGTGCCCGTCACCCATTCACTCCCACCCCCCGCCCTCCTCCCCTTCTACCACCCCTAGTTCGTTTCCCAGAGTTAGCAGTCTTTATGTTCTGTCTCCCTTTCTGATATTTCCCACACATTTCTTCTCCCTTCCCTTATTTTCCCTTTCACTATTATTTATATTCCCCAAATGAATGAGAACATATAATGTTTGTCCTTCTCCGACTGACTTACTTCACTCAGCATAATACCCTCCAGTTCCATCCACGTTGAAGCAAATGGTGGGTATTTGTCATTTCTAATAGCTGAGTAATATTCCATTGTATACATAAACCACATCTTCTTTATCCATTCATCTTTCGTTGGACACCGAGGCTCCTTCCACAGTTTGGCTATCGTGGCCATTGCTGCTAGAAACATCGGGGTGCAGGTGTCCCAGCGTTTCATTGCATTTGTATCTTTGGGGTAAATCCCCAACAGTGCAATTGCTGGGTCGTAGGGCAGGTATATTTTTAACTGTTTGAGGAACCTCCACACAGTTTTCCACAGTGGCTGCACCAGTTCACATTCCCACCAACAGTGTAAGAGGGTTCCCTTTTCTCCACATCCTCTCCAACATTTGTTGTTTCCTGCCTTGTTAATTTTTCCCATTCTCACTGGTGTGAGGTGGTATCTCATTGTGGTTTTGATTTGTATTTCCCTGATGGCAAGTGATGCAGAGCATTTTCTCATGTGCATGTTGGCCATGTCTATGTCTTCTTCTGTGAGATTTCTGTTCATGTCTTTTGCCCATTTCATGATTGGATTGTTTGTTTCTTTGGTGTTGAGTTTAATAAGTTCTTTATAGATCTTGGAAACTAGCCCTTTATCTGATATGTCATTTGCAAATATCTTCTCCCATTCTGTAGGTTGTCTTTGAGTTTTGTTGACTGTATCCTTTGCTGTGCAAAAGCTTCTTATCTTGATGAAGTCCCAATAGTTCATTTTTGCTTTTGTTTCTTTTGCCTTCGTGGATGTATCTTGCAAGAAGTTACTATGGCCGAGTTCAAAAAGGGTGTTGCCTGTGTTCTTCTCTAGGATTTTGATGGAATCTTGTCTCACATTTAGATCTTTCATCCATTTTGAGTTTATCTTTGTGTATGGTGAAAGAGAGTGGTCTAGTTTCATTCTTCTGCATGTGGATGTCCAATTTTCCCAGCACCATTTATTGAAGAGACTGTCTTTCTTCCAATGGATAGTCTTTCCTCCTTTATCGAATATTAGTTGCCCATAAAGTTCAGGGTCCACTTCTGCATTCTCTATTCTGTTCCACTGATCTATGTGTCTGTTTTTGTGCCAGTACCACACTGTCTTGATGACCACAGCTTTGTAGTACAACCTGAAATCTGGCATTGTGATGCCCCCAGATATGGTTTTCTTTTTTAAAATTCCCCTGGCTATTCGGGGTCTTTTCTGATTCCACACAAATCTTAAAGTAATTTGTTCTAACTCTCTGAAGAAAGTCCATGGTATTTTGATAGGGATTGCATTAAACGTGTATATTGCCCTGGGTAACATTGACATTTTCACAATATTAATTCTGCCAATCCATGAGCATGGAATATTTTTCCATCTCTTTGTGTCTTCCTCAATTTCTTTCAGAAGTGTTCTATAGTTTTGAGGGTATAGATCCTTTACATCTTTGGTGAGGTTTATTCCTAGGTATCTTATGCCTTTGGGTGCAATTGTAAATGGGATTGACTCCTTAATTTCTCTTTCTTCAGTCTCATTGTTAGTGTATAGAAATGCCACTGACTTCTGGGCATTGATTTTGTATCCTGCCACGCTACCGAATTGCTGTATGAGTTCTAGCAATCTTGGGGTGGAGACTTTTGGGTTTTCTATGTAGAGTATCATGTCATCGGCGAAGAGGGAGAGTTTGACTTCTTCTTTGCCAATTTGAATGCCTTTAATGTCTTTTTGTTGTCTGATTGCTGAGGCTAGGACTTCCAATACTATGTTGAATAGCAGTGGTGAGAGTGGACATCCCTGTCTTGTTCCTGATCTTAGGGGAAAGGCTCCCAGTGCTTCCCCATTGAGAATGATATTTGCTGTGGGCTTTTCATAGATGGCTTTTAAGATGTCGAGGAATGTTCCCTCTATCCCTACACTCTGAAGAGTTTTGATCAGGAATGGATGCTGTATTTTGTCAAATGCTTTCTCTGCATCCAATGAGAGGATCATATGGTTCTTGGTTTTTCTCTTGCTGATATGATGAATCACATTGATTGTTTTACGGGTGTTGAACCAGCCTTGTGTCCCAGGGATAAATCCTACTTGGTCATGGTGAATAATTTTCTTAATGTACTGTTGGATCCTATTGGCCAGTATCTTGTTGAGAATTTTTGCATCCATGTTCATCAGGGATATTGGTCTGTATTCTCCTTTTTGGCGGGGTTTTTGTCTGGCTTTGGAATTAAGGTGATGCTGGCTTCATAGAACGAATTTGGAAGTACTCCATCTCTTTCTATCTTTCCAAACAGCTTTAGGAGAATAGGTATGATTTCTTCTTTAAACGTTGATAAAATTCTCCTGGGAAGCCATCTGGCCCTGGACTCTTGTGTCTTGGGAGGTTTTTGATGACTGCTTCAATTTCCTCCCTGGTTATTGGCCTGTTCAGGTTTTCTATTTCTTCCTGTTCCAGTTTTGGTAGTTTGTGGCTTTCCAGGAATGCGTCCATTTCTTCTAGATTGCCTAATTTATTGGCGTATAGCTGTTCATAATAGGTTTTTAAAATCGTTTGTATTTCCTTGGTGTTGGTAGTGATCTCTCCTTTCTCATTCATGATTTTATTAATTTGAGTCTTCTCTCTCTTCTTTTTAATAAGGCTGGCTAATGGTTTATCTATCTTATTAATTCTTTCAAAGAACCAACTCCTGGTTCTGTTGATCTGTTCCACAGTTCTTCTGGTCTCGATTTCGTTGAGTTCTGCTCGAATCTTTATTAGCTCCCTTCTTCTCTTGGGTGTAGGATCTATTTGCTGTTTTTTCTCTAGCTCCTTTATGTGTAAGGTTAGCTTTTGTATTTGAGTTCTTTCCAGTTTTTGAATGGATGCTTGTATTGCGATGTATTTCCCCCTTAGGACTGCTTTTGCTGCATCCCAAAGATTTTGAACGGTTGTATCTTCATTCTCATTAGTTTCCATGAATCTTTTTAATTCTTCCTTAATTTCCTGGTTGACCCTTTTATCTTTTAGCAGGATGGTCCTTAATCTCCATGTGTTTGAGGTCCTTCCAAACTTCTTGTTGTGATTTAGTTCTAATTTCAAGGCATTATGGTCCGAGAATATGCAGGGGACAATCCCAATCTTTTGGTATCGGTTCAGACCCGATTTGTGACCCAATATGTGGTCTATTCTGGAGAAAGTTCCATGTGCGCTTGAGAAGAATGTGTATTCAGTTGAGTTTGGATGTAAAGTTCTGTAGATATCTGTGAAATCCATCTGGTCCAGTGTATCATTTAAAGCTCTCGTTTCTTTGGAGATGTTGTGCTTAGAAGACCTATCGAGTATAGAAAGAGCTAGATTGAAGTCACCAAGTATAAGTGTATTATTATCTAAGTATTTCTTCACTTTGGTTAATAATTGATTTATATATTTGGCAGCTCCCACATTTGGAGCATATATATTGAGGATTGTTAAGTCCTCTTGTTGAATAGATCCTTTACGTATGATATAGTGTCCCTCTTCATCTCTCACTACAGTCTTTGGGGTAAATTTTAGTTTATCTGATATAAGGATGGCTACCCCTGCTTTCTTTTGAGGACCATTCGAATGGTAAATGGTTCTCCAACCTTTTATTTTCAGGCTGTAGGTGTCCTTCTGTCTAAAATGAGTCTCTTGTAGACAGCAAATAGATGGGTCCTGCTTTTTTATCCAGTCTGAAACCCTGCGCCTTTTGATGGGGTCATTAAGCCCGTTCACATTCAGAGTTACTATTGAGAGATATGAGTTTAGTGTCATCATGATATCTATTCAGTCTTTGTTTTTGTGGACTGTTCCACTGAACTTCTTCTTAAAGGGGAATTTTAAGAGGCCCCCTTAAAATTTCTTGCAGAGCTGGTTTGGAGGTCACATATTCTTTTAGTTGCTGCCTGTCTTGGAAGCTCTTTATCTCTCCTTCCATTTTGAATGAGAGCCTTGCTGGATAAAGTATTCTTGGTTGCATGTTCTTTTCATTTAGGACCCTGAATATATCCTGCCAGCCCTTTCTGGCCTGCCAGGTCTCTGTGGAGAGGTCTGCTGTTACCCTAATACTCCTCCCCATAAAAGTCAGGGATTTCTTGTCTCTTGCTGCTTTAAGGATCTTCTCCTTATCTTTGGAATTTGCAAGCTTCACAATTAAATGTCGAGGTGTTGAACGGTTTTTATTGATTTTAGGGGGGTATCTCTCTATTTCCTGGATCTGGATGCCTGTTTCCCTTCCCAGATTAGGAAAGTTTTCAGCTAGAATTTGTTCAAATACATATTCTGGCCCTCTGTCCCTTTCGGCGCCCTCGGGAACCCCAATTAAACGTAGGTTTTTCTTCCTCAGGCTGTCGTTTATTTCCCTTAATCTATCTTCATGGTCTTTTAATTGTTTGTCTCTTTTTTCCTCAGTTTCCCTCTTTGCTGTCAACTTGTCTTCTAGGTCACTCACTCGTTCTTCCACCTCGTTAACCCTCGTCGTTAGGACTTCTAGTTTGGATTGCATCTCATTCAATTGGTTTTTAATTTCTGCCTGATTAGCTCTAAATTCTGCAGTCATGAAGTCTCTTGAGTCCTTTATACTTTTTTCTAGAGCCACCAGTAGCTGTATAATAGTGCTTCTGAATTGGCTTTCTGACACTGAATTGTAATCCAGATTTTGTAACTCTGTGGGAGAGAGGACTGTTTCTGATTCTTTCTTTTGAGGTGAGGTTTTCCTTCTAGTCATTTTGCTCAGTGCAGAGTGGCCAAAAGCAAGTTGTATTGGGAAAAAGAGAAAAAGAGAGGAGAGAAAGAAGGAAAGAAAAGAGAAAGAGAAAAAAAAAGGGAAGAAAAAGAAAAAAAAACGAAAAAAAAAAAAGAAGAAGAAAAAGAGAAAGAAAAAGAAAGGAGAAAAAAAGGGGGTGGGGGAAGGAAACAAATCAAAAAGCAAAACAAAACAAAAACAAAAACAAAAACAAACAAACAAAAAAAGAACCACCGGGGAGTATCTTCTGATTCTGTGTTCTTTAAGTCCCTTGGCTTCTCCTGGAAGTTGTCCGTCTAGCTGGTGTTCTGGGGGAGGGGCCTGTTGTGCTGATTTTCAGGTGTTAGCAGTTGGGGGAGCTGCTGTGCCCCTGCCTGGTGCAGGGCTCGGTGGGGGTTGTTTACCCCATGAGGCCGCAGGAGGAACAGCCCCAGTGGCGGGGCAGCTCTGGAAACCTGGATTCAGCTCCGGCAGGAACTCCGTCTGCAGGGCCTGGAGGCTCCGGGGCGGGGCCGCTGATGTGCTCAGCTGGGGCAGGAGCGTCCTCGCTGTCCTGGGCCCTCCCGGCCTCTGCCTGTCCCGGGGGAGGCCGGATCCTGGGCTGTGTCCCGGCGCCCTGTGCTCCGGAGCCTGCGCTGGTGGATTCGCGCTCCCGGGCCGCGCAACCCCCTCCGCGGAGCTGCCGCCCGAGCCCCTCCGAGCTGCTCCTGGAACCGCGGAGCCCCCTCCGCACGGAGCCTCTTCTTCTGCCCGAGCCCCTCCGAGCTGCTCCCGGGGCCCCGCAGGCCCCTCCGCGGAGCCGCCGCCCGAGCCCCTTCAGCTGCTCCGGGTCCCACAGGGTCCCGCCGTGCGCGCTGCAGCCATTAGGGAGCTCGGCGCACTCTCCTGGGCGCGCAGTTGCTCTGTTACTGTCCCCGGGACCCCGAGGGCCTCCTCGCCCTCCTGGTCCTGCTCCAACTCCCCACGAGCCCCTTTCCGCCCGGGAAGGTCGGTGCAGCTCCTGCGTCTCCGGGACGGGGCTCTCCTGTCCTGGGGACACTCGCCCCGGCCTCAGCCAGGCTCCTCGCGGGGCCCCTCCCCCTTGGAGGCCTTTGTTCCTTTATTTCTTTTTCCCCGTCTTCCTACCTTGATAGAAGCGCGAACTCTTCTCACTGTAGCGTTCCAGCTGGTCTCTCTTTAAATCTCAGGCCGAATTCATAGATTTTCAGGATAATTTGAAGGTTTTCTAGGTAGTTTGGTGGAGACAGGTGATTTGGAGACCCTACTCCTCCGCCATCTTGCCCCTCCCCCTACTTCTGAGAGTTGAGCTCACACTCGGTCCGTCACAGTTCCACACTGCCTGCAGAATGAGTTTCCAACATCTTCACCATAGACGTTTGTCAGGCTTCTGAGACACAAGTGGAACAATGCAGACCTGGGGGGTATGTCCAGGTGCAGGAGAGTGGTAATCGTGGAACCTCCTGACTCAGAATACTGCTGCGTTCTCACTGCCATAAAAAGGCAGCTGGTTGAAAGCTGGCTTCTAGGCATGCTTCCTTGTGAGAGCTGAGGTGAGGGCAGGACCCTCCCGCATCCTGACTGCCTGTAGACGGAGGTCGTAGCATAGTTACGTTAGGTGCCGGAAGGGGTTTTGTGAAAATCTTGTGGAAGTGACAGGCCCGCACTCTCGTGTATCTGAGTTCAATAGAGCGATGGCCAACGTCCTTGTTCAGTTTGAGTGTAGCTCGGTTCTAGCTCCCCTGAATAAGTGCCTAGCAGACATCGGCCTGCAAAGCATACACAGTTTGAGAGTTGAGCTCATGGCCTCTGCCTCGGCCATCCTGACTGCCTGTACGGTCTGCTTCCACAGCATTTCGTTGTATGCGGGACAGTAGCGAAGTGAGAACCAAGTGTCTGCCTTGTCAGTTTCGCGCCCAGCAGACGGCTGCCTCCAAGGCATGCACGCTCCTTTGGATTGAGCTTATGGTTTGTACCTCCCCCACGTTGACCGCCTGTATGCTTGGCTTCCAAAGGATTTCGTTCGATACGGGACGCAAGCTTTGTGAGCGGCAAGTGACCCTTAGCTCAATCCAGCGACTTCTGAGCAATTCCTCCCTCAGAAGGGAGCTGCATACTAACTTCCATACCCGAGTACCTTGTTGAAAGCTATCTCTCTGGGGAACTTCCTCCTGTGAGGTGAGCTGACACGCGGTACTTCCCAGTTCCACCCTGCCTGCACATGGAGTTATGAATATCCTCACTAGACTTGTTTGTCGGAAGCTCGTGGGACGCAAGGGCCAAGGTGCAGTCTTCAATGTTTGTGTCTCCGGGGGTGGTAGAGCGGCATTGACGGAACGTCCTGACTTACAGTGCTGCTTCTTTTTCACGGCCATAACAACTCAGCTAGTGGAAAGCTAGCTTGCAGGCACGCTTCCTTTGGAGAGCAGAGCTCAGGGCAGGACCCCTCCCGCATCCTGCCAGACTGTAGACGTGGAGGCTAACATCCTTATGTTAGGTGCTGGGAGACGTGGTGAGGAAAGCATGTGGAAGCGTTGGGCCTGAACTCACGCGTATCTGAGTTGAATACAGCGATTTGCAACGGCCTTCTGCTATCAGAGTGTAGCTAGTTTCTACCTCCCATGTACGAGTGGATAGCAGACATCTGCCTCCCAGGCGTACACACTTTTGAGTGTTGAGCTTATGGCCTGTACTTCCCACATCCTGCCTGCAGGTACACTTCGCTGCAGACAGGCCTAGGCTCGATGCGTGACTGAAGTGTTGTGAGAGGTAAGCGGAATGTCCCGGCACACAAGACAAGTGCCTCCAAGCTCAATCCAGCGATTTCCTAGTTATTCCTGTCTGAGACTGGTGCTACATACTAAGTTCCATAAGTGAGAAGCTAGCTGAACGCCCTGTCCAAAGGCAACTTACTTCTGAGAGTTGAGCTCACACTCAGTCCCTCACAGATCCACACTGCCTGCAGAATGAGTTTCCAACATCTTCACCATAGACGTTTGCCAGAGACTTCTGAGACGCAAGTTAACAATGCAGACCTGGACGGTATCTCCAGGTGCAGTAGAGTGGTAATCTTGGAACCTCCTGACTCAGAATCCTGCTACCTTCTCACTGCCATTAGAATGCAGCTAGTTGACAGCTGGCTTCTAGGCATGCTCTCCTGTGAGATCTGAGTTCAGGGCAGAACCCTCCCGCATCCTGCCTGACTGTAGACGGAGTTGCTAACATCCTCATGTTAGTGGCTGGGAGAGGTTGTGAGAAAAGCATGTGTAAGCATTGGGGCTGAACTCACGTGTATCTGAGTTGAATACAGCGATTTCCAAAGACCTTCTTCAATCAGAGTGTAGCTAGGTTCCAACTCGCATCTACGAGTGGGTAGCAGACATCTGCCTCCCATGCATACACACTTCTGAGAGTTGAGTTTATGGCCTGTAACCCTACAATCTGCCTGCAGGTACCTTTAGCTTACAAAAGACCTACGCTCGCTGCTTGACGGAAGTGTTGGGAGAGGTAATTGGAATCTCCCGGCACACAAGACGAGTGCCTCCAAGCTCAATTCAGCGATTTCTCAGGTACTCCTGTGGTAGACTGGTGCTACATACTAAGTTCCATATGTGAGAAGGTAGCTGAACGCCTTGTCCAAAAGCATTTTACTTCTGAGAGTTGAGCTCACCCTCAGTCCCTCACAGTTCCACACTGCCTGCAGAGTGATTTTCGCACGTCTTCACCAGAGACTTTTGCCAGAGTCTTCTGAGACGCAAGTTAACAATGCAGACCTGGATGGTATCTCCAGGTGCAGTAGAGTGGTAATCTTGGAACCTCCTGACTCAGAATACTGCTACCTTCACACTGCCATAAGAATGCAGCTAGTTGAAAGCTGGCTTCTAGGCATCCTTCCCTGTGAGAGCTGAGGACAGGGCAGAACCCTCTCGCATCCTGCGACTGTAGACGTAGCTGCTAACATCCTTATGTTATTGGCTGGGAGAGGTTGCGGGAAAAGCATGTGTAAGCATTGGGCCTGAACTCCCGTGTATCTGAGTTGAATACAGCGATTTCCAATGGCCTTCTTCAATCAGAGTGTAGCTAGGTTCCAACTCCCATGTCGCAGTGGGTAGCAGACATCTGCCTCCCATGCGTACACACTTCTGAGAGTTGAGCTTATGGCCTGTACCTCCACATCCAGCCTGCTGGTACCATTCGCTTCTAAAAGGCCTAGGCTCGCTGCTTGACGGAAGTGTTGGGAGAGGTAATTGTAATCTCCCGGCACACATGAGTAGTGCATCCAAGCTCAATCCAGCGATTTCCTAGTAATTCCTGTCTGAGAGTGGTGCTGCATACTAAATTCCATATGTGAGAAGGTAGCTGAACGCCTTGTCCAAAAGCATCTTACTTCTGAGAGTTGAGCTCACCCTCAGTCCCTCACAGTTCCACACTGCCTGCAGAGAGAGTTTTGCACGTCTTCACCAGAGACGTTTGCCAGAGGCTTCTGAGACACAAGTGAAACAATGCAGACCTGGACGGTATCTCCAGGTGTAGTAGAGTTGTAATCTTGGAACCTCCTGACTCAGAATGCTGCTATCTTCTCACTGCCATAAGATCGCAGCTAGTTGAGAGTTGGCTTCTAGGCATGCTCTCCTGTGAGAGCTGAGTTCAGGGCAGGACCCTCCCGCATACTGACTGTCTGTAGACATAGGTCCTGGCATCCTTATGTTAGGTGCTGGAAGAGGTTGTGTGAAAAGCATGTGGAAGTGACAGGCTTGTACTCTCCTGTATCTCATTTCAATACAGCGATTATGAACACGTATAATGCCTCCTCAACCTGAAAAGCAGGAAAGGATAATAAATAGCAAATATCAGATAAAAATACTTCTTTTATATTAGACACCATATTGCAAGTGCATTTAAAATTAGCAATGCATAACATTTATTTTCTGGACATTTATCTTCCAAAGAGTTCGCAGTGTTTCAGTGTCAGTTAAAACAGGGGAAGAATCTCAGGGAAGAATCCTCACATAGTAATAGGACCATTGGTAATAATGTCTCTCGGTTCGTTCCAAATCCATAAAGATGCATTTCCTGATGAGTGACTGAACTGTGAAGAAAGAGATGAGAAACCCTCATCCCTCTGAACTACTTGTGTCAGAATATTTTAACCAGATTACTACGGATAGTAAATTATCCTTATTAACAGGAAATACGTCTCACATTGGAATCTGAGCAATCAGATGGGCAGAGAAAAAATGCTTTGACTGGCTCTTCATCTTTTAAAGACAAAGGAGAGGTTTTCTATGTACAAAGTCAGTTGTCAAGATAGCCTTAGGGAATAAGAGTCTGCAGCATCAAATCCCGCTGCACAGTCACCCAGGACGACCGCGCTCCAGGTCTTCTTGATCCCAAATCCCTGGGCCTGTCCCCCAACACATGCTAGCACCAGAGGTCATTTGCAATTGCTCTCCTAGGAGCTCTGGGGAAGGGGGAAGGAGCTAGATAGGATGGGACATGTGGAGGCCAAGAAAATTAAGGCCATTCCACTTTATGTTCAGCATTAGCACATGTCCAGCCATCCCTGGTCCCTGTGAATAAGAGCTGAAATTTACATTACTTCAACTACAGGAAAAAAGACAAAAGTTTACAGCTTAATGTCCTAGAAAGCCCCACATGACAATAAAAACTGAGCCCAAGCCAAGGGCAGGAAGCCCCTATTAGAATAAGAACAGAGCTCAATGCCCTCCAAGCCCCCATATCAAAATGTAAACAGAACTTGAGGAATTGCTCCAGCCCTTCTGGAGATCCCTGAGATCAGCCCTTAAAACTAGCTAAAAAAAACCCAAAACAACAAAAAAACAAAACTAAGCTAAAACCCACCTCGGGGTCTAAGTCCCTGCTCCGCCCTGTCGGGTATACTTGGACGCAAGCTCGAGTTGGTAAATCAACCCTCCTGTGTTTGAATCGGTGTCGGCTCCTTAGTGGTTTCTCGGATTCACAATCTTGAGCACAACACCCCCATGTCCCCTCCCCACCTGGGCTGACCCCCTGTCCCCTCCCACCGAGGCTGACCCTCAGTCACCTCCCCGCCCACAACAGCTGGGCACAGGCCCTCACAGAGGTCCCATGGGCATGGTGCACACTGCCGCCATCCCCGGCCTCCCAGGGGAAGGAAGGAGGTTTTGGCAGGACACACTCCCATGGTGGCCCCAGGGCTCCCTGCCCAGGACGGCAGCTGGTGACAGGTCGGGGTCTGTGTCCCTGATGCTGGCTCCTCCTCCCCTGTTTTCCCGCAGGAAATGAAGGAGGAGGCCCTGGTCTCCTCCAGGGACATCACGCAGATAGGCCTGGACGTCAACAGGACGTTCGGCAGCCACACCATGTTTTGGGACCGCTACGGGGTCGCGTGAGGCTCCTGGGGCGGGGGGGGGGTTCGGGGCCCCAGGGGAGGCCCGGGGGCTTCTGGGTAGGAAACACGGGGCTTCTGAGGCCGGGGGTAGCAACAGCAGCCAACAACACACACCGCCACATGGTAAGGTGCTGGGGATGACCCCCGTGCCCCCACACCCGGAGTTCGGGGATGAGGAGGCCACTAGGATGGGGCCTCCAGGGGTTGCCATGTGAGCTGACCTCCAAAGGGTTGAGGGACAGCCGCCTGAAAGGCAAGGGGCTGGGGTGGGGGCCGTGGGGGGCAGTAAGGGGACCTGGGGGACAGGCGGCATGACCGTGGCTGGACCAGGACACACATCGATCCGATGAGGGCCAGACGGCTCAGGGTGACACCCACCCTCGATGCTTTATATATTTCTAAAGTCTATGCATTTCATTTGAGACAATTTGCAATTTGTAAACATACATAATATGATGACCCCAGATAATGCCCCCGGTCCAGCCAGGGCCCTGCACTAATCACGCGGGGCCCGAGGGGCAGGTGTCACAGCAAACCCCAGACTGGGGTCGCCTTTATCTGTACACGTCTGCGTGAGCATCTTAGAGAAAGGGGATGCCCTGTGTCCGCAGGCCCCCATGCCATCCCCCTCATTCCCCACCTCCACACCATCCCCCTACATCATCATCCCCCATGGCATCGCCCCCATACCATCCCCTACCATCCCCCCTACATCATCCCCCTCACACCCCCACACAATCCCCACCCACACTATAACCCCACACCACCACCCCTACACCAACACCCACACTCCACCACCATCATACCTCTCCCCCCACACCATCGGCTCCCAGCAAGGACCCGGTGCAGCTGCCCCCTGTGGGACATGCTCAGCCTCCCCGGGGTTCTCTGGACAGCCTACTCCCATCAGAGCCCTGGTGTCCCATAGAGTACCCAGGGGTTGCAGGGAAGAGGGAAGGACGGGAGCCCCCGACAGGGTGGGTGCAGGTGAGTGGAGCACAGGATGCACTGTGCCCTGCCTCCTCCCACTGTCCCTCCTGGAGGGCGGCACACCCTGCACAGGACACGAGCCCCTAACCCAGAGGGACCTGGGCTGGCCTGGCCCTGGGCACTGTGGGGGCTGGGGTGATTTGAGTCCCCCCCAGGTCCAACACAAAGACTAATGGGATCCAGGCCCCCATGGCCCTGGTCGGCCTGGATTCTGGCTCTGGGATGAGGGAGCCCTCTCACAGCTGGATGTAGCCTCCTGGGCCCTTGCCGTGCCCCACAGATCCGGGTCGCTGACCTAGGGCAGCCCTGGGGATCCCGGGAGACCCCAGGGTGGGGAGAACAGGGGTAGGCTGGTGGGCCCACCAACACCCACAGCAGGAGGCAGGCTCCTCCAGGTGTTGGGGCCCCAGGGGGCCCAAGGCCGGGGTCCAGCTGCCCTGCGGGGACCCAGCACAGGAGCCCATGAGCTGCAGGTCCAGGTCAGCTCTGCTGTCCTCAGAACCGTCTCTCAGGCTGAAACCTCAGGACACACGCCCCCACACGGAGTCCACACATGCTCCCAGGTGGGGGACTCCAGCCCCCGCCCACCACCCCATGTGATTCTTGCCCTCGCCTAAAGGACAGAAAGGTCTCCCTCCCCAGGGGAAGGTGCACACCCTCGGCTCTGAGCCCGTTTGGTGTAGCAAGTCAAGAAAGTGTTGTGGTGCGAAAATGCACAGCCAGCCCATTTCTGTGTCTCCAGGAACTCTGTGCACGGGGCGTGGAGAGACCCCCAGAGAGGAGGAGGGGGCACCACCCAGGCCCCAACCAGCCCCTGCAGGGGCGCCGCCAGGCACACACACAGCTGACGTCCCCACGTGCCTTCCAGGGGCGGCCAGACACCAGGGTCTGGACCCCACGGACTTTACTGGGACTCAGCCTGTGCCCCGCGGGCCAGGAGGGGCTGGGACAGAGTGACAGTCAGCGAGCCTCAGGTCACCAGGGTCTGTGCAAAGCAACCTAGGAGGTCTGTGCTCCCTCTGTCCTGGGGGCCTGGGCTGGCCGGGTTCCAGGGCACTTCCTCCCCTCCCCGCATCCCCGTGCCTGTGTGCCTCGGGCACAGAGGGCCTGTGGGGCGGTCAGTGTGGCCCTGGAAGGGAGGTCAGGGCCGCAGGCCCTGGTCTTGTGCCCAAGATTGCACATACGAGAAACCACCAAGGAGCCGACAGCGATGCAAACACACGAGGGTTTATTTACAAGCTCCAGCATGGGTCCAAATATACCCGACACTGCGGAGCAGGGACTTGGACCCCGAGACTAAGAGGCGACGTAGCAGCTTTATAGGGGCCAGTGGCCCATGGGATACACAGAAAGGTGCACAGTCATGTCGGTCCACACGCAGGTGGCCGATTGAATTACATCTTGCCCTATAGTATCCATTTGAGCTGGCCTATTACTTTGGTCAGAATTGGCGCGTAGTTTTGGCGGGCACAAAGCAGGGTTACATTGTTCTGAGCAGATTTCCGATTAGGGTGTGTCCAGCGGCTGGACTAGGGTGGGGCAGCGCCTTAAGCAATAAGCAGGTTATGTGGGGGTCATACAGGAGGTGGCAGGTGTAGCACAAAATGGAATCAGTCCTCCTCTGCTTGTCCAGGGGTAGAGGATTTTTGTTAAATTTCCTGGGTCCCACATTCCTCCCTTTTTCAGAGGATCCTATGCAGGATCCAATCAAGGGTCCAGGTTGCTCTTAGAGTGAGCCAGGTGGAATGATTAAACCAGGATTTTAACCAACCTTGTTGCTGTTCTCGCTGCCATTTATATTCCAGCTAAGAAGCAGCATTCTACGTTTAAGGCAGCACATAACCCTCCTCCCCACACACCACACACACACCCTTTGTTGAAAGAAGACTAAGTCTAATCCCTTTCTATTTTGAAGGACAACCTCAGACTAGGGAGTCTTGGAGGTGCGAAATTAGTGAGAACGGTGCACTCTTAGCTTTAGGGGATTGTCCTTTTCCGGTTGGCTTTTCCATTCTGGAACAAAGTTCTTGAGAACGGTATGTGGGTCAGCTGGCTGGACGTGGGTGTAGTGGACCAGGGAGTAATCCCGTCGACCTTGAGAGCATTGGGAGTGGTCAGGATCAGGGTGTAGGTCCCTTGCAGCGAGGTTGAAGTGTCCGGTGTTGGTATCTCCACACGTACACACGTACACTCAGTCACCTGGCCGATATCGATGGGGATCCGGGGGTGGCCCAGTCTCATAGAGGGCCCTCAGCTTAGGCCACACCTGCTCATGGGTTCATGACATTTGGAGGGAGAAAAGAAGTTGGTGATCATCAAATTCAGCAAGCACCTCAAGTTTTAAAATGGGGATAACAGGTGGAGGAAGACCGAACATGATCTCGTAGGGAGTCAGTCCCATCTTATATGGGGAGTTCCTCACCCTATATAGGGCGAAGGGGAGGAGAGTCACCCAGTCCCCGCCAGTCTCCAGGGCTAATTTAGTTAAGGTCTCCTTTAATGTTCTGTTCATCCTCTCTACCTGTCCTGAGCTCTGGGGCCTATATGCACAATCTAATTTCCAATCTGCCCCAAGTACTAGTACCACTCCCTGTGTTACCTTAGAGAAGAATCTTGGGCCCTTGTCTGACCCAATCTTAACAGGAAAACCATACCTCGGTAAGATGTCTTCCAGCAGTTTCTTGGTCACGGTCTGTGCCATTTCAGGTTTGGTGGGAAATGCCTCTGTGCATCCTGAAAATGTATCTACAAACACTAGTAAATACCTGTATCCATATTTTCCAGGTTTTACCTCAGTGAAGTCCACTTCCCAGTAGGCTCCTGGGCGGTCCCCCCGGAGCCAGGTGCCTGGGTTAGATCCATGGGCGGTGGCATTAGTTAACTGGCATGAGTGGCAGCTTGCCACCATCTGCTCGATCTTTGCTCGAGAGTCTTTAATAGTGATCTTTGCATGTCGTATGAGGTCTTCCATCTTCCTTGTTCCCGTGTGAGTACTCCGATGCGTTTTGGATAGGACTCGCCGTCCCAGTTCCTCTGGCAAGATGATGCTGGAGTCTGTGGCCATCCACCAGCCACACAATCACTGGGTCATAGGCAAGTGTTTGATCCAGTGTAAGTCAGCATCACTATAGTTGGGGGTGTCTGGCAGGTTCCGTTCCCCCGGATCAGGTAGTGTGGTTGCTAAGACCTGGGTCACCAAAAGGGACGCCTCCTTTGCTTTTATTTTTTATTTTTTTATTTTTTTCTCCTTTTCTTTTAAATCGGCTAGCCGGTTTCCCCTGGCTACTGGTGTGTCTGCCTTTTGGTGCCCCAGACAGTGGATGATGGCTAGGGCCTTGGGCAGCCAGAGGGTCCTCAGGAGTTCAAGAATCTCCGTTTTGTTTTTAACAGTCTTTGTCTCTGCTGTCAGAAGCTCTCTCTCTCTCTGTAAAGGGCTCTGTGAATGGGAGCGGTGGCAAAGGCGTACCTGCTGTCGGTGTAGATGTTTATTCGTTTACCTTCCTCCATGGTCAGTGCCTTGGCCTATGGGATCAGTTCTGCCCATTGAGCCAACATTTAGGCTGTCAATGGCTCCGCCCAGACGGTCTCTGTCTCCGTGGTTATGGTATGGCTGCCCCCGCAATTTGGACTCCTTTTCGGACAAAACTGCTGCCGTCCGTGTACCAGGTGGCATCGGCGTTCGGCAGTGGCTGGTCCTGGAGATCAGCGCTGATTCCGTACACCTGTGCCCAAATTTCTTGATAGTCGTGCAGAGGGGGGTCCCAGTCTGGGTTAGGGAGTAGCGTTGCCAGATTCAGGGTTGTCGGTGGCTTAAATAAAATTCTGGTGGGGTTTAGCAGTAGGGTCTGATAATGGGTCAGATGGGCATTGCTGATCCAGCTGTCTGCGGGCTGTTTGAGTACCCCTTTAATAGCGTGTGGGGTGGTAACATGCAGTTCTTCCGGACTTTTTCTATTATAGACTCGTTCTGCTATTATCACTAAGTCCTGCAAGCTCTTCTCTCCCAGTCTCTCTACTCTTTGCAATTTCTTTTTAATGTTCAGAGCGGCCTGGTTAACAAAAGCCATGATAATTGCGGCCTTTGTTTCCGGGGCTTCTGGGTTCATAGGGGTGTACTGCCTAAAAGCCTCTATTGCTCCCTCTAAGAAGGCTGCTGGACTCTCATCCTTACCCTGTCTCACATCATAGACCTTGGCCAGATTGGTAGTCTTGCACGCGGCAGCCTGGAGACCTGCCATTAGAGTCTGGCGGTGGACCCGGAGTCTCTCCTTACCTTCAGGCGAGTTGTGTGCTTTGGGGAGTAAAAACGGGTTTTAGCCAAGGAGAGGAATTCTCGATCATGTCCTGACAGGCCAGGATGTTGGGCATCTGGTCAGGGTGGCCATCTGGTTTGTCCCTGAAGTTCACGGCCTTAACCTGTAAGATAATAGGTAGGTGAAAATTTCCTTCTCGGGGCCATCCCACATCAAAGGTTGGCCATTCTGATATGCAATAAATTTGGAATCTCTCTCTCTGTATGTCTATGCTCAGAATAAGAGTGCTTCCCTAACATCCGAGAAGTGGGAGAGCATAAGAGACAAGGGTATGGTTTGCATCTGCCCCATTATGTCCCCCGTCCACACCAAGGCACAGACAGTTACGACAGTTCACAAGTAACACAGTATAACACAGTTAACAAGAACACAGTAACACAGACCAGCACACAAACAGGTAACACAGACCAGCGCGCAAAGAGGTAAGAAGAACACAGTAACAGACAAACGTTCTAGTGCGGCTGCAGAGACAAGACAGAAAGTAATCCGAAGGGCTGGCAGCCAGCCCTCCTTACAGATGAGGACCCCCGTCCTCCTTACGGATGAGGACCCCGTCCTCCATACGGATGAGGACCCCCAGACCTCCTTATGGATGAGGACCCCTGTCGTCATTACGTATGAGGACAACATCCTCCTTATGGATGAGGTCCCCCGTCCTCCTTACGGATGAGGACCCCATCCTCCATACGGATGAGGACCCCCGTCCTCCATACAGATGAGGACCCCCGTCCTCCATACAGATGTGGACCTCCGTCCTCCTTACAGATAGGACCTCCATCCTCCAGGCAGGGGCAAGGGACGTCTCCTCAAGACCCCCGGTTGATGGCCCACCAGCGCGTCCGCCTAAGCCAATGCCGACCTAATACAGATTGGAATTCCTACAGGTTGGAGCTCTCAGAGAATATACATGTAAAAGGTGGAAAAAGTTGAGTGCACTCACCACGTGTGAAATCCTCCGGATAAGGTCCTGGAGGTCTCTCAGATCCCGGACGAGCCCCCAAATGTTGTGGCCAAGATTGTGAATCCTAGAAACCACCGAGAAGCCGACACCGATGCAAACACAAGAGGGTTTATTTACAAGCTGGAGCGTGGGTCTAAGTATACCTGACAGCGGAGCAGGGACTTGGACCCCGAGACTAAGAGGCATAGCAGCTTTATAGGGGCCAGTGGCCCATGGGATACACAGAAAGTTGCTCAGACATGTTGGTCCACACGCAGGTGGCCGATTGAATTACATCTTACCCTATAGTATCCATTTGAGCTGGCCTATTACTTTGGTCAGAATAGGGGTGCAGTTTTGGCGGGCACAAAGCAGGGTTACATTGTTATGGGCCGATTTATGAGTAGGGCGTGCCCAAAAGCTTGACTAGGGTGGGGCTGCACCTTAAGCAATAAGCAGTTTATGTAGGGGTCATACAGGGGGTGACAGGTGTAGCACAAAATGGCATCTGTCCTCCTCTGCTTGTCCAGGAGTAGGGGATTTTTGTTAAATTTCCTGGGTCCCGGGATCCGTGGGTGGCGCAGCGGTTTAGCGCCTGCCTTTGGCCAGGAGCGCGATCCTGGAGACCCGGGATCGAATCCCATGTCGGGCTCCCGGTGCATGGAGCCTGCTTCTCCCTCTGCCTATGTCTCTGCCTCTCTATCTCTCTCTCGCTGTGTGACTATCATAAATAAATAAAAAGAAATTTCCTGGGTCCCACACTGACTGCATGTACATTTCGCTTCTAACAGGCCTAGGTTCGTTGCATGACAGAAGTGGTGTGAGAGGAAATTGGAAGGTGCAGGCCAGGAGACAAGTGTCTTCAAGCTCAATCCAGCGACTACCGAAGAATTCCTCTCATACATTGGCACTACATACTAACTTCTATACAAGAGAAGCTAGTTGAAAGCAGTGTCCAAGGGAACTTGATTCTGAGAGGTGAGACCACACGCAGTCACTCACAGTTCCACACTGACTGCAGATACAGTTTCGAACATCCTCACTAGAGATGTATGCCAGAAGCTCATGGTACGCAGGGGGGCAAGTCGAAGGCTTCAATGGTTGTGTCTCCAGGTGCAGTAGAGCAGTATTCATTGAACCTCCTGAACTACAGCTTCGAGCCATGCTTCCTTTTGAGACTGAGCTCAAGACAGGACCCTCCCGCATCCTGCCTGCCTGTAGATGTAGCTGCTAACATCCTGTTAGGTGCTGGGAACTGTTGTGAGAAAAGCATGTGGAAGTGACAGGCCTGTACTCACGTGTATCTGCGTTGAATACGGCGATGTCCAACGGCCTTCTTCAATCAGAGTGTAGCTAGGTTCTTTTTTTTTAATTAATTAATTTATTTATGATAGTCACACACACACACACACACAGAGAGAGAGAGAGAGAGAGAGAGACATAGGCAGAGGGAGAAGCAGGCTCCATGCACCGGGAGCCCGATGTGGGATTCGATCCCGGGTCTCCAGGATCCCACCCTGGGCCAAAGGCAGGCAGTAAACCACTGCGCCACCCAGGGATCCCTGTAGCTAGGTTCTAACTCCCATGTATGAGTGGGAAGCAGACATCTGCCTCCCAGGCATACACACTTATGAGAGTTGGGCTTATTGCCTGTACCTCCCACATCCTGCCTGCAGGTACACTTCGCTGCAGACAGGCCTAGGCTCGATGCGTGACTGAAGTGTTGTGAGAGGTAAGCGGAATGTCCCGGCACACAAGACAAGTGCCTCCAAGCTCAATCCAGCGATTTCCTAGTAATTCCTGTCTGAGACTGGTGCTACATACTAAGTTCCATAGGTGAGAAGCTAGCTGAACGCCCTGTCCAAAGGCAACTTACTTCTGAGAGTTGAGCTCACACTCAGTCCCTCACAGTTCCACACTGCCTGCAGAATGAGTTTCCAACATCTTCACCATAGACGTTTGTCAGAAGCTGGTGAGACGCAAGTGGAATAATGCAGGCCTGGAAAGTGTCTCCAGGTGCAGTAGAGTGGTATTCTTGGAACCTCCTGACTCAGAATGCTGCTGCGTTCTCACTGCCATAAGAATGCAGCTAGTTGTAACCTGGCTTCTAGACATGCTTCGTTGTGAGAGCTGAGGTCAGGGCAGGACCCTCCCGCA
Organism: Canis aureus; assembly: GCF_053574225.1. NCBI lineage: Eukaryota > Metazoa > Chordata > Mammalia > Carnivora > Canidae > Canis > Canis aureus. The sequence goes on along the minus strand of NC_135627.1, from coordinate 62,287,032 downwards.
TCATAACTGCCTGTAGACATAGGTTCTAGCATCCTTATGTTAGGTGCTGGCAGAGGTTGTGTGAAAAGCATGTGGAAGTGACAGGTTTGTACTCTCGTGTATCTCAGTTCAATACAGCGATTGCCAACGTCCTTGTTCAATTAGAGTGTAGCTCGGGTTCTAGCTCCCATCAATAAGTGCCTAGCAGACATCTGCCTGCAAAGCATACACACTTCTGAGAGTTGAACTCGTGCCCTGTACCTCCCACACGCTGACTGCAGATACACTTCGCTCCTATCAGGCCTAGCCTCGATGTGTGACAGAAGGGTTGTGAGAGGTTAGTGGAAGGTGCCGGCCCACACGACTAGTGTCTCATATCCCAATCCAGAGATATTTGAGGAACTGCTCTCTTAGTTTGGTGCTACATACTAAGTTCCTTACATGAGAAGCTAGTTGAACGCAGTGTCCAATGGGTACTTGCTTCTGAGACTTGAGCTCACCCCCAGGCCCTTCAGTTCCACACAACCTTCAGATGGAATTTCGAACCTCCTCTCTAGACAAGTTTGTCAGAAGCTCATAGGACACAAGGGCCTAGCTGCAGGCTTCAATGCTTGTGTCTCCAGGTGCAGTAGAGCGGTGTACATGGAACCTCCTGACTTACAATGCTGCTACGTTCTCATGGCCATAAAAACGCAGCTAGTAGAAAGCTGGCTTCGAGGCATGCTTCCTTTTGAGAGCTGAGCTCAGGGCAGGACCCACCTGCATCCTGCCTGCCTGTAGACTTAGCTGCTAACATCCTGATGGTAGGTGCTGCGAGAGGTTGTGAGAAAAGCATGTGGAAGCGTCAGGCCTATACTCCTGTGTATCTGAGTTGAATACAGCGATTTCCAACGGCCTTCTTCAATTAGAGTGTAGCTAGGTTCTAACTCCCATGTAGGAGTGGGTAGCAGACATCTGCCTCCCAAGACTGATAAATCATGTTGATAGTATCTATCCCCTATATGATATAATAAAAATGGCAGTATATCTCTGTATATGATTCACAATCACAGTTCAATCATGAGATAAACAGACATGTCCCAACTGAGGGAAATTTTACAAAATACTCTACTTCTCAAAGTGTTCCAGTTCAACAACAATAAGGAAAGGCTGAAAAACTGTCACAATCCAGAGGAGCCTAAGAAAACATGAGGACAAGTGTAATGTGATGTGAGGGATGGTAACTTAGCAAAAACTAAGGACATCTGAATAAAGTATGGTCTTTGGTTAATGCGAATATTTTAATATTGATTCATTAGCTAATATTTGGACCATACTAATATAAGATATTGATAATTGGAGAAACTGAGTGCGAGTGCATGAGAATTCTCTGTACTATCTTCTCAATTTCCCTATAAATCTTTGTGTTTTTTTTCTAATAAATAAGATTTATTTTGAAAATTGACTTAAATGAATCAGGCTCCAAGTGTGAAAACATTTTTAGAATAGTTTAATTAATTTTTGCCTTATTCTTAAAGAGTTCCTTAGATGAGAACAAAGTAAGAATTTTATATCAGAAGGAAAGAAAAACACTTATGAACACGTATAATGCCTCCTCAATCTGAAAAGCAGGAAAGGATAATAAATAGCAAAAATCAGATAAAAATACTTCTTTTATATTAGACACCATATTGCAAGTGCCTTTAAAATTAGCAATGCATAACATTTATTTTCTTGACATTTGTCTTCCAAAGAGTTCACAGTGCTTCAGTGTCAGTTAAGAAATGATTCATGTGAAATTTTTATTAAACCAAATTTACTGGGAAATTACTGCCCAGATAATACTTTATTTTGATTTTATTGAGTTCCTTCCTAATCACTGAGCCTTTTCGTTAGAGCTTTCAACTATAGCAAATGCCTTAGAAGGCCAATTTTTAAGTTGCTATTATAATACACTAATGGAATCACGTATCGTTTTCCTTCACTCAGATATGGCACACAGTAGGCACCTGATAAAATACTGAATGAGTGAATGGATAAAATTGCTTTTTATCATTTCATTCAGCAATTTCATTCTTATCTTTGTCCATTTCATGTTCTAATGTTTATCAACATCAACTCAAGAAGGTTAGGGATCCATTAATTTATTAAGTATTTGGTGCATAGCTACTATGTGCAAGGTGCTAGGAATACCAAGTTAACCAACATAGATGCAGTCCCTAGCTCCCTCCAGGCCATGCTGGTGGGAGAGACGGATACTAACCAAAAAGTGACCGAAAGACAACTAAACAAGATTACAGTAGCCAATATAAAGGTAAATATACAGCTTACTACAAGTACATATATAAGAAGGCTTAGTCTAACTGGGGCCTCAGAGAAGATGACTAGAAGAAGCAACATTTATATTAAGACTTAGAGAAAGGAGAAGGTAAGTGGTGGAAGGAGAATATTATGAGGAAAAGGAAGGTTTCTGCCTCTGAATTGTAGGGCTCTGGGCAAGTCCCTTGAGCTTAGGCTCTGAACCTACTTCTTTCTCTGCAAAACTGTGACAGTAATAATGCCTGTGCCATAGAGCTCTAATGAGTAAAGAGTTGGACTTTATTTGTACAATACCTAGGACTTTAGTAAGTACTTAATAAATATTTTCTGGTGGCCATAATGGCCTGGAGCCAGGCTTCCTGAGTTCGAATCCTTTAGTTGGCCCATCAAGATAACAGTATCTGCCCATAGGGTTGTTGGAGGATCCCATGAGTTCTTTTATGTGAAACATGACACAATTCGTGGCACATAATATGTGCCATATGAATGTTAACTTATATTAGCAATAAAGAAATCCTACAACAGTCCAATGAGGTGTTTAGAAATTATTCTATAGCTTTTAAGGGAATTGAAATTCAAAAAGAACCTAAGTGCCTGTCCGTGTTTATGTAGCTAACCAGTTCATTATCTGAAACCCAAACTCACAATTTCTGATTTTAACCTCACTCCAAGAGGCCTCCTCAAGCCCGAGGAAAAATTGCCTTCTTGGGATCTCAGGGAAGAATCCTTAATCTAATAATATGACCATTGGTAATAATGTCTCTCGGTTCTTTCCAAATCCATAAAGATGCATTTCCTGATGAGTGACTGAGCTGTGAAGAAAGAGATGAGAAACCCTCATCCTTCTGAATTACTTGTGTCAGAATATTTTAACCATAGTACTACGGATAGTAAATTATCCTTATTAACAGGAAATATGTCTCAGTTTGGAATCTGAGCAATCAGATGGGCAGAGAAAAACTGCTTTGACTTGCTCTTCATCTTTTAAAGACAAAGGAGAGCTTTTCTATGTACGAAGTCAGTTGTCAAGATAGCCTTAGGGAATAAGAGTCTGCAGCATCGAATCTGGCTGCACAGCCTGGATGCCTGAGCTCCAGGGCTTCCTGATCCCAAATCCCTGGGCCTGTCCCCCAACACAGGCTGCCACCAGAGGTCATTTGCAATTGCTCTCTTAGGAGCTCCAGGGAAGGGGGAAGGAGCTAGATAGGAAGACGGGATGCGTGGAGGCCGAGAAAATTAAGGCCATTCCACTTTAAGTCCAGTGTTAGCACACGTCCAGCCATCCCACGCCCCTGCAAAGAAGAGCTGAAATTTCCATTACTTCAGTTACAGCAAAAAACCAAAAGTTTACAGCTTAATGTCTTTGAAAGCCCCACATTAGCATAAGAACTGAGCCCAGGCCTAGGGCAGGAATCCCCTATTAGAATGAGAACAGAGCTCAATGCCCTTGAAGGCCCCATATCAAAATGTAAACAGAACTTGAGGAATTGCTCCAGCCCTTCTGGAGGTCCCCAAGACCAGCCCTTAAAACTCAGCTAAAACCCACTTCGGGGTCCAAGTCCCTGCTCCGTTGTGTCAGGGTGTACTTGGACGCAAGCTTGAGCTTGTAAATAAACCCTGGTGCGTTTGCATCGGTGTCGGCTTCTCAGTGGTTTCTCGGATTCGCAATCTTGGGCACAACAGTCTGAGATAAAAAAACAAAACCAAAAGAAGCTCGGACGCAGGCAGAGTGAACGCAGGGTTCTGAGAGAAGCGGCGGAGACCCGGGGGCTTGGGGGCTCTTCTGTGGAGGCCCCTGCAGACTGGGGGGGCGGGATGCTCAGCCCCAGAGCCAGAGGATCCAGCGTCCCCACTGGCATCCCTCCCATCAGCGCCGAGTCTCAGGGAGCAGCACAGCGCCGCCCGCTGGAGGCCAGAGGCGCTGACACCCACCCCGCCTCTGACCCCGCAGATGTGCACCTGAGAATCAGTGCCAAGGCCCATCCCCAGACCCCGCACAGACCACTCGCTGCCACCAAGTTGTCGGACCACAGAGGCTGCAGAGCTTCAGCTCTCCCTGGAAAGTAGGGTTTAGCTTCCTTTGTACTTTGTGCTTTATTTTCATTTATTTACTTTGATTCTTTTTTATTAATTGCTTTATTTTAATTTTTATGTATGTACCTTATATATTTCTTATTTTTACTTTCATGGTACTTTAATTGTGTTTCATATTTTGGGATTTAGAATCTTTTAACAACCAGGCCAAAATAATCTGGTGTTTTATTGGGGAGGGCAGTTGTTATTGTTTTTCTTGGTTTTTCTTTTTCTTCCTTCTTTCTTTTCTGGAAAAAATAATGAGATGGAGAAATTCACCTCCATAAAATAACATGAGGTAGTACTCACAGCCAGGAAGTTCATCAATACACATATATGATGTCTAACTACAGTTTAAAACAATGATCAGAAAGATAGCAGCTAGGGATCCCTGGGTGGCGCAGCTGTTTGGCGCCTGCCCTTGGCCCAGGGCGCGATACTGGAGACCCGGGATCGAATCCCACATCGGGCTTCCGGTGCATGGAGCCTGCTTCTCCCTCTGCCTATGTCTCTGCCTCTCTCTCTTTCTCTCTCTGTGACTATCATAAATAAATAAAAATTAAAAAAAAAGAAAAAAGAAAGATAGCAGCTGGGCTGGAAAAAGAGCATAGAAGAAAACTAGAGAATCCCCTTACTGTAGAACTAAAAGAACTAAAATCTAGTCAGGCCAACGTTAAAAATGCTATAACTGAGATGCAGTCCCAAGTGGAAGCCTTAAAAACAAGAAAGGTTATGGACCACAGAGGCAGACTGAGGGAACTCAGCCACTTATTAAAACAATAACATTCATATCATAGGAGACTCAGAAGATGAAGAGAGAGAAAAGGGGGTAGAAGTTTTATTTGAATGAATTATGTAAACATCCATAACCTGAGGAAGGACACAGACACTGAAATCGAGAGACAGAGAACTCCCAATAAATTCAACAGAAGCTGACCATCACCCAGGCACCTCAGAGTCAAAGTCACAAAATACACAGACAAGAAAAGAATCCTGAAAGCAGTGGAGGTGGGGCTTGGGGGAGGTAGTCCTTAACCTACAAGGGAAGATGAATCAGTTTGCAGCAGATCTGTCCACAAACTTGGCAAGCCAGAAGGAAGTGGAAGGAAATATTCAATATGCTGAATGGGAAAAGTATGCAGCCAAGAATTCTTTCTTTTGTTTTTTTAAGAATAATCATCAAAATTTATTTAATCTCCATAGGAAGAAATTAAAAATTTCTGAACATAAAATGCCATTTTCCTCAATCATAATAGCAAAAATTTATTTTATGTTTTTAATTTTTTTTAAATTGGAGTTCAATTTGTAAGAATTCTTTCTTCAGCAAGGCTGTATTCAGCATAGAAGGATCTCAGACAGGCAAAAAATAAAGGAGTTCATGACCACTAAACCAGTCCAGTAAGGAATTTTAAGAGGGACTCTTCTAGTGGGGGAAAAAAAGAGACCAAAAGCAAAAAACTAGAAAGGACCAGAGAACATCACCAGCAACACCAACTCTACACAAGTGTAACACAAAGGCACTAAGTTCATATCTTTCAATAATCACTCTGAATGCTGATAGACTAAATGCTCCAATCAAAAGATATAGGGTATCAGAGTGGCTTAAAAAACATGATCCGGGATGCCTGGGTGGCTCAGGGGTTGAGCCTCTGCCTTTGACTCAGGGTGTGATCCTGGAGTCTGGGATTGAGTCCCATATTGGGCTCCTGGTGGGGAGTCTGCTTCTCTCTCTGCCTAATTTTCTGCCTCTCTCTCTCTCTCTCTCTTAAATAAAATCTTTATTAAAAAAACAAGATCCATCTGTATGCTGCCTACAAGATGCTCACCTTAGACCTATAGACACCAGCAGATTGAAAGCCAGGGGATGGAAAATCATCTATCACGCTAATGGACAGCAAAAGAAAGCTGGAGGACCCGTACTTATATCAGACAAACTAGATTTGAAACCAAACCCTGGGGGACACCTGTTGGCTCAGTGATTGAGCATCTGCCTTCGGCTCAGGGTGTGATCCTGGGATCCCAGGATCGAGTCCCACATCGCCCTCCCTTTGGGGTGCCTGCCTCTACCCCTAACCCTAACTGCAAACCTAAGCCCAACCCTAACTCTAACCATAACCCTAACCCCAACTCCTAACCTCCTGCCCTAATCCCTAAAGCCTAAACCCTAACCCTAACTCTAAATCCTGTCCCTAACCCTAACCCCTTTCCCTAATCCCTAACCCCCATCCTAACTCCTAACCACTGACCCTTACCCTTATCCCTCACCCTAACCTCTAATCTGTAACCATAAGCCTAATCACTAACCCCTAACATCTGACTTAACCCTAACCACTAACTGCCTCCCTTCCCCTGACCCTACCATTCATTCTACCCATTCACTTACCCTGTGGTTCTGAGTAGTCCCTTCTGATGTGGACGTGGCCCCCAACGGCGCCTCCAGAGTCCTCCAGGGGGTCCTGAGGAAGCCGGGCTTCTGTGAGTGCGGACGCGGCCCCATGTGTTCCTGAGTCATAGTCAGCGGGTCCTGAGGACGCCGGGTCTCCTGTCACTGTGGACTATGCCTCACATCCTCTGGAAGCCTCACAGCAGGTCCTCAGGAGGCCGGGGATTCCTGTCAGCCTGGACATGGCCCCACGTCCCCCCGAAAACTCACTGCGGGTCCTGAGGAGGCTGTGGGCTCCTGGCAGCATAGACGCAGCCCCATATGCCCCGAAGCCAAGTGCATGTCCTGAGGAGGACGGGGGTCCTGTCAGTGTTGACGTGGCCCCACATTTTCCTCAAGCCTCACCATAAGACCTGAGGAGGTTGGGGGATCCTGTCAGCATGGACATGGCCCCAAAGTTTCCCAAAACTTCAGAGGGGGTCCTGAGGAGGCCGGAGACCTGTCAGTGTGGATGCGGTCCCCACATCTTTCTTAGGCCTCACCACGGGCCCTGACAAGGCTGGGGTCTTCTGTCCGCATGGACACATCCCCATATTTCCCAAAGTCTACACCGGGGGTCCTGAGGAGGTCAGTGTCCTGTCAGTGTGGACGTGGCCCCACATCCTCCTGAAGCCTCACCGTGGGTTCTGAGGAGGCCGGGGCTCCTGTCAACATGGATGTGGCCCCCATCTTCCAGAAGCCTCAACTTGGGTCCTGAGGAGCCCGGGAGCTCCTGCCAGAGTGGACGCGGCGCCACATCTTCCTGAAGCCTCCCCGCGGGGCCTGAGGAGGCCCAGGGGCTCATGTCAGCGTGGATGCGGGCCCACATCTTCCTGAAGCCTTACCGCGGGTCCTGAGGAGGCCCAGGGGCTCCTGTCGCGTGGATGCGGGACCACAGCTTCCTGAAGCCTCACCGCGGGTCCTGAGGAGACCGGGACTCCTGACAGCGTGAACGCGGCCCAATGTCCTACTGAAGCCTCACCGCGGGTCCTGAGGAGGCTGGGGCTCATCAGCGTGGACGCGACCCCACGTCCTCCTCAGGCCTCACAAGCACAGGCGGGCTCCTGTTAGTGCAGGCGGAGGAGGCTTACTGCGCATGCACGCTCCTTGGGCGGGGCCTGGAGTCGGGCGCCATCTGCGGGACACTTACGCACTGCAGGAGGCCATGCAGGAGGCGGCCTCCCCGTCCCTAGGGCCGCACCTGCCTCCTTCCGGGCTCCAGCTGAGGCCTGTGAGCTTTGGAAACGTCTCACTGAAATGGAGCCCAACACCCGGACAGAGTCACCAGGTCCGGGTGAGGACCAGGCAAGGACCAGAATCACCAGGTCCAAGTGAGGTCCACGTGGGGACCTAAGTCAACAGGTATGGGTGAGGCTCCGGTGGGGACCAGAATCACCATGTCCAGGTGAGGTGCAGGTGGCAACCACACTCACCAGGTCCCAGTGAGGCCCAGGTGGGGACCAGAAGCACCAGGTACAGGGGAGGCCCTTGAAAGAACCAGAGTCAACATTTCGAGGTGAGGCGCAGGTGGCAACCAGAGTCAGCAGGTCCAAGTCAGGCCAAAGTGGGGTTCACAGTCACCAGGTCAGGGTGAGACCCAGAGGGGAACCAGAGTCTCCTGGTCCAGGTGAGGAACACAGTCACCGGGTCCCAATTATGCCCAGTTGAGGACCATGGTCAACAGGGCCAGGTGAGGCCCAGATGGGGATCAGAGTCACCAGGTCCAAGTGAGGCCCAGGTGGGGACCACAGTCACCAGATCCAGGGTAGTCTCAGGTGCCGACCAGAATCACCAGGTCCAGGTGAGGCCCAGGTAAGGACCAGAGTTACCAGGTCGAGGTGAGTCCCAGGTGGGGAACACAATAACCATGTCCCAATGATATCCACCTCAGGACCAGAGTCACCAGGTCCTCCTGAGGACCAAGTGGGGACCAGATTCACCAGGTCCAGGTGAGGCCCAGGTGGAGACCAGAGTTACCAGTTAAAGGTGAGTCTAGAAGGATAGCACGGGTACCAGGTCTAGGTGTGGTCCATGTGAGAACCAGATCACCAGGTACAGGTGAGGCGCAGGTGGGAACCAGAGTCAGCAGGTCTGGGTGAGGCCAAGGTGGGGACCACAGTCACCAGGTCCAGATGAAACCAAGCTGAGGACCAGAGTCACCAAATCCAGGTGAGGCCCGGGGGGAGTGGGACTGGAGTCACCAGGTACAGGTGAGGCTAGAAGAACAGCAGAGACACCAGGTCCAGGTGAGGTTCATGTGGGAAACAGAGTCACCAGGTCCAGGTGAGGCCCAGGTGAGGACCAAAGTTAAATGTTCCAGAGTCTCACTTGGGAAACAGACTAAACATATCCCGATGATGCCCAGGTGGGTACAAGAGTCACCAGGTCCAGGTGGGGCGCACGTGAGGACCAGAGTCACCAGGTCCTGGTGATACCCAGGAGGGGACCAGATTCACCAGGTCCAGGTAAGACCCAGGTGGAACTCAGTCACCTGGTCTGGGTGAGGCCCAGGTGGGGACAAAAGTCATAAGACCAGTTGAGGCCCAGGTGGGAACACAGTCACCAGGTCCAGGTGAGGCCAAACTAAGTACCAGAGGCACCAGGTCCAGCTGAGGCCCAGTTGGGGACTGGAGTGACCAAATATAGATTAGGTTAGAAGGACACCACAGTCATAAAAACGCAGCTAGTTGAAACCTGGCTTCTAGGGATGCTTTCTTGTGAGAGCTGAGCTCAGGGCAGGACCCTCCCACATCCTGACTGCCTGTAGACATAGCTCCTATCATCCTTAAGTGAGGTGCTGGAAGAGGTTGCGTGAAAAGCATGTGGAAGTGTCAGGCCTGTACTCATGTGTATCTGAGTTCAATACAGGGATTTCCAACAGCCTTGTTCAATTAGAGTCATGCTACGTTTTAACTCCCATGAACGAGTGGCAAGCAGACATCTGCCTGCAAGGCATACACATTTCTGAGAGTTGAGCTTATGGCCTGTGCCTCCCCCATCCTGACTGCCTGTACGGTCTACTTCCACAGCATTTTGTTGTATGCAGGACAGTAGCGAAGTGAGAACCAACTGTCTGCCTTGTCAATTTCGTGCTAGGGGACAGCTGCCTCCAAGGCATGCACACTCCTTTGGATTGAGCTTATGGCTTGTACCTCCAACATGCTGAACGCCTGTACGCTTCGCTTTCAAAGGATTTCGTTCGATACGGGACGCAAGTTTTGTGAGAGGCAAGTGTCTCTTAGCTCAATCCAGCGACTTCAGAGGAATTCCTCCCTCAGAAGGGAGCTACATACTAACTTCCAAACCTGAGTACCTAGTTGAAAGCTGTCACTCTGGGGAACTTCCTTCTGCGAGGTGAGCTGACACGCGGTCCTTCCCAGTTCCACACTGCCTGCACATGGAGTAACGAACATCCTCACTAGACAGGTTTGTCAGAAGCTCATGGGACGCAAGGGCAAGCTGCAGGCTTCAATAGTTGCGTCTCCAGGTGCGGTAGAGCGGTATTGACGGAACGTCCTGACTTACATTGCTGCTACGTTCTCACGGCCATAACAACGCAGCTAGTGGAAAGCTGGCTTCGAGGCATGCTTCCTTGTGAGAGCTGAGGTCAGGACAGGACCCTCCCGCATCCTGACTGCCTGTAGACATAGGTCCTAGCATCCTTATGTTAGGTGCTGGGAGAGGTTGGGAGAAAAGCATGTGGAAGCGTCGGACCTGAACTCACGTGTATCTGAGTTGAATACAGTGATTTTCAATGGCCTTCTTCAGAGTGTAGGTAAGTTTTAACTACCATGTACGAGTGGGTAGCAGACATCTGCCTCCCAGGCATACACACTTCTGAGAGTTGAGCTTATGGCCTGTACCTCCCACATCCTGCCTGCAGGTACACGTCGCTTCTAAAAGGCCTAGGCTCGATGCGTGACTGAAGTGTTGTGAGAAGTAAGTGGAATGTCCCGGCACAGAAGAGTAGTGCCTCCAAGCTCAATCCAGTGATTTCCTAGTAATTCCTGTCTTAGACTGGTGCTACATACTAAGTTCCATACGTGAGAAGCTAGCTGAACGCCTTGTCCAAAAGCAACTTACTTCTGAGAGTTGAGCTCACACTCAGTCCCTCACAGTTGTACACTGCCTGCAGAGTGAGTTTCAAACGTCTTCACCAGAGACGTTTGTCAGAGGATTCTGAGACGCAAGTGGAACAATGCCGACCTGGAAGGTGTCCCCGGGTGCAGTAGAGTGGTAATCTTGGAACCTCCTGACTCAGAATACTGCTACATTCTCACTGCCATAAAAACGCAGCTAGTTGAAACCTGGCTTCTAGGCATGTTTCGTTGTGAGAGCTGAGGTCAGGGCAGGACCCTCCCGCATCCTGACTGCCTGTAGACATAGGTCCAGGCATCCTTATGTTAGGTGCTGACAGAGGTTGTGTGAAAAGCATGTGGAAGTGACAGGCTTGTACTCTCGTGTATCTCAGTTCAATACAGCGATTGCCAACGTCCTTGTTTAATTAGAGTGTAGCTCGGGTTCTAGCTCCCATCAATAAGTGTCTAGCAGACATCTGCCTGCAAAGCATACACACTTCTGAGAGTTGAACTCATGCCCTGTACCTCCCACATGCTGACTGCAGATACACTTCGCTCCTATCAGGCCTGTCCTCGATGTGTGACAGAAGGGTTGTGAGAGGTTAGTGGAAGGTGCCGGCCCACACGACTAGTGTCTCATATCCCAATCCAGAGATATTTGAGGAACTGCTCTCTTAGTTTGGTGTTACATACTAAGTTCCTTACATGAGAAGCTAGTTGAACTCAGTGTCCAATGGGTACTTGCTTCTGAGACTTGAGCTCACCCCCAGGCCCTTCAGTTCCACACAGCCTTCAGATGGAATTTCGAACCTCCCCTCTAGACAAGTTTGTCAGAAGCTCATAGGACACAAGGGCCTAGCTGCAGGCTTCAATGCTTGTGTCTCCAGGTGCAGTAGAGCGGTGTACATGGAACCTCCTGACTTACAATGCTGCTACGTTCTCATGGCCATAAAAACACAGCTAGTAGAAAGCTGGCTTCGAGGCATGCTTCCTTTTGAGAGCTGAGCTCAGGGCAGGACCCACCTGCATCCTGCCTGCCTGTAGACTTAGCTGCTAACATCCTGATGGTAGGTGCTGCGAGAGGTTGTGAGAAAAGCATGTGGAAGCGTCGGACCTGAACTCACGTGTATCTGAGTTGAATACAGCGATTTCCAACGGCCTTCTTCAATTAGAGTGTAGCTAGGTTCTAACTCCCATGTAGGAGTGGGTAGCAGACATCTGCCTCCCAAGACTGATAAATCATGTTGATAGTATCTATCCTTTATATGATATAATAAAAATGGCAGTATATCTCTGTATATGATCCACAATCACAGTTCAATCATAAGATAAACAACAGACATGTCCCAACTAAGGGAAATTTTACAAAATAGTCTACCTCTCAAAGTGTTCCAGTTCAACACGAAGAAGAAAAGGCTGAAAAAGTGTCAAAATCCAGAGGAGCCTAAGAAAACATGATGACAAGTTTAATGTGATATGAGGGATGGTAACTTTCAAAAAAAAAAAAAAAAGGAAATCTGAATAAAGTATGGTCTTTGGTTAATGCGAATATTTTAATGTTGATTCATTCGCTAATATTTCGCTAATTCGCTAATATTCATTCGCTAATTGTACTAATATAAGATATCGATAATTGGAGATATTGAGTGCAAGTGCATGAGAATTCTCTGTACTATCTTCTCAATTTCCCTATAAATCTTTGTTTTTTTTTCTAATCAATAAGATTTAATTTGAAAATTGACATAAATGAATCACGCTCCAAGTGTGAAGCCATTTTAGAATAGTTTAATAAATTTTTGCCTTATTCTTAAAGAGTTCCTTCAATGGAAACAAAGTAAGAATTTTATATCAGCAGGAAAGAAAAACACTTATGAGCACGTATAATGCCTCCTCAACCTGAAAAGCAGGAAAGGATAATAAATAGCAAATATCAGATAAAAATACTTCTTTTATATTAGACACCATATTGCAAGTGCATTTAAAATTAGCAATGCATAACATTTATTTCCTGGACATTTGTCTTCCAAAGAGTTCACAGTGTTTCAGTGTCAGTTAAAACAGGGGAAGAATCTCAGGGAAGAATCCTTCACATAATAATAGGGCCATTGGTAATAATGTCTCTCAGTTCTTTCCAAATCCATAAAGATGCATTTCCTGATGAGTGACTGAACTGTGAAGAAAGAGATGAGAAACCCTCATCCCTCTGAACTACTTGTGTCAGAATATTTTAACCAGAGTACTACGAATAGTAAATTATCCTTATTAACAGGAAATACGCCTCACATTGGAATCTGAGCAATCAGATGGGCAGAGAAAAAATGCTTTGACTGGCTCTTCATCTTTTAAAGACAAAGGAGAGGTTTTCTATGTACAAAGTCAGTTGTCAAGATAGCCTTAGGGAATAAGAGTCTGCAGCATCGAATCCCACTGCACAGCCACCCAGGACGACCGCGCTCCAGGTCTTCTTGATCCCAAATCCCTGGGCCTGTCCCCCAACACATGCTAGCACCAGAGGTCATTTGCAATTGCTCTCTTAGGAGCTCTGGGGAAGGGGGAAGGAGCTAGATAGGATGGGACATGTGGAGGCCAAGAAAATTAAGGCCATTCCACTTTATGTTCAGCGTTAACACATGTCCAGCCATCCCTGGTCCCTGTGAATAAGAGCTGAAATTTACATTACTTCAACTACAGGAAAAAAGACAAAAGTTTACAGCTTAATGTCCTAGAAAGCCCCACATGACAATAAAAACTGAGCCCAAGCCAAGGGCAGGAAGCCCCTATTAGAATAAGAACAGAGCTCAATGCCCTCCAAGCCCCCATATCAAAATGTAAACAGAACTTGAGGAATTGCTCCAGCCCTTCTGGAGATCCCTGAGACCAGCCCTTAAAACTAAGCTAAAAAAAAAAAACCAAAACAACAAAAAAACAAAACTAAGCTAAAACCCACCTCGGGGTCTAAGTCCCTGCTCCGCCCTGTCGGGTATACTTGGACGCAAGCTCGAGTTGGTAAATCAACCCTCCTGTGTTTGAATCGGTGTCGGCTCCTTAGTGGTTTCTCGGATTCACAATCTTGAGCACAACACCCCAATGTCCCCTCCCCACCTGGGCTGACCCCCTGTCCCCTCCCACCGAGGCTGACCCTCAGTCACCTCCCCGCCCACAACAGCTGGGCACAGGCCCTCACAGAGGTCCCATGGGCATGGTGCGCACTGCCGCCATCCCCGGCCTCCCAGGGGAAGGAAGGAGGTTTTGGCAGGACACACTCCCATGGTGGCCCCAGGGCTCCCTGCCCAGGACGGCAGCTGGTGACAGGTCGGGGTCTGTGTCCCTGATGCTGGCTCCTCCTCCCCTGTTTTCCCGCAGGAAATGAAGGAGGAGGCCCTGGTCTCCTCCAGGGACATCACGCAGATAGGCCTGGACGTCAACAGGACGTTCGGCAGCCACACCATGTTTTGGGACCGCTACGGGGTCGCGTGAGGCTCCTGGGGCGGGGGGGGGGTTCGGGGCCCCAGGGGAGGCCCGGGGGCTTCTGGGTAGGAAACACGGGGCTTCTGAGGCCGGGGGTAGCAACAGCAGCCAACAACACACACCGCCGCATGGTAAGGTGCTGGGGATGACCCCCGTGCCCCCACACCCGGAGTTCGGGGATGAGGAGGCCACTAGGATGGGGCCTCCAGGGGTTGCCATGTGAGCTGACCTCCAAAGGGTTGAGGGACAGCCGCCTGAAAGGCAAGGGGCTGGGGTGGGGGCCGTGGGGGGCAGTAAGGGGACCTGGGGGCCAGGCGGCATGGCCGTGGCTGGACCAGGACACACATCGATCCGATGAGGGCCAGACGGCTCAGGGTGACACCCACCCTCGATGCTTTATATATTTCTAAAGTCTATGCATTTCATTTGAGACAATTTGCAATTTGTAAACATACATAGTATGATGACCCCCAGATAATGCCCCCGGTCCAGCCAGGGCCCTGCACTGACCATTCGGGGCCCCTGGGGCAGGTGTCACAGCAAACCCCAGACTGGGGTCGCCATTATCTGTAGACGTCTCCGTGTGCATCTTAGAGAAAGAGGATGCCCTGTGTCTGCAGGCACCCTGAGCCACCCCCCTCATTCCCCACCTCCACACCATCCCCCTACATCATCATCCCCCATGGCATCGTCCCCATACCATCCCCCCTACACCATCCCCCTCACACACCCACACAATCCCCAACCACACTATACCCCAACACCATCCCTCCTACACCATCCCCCACACTCCCCCACCATCATACCTCTGCCCCAACACCATCGGCCCCCAGCAAGGACCCAGTGCAGCTGCCCCCTGTGGGACATGCTCAGCCTCCCCGGGGTTCTCTGGACAGCCTACTCCCATCAGAGCCCTGGTGTCCCATAGAGTACCCAGGGGTTGCAGGGAAGAGGGAAGGCCGGGAGCCCCGTGTACAGGGTGGGTGCAGGTGGGTGGAACACAGGTTGCACTGTGCACTGCCTCCTCCCACTGTCCGTCCTGGAGGGCGGCACACCCTGCACAGGACACCAGCCCCTAACCCAGAGGGACCTGGGCTGGCCTGGCCCTGGGCTCTGTGGGGGCTGGGGTGATTTGAGCCCTCCCCAGGCCCAACACAAAGACTAATGGGATCCAGCCCCCCATGGCCCTGGCTGGGCCTGGATTCTGGCTCTGGGATGAGGGAGCCCTCCCACAGCTGGATGTGTCCTCCTGGGCCCTGGGCATGCCCCACAGATCCGGGTCGCTGACCTAGGGCAGCCCTGGGGATCCCGGGACACCCCAGGGTGGGGAGAACAGGGGTAGGCCGGTTGGCCCCACCAACACCCACAGCAGGAGGCAGGCTCCTCCAGGTGCTGGGGCCCCAGGGGGCCCGAGGCCAGGGTCCAGCTGCCCTGCGGGGACCCAGCACAGGAGCCCATGAGCTGCAGGTCCAGGTCAGCTCTGCTGTTCTCAGAACCGTCTCTCAGGCTGAAACCTCAGGACACACGCCCCCACACGGAGTCCACACATGCTCCCAGGTGGGGGAATCCAGTCCCCGCCCCCCCACCCCATGTGATTCTTGCCCTCGCCTAAAGGACAGAAAGGTCTCCCTCCCCAGGGGAAGATGCGCACCCTCGGCACTGAGCCCGTTTGGTGCAGCAAGTCAAGAAAGTGTTGTGGTGCGAAAATGCACAGCCAGCCCATTTCTGTGTCTCCAGGAACTCTGTGCACGGGGCGTGGAGAGACCCCCAGAGAGGAGGAGGGGGCACCACCCAGGCCCCAACCAGCCCCTGCAGGGGCGCCGCCAGGCACACACACAGCTGACGTCCCCACGTGCCTACCAGGGGCGGCCAGACACCAGGGTCTGGACCCCACGGACTTTACTGGGACTCAGCCTGTGCCCCGCGGGCCAGGAGGGGCTGGGACAGAGTGACAGTCAGCGAGCCTCAGGTCACCAGGGTCTGTGCAAAGCAACCTAGGAGGTCTGTGCTCCCTCTGTCCTGGGGGCCTGGGCTGGCCGGGTTCCGGGGCACTTCCTCCCCTCCCCGCATCCCCGTGCCTGTGTGCCTCAGGCACAGAGGGCCTGTGGGGCGGTCAGTGTGGCCCTGGAAGGGAGGTCAGGGCCGCAGGCCCTGGTCTTGTGCCCAAGATTGCACATACGAGAAACCACCAAGGAGCCGACAGCGATGCAAACACACGAGGGTTTATTTACAAGCTCCAGCATGGGTCCAAATATACCCGACACTGCGGAGCAGGGACTTGGACCCCGAGACTAAGAGGCGACGTAGCAGCTTTATAGGGGCCAGTGGCCCATGGGATACACAGAAAGGTGCACAGTCATGTCGGTCCACACGCAGGTGGCCGATTGAATTACATCTTGCCCTATAGTATCCATTTGAGCTGGCCTATTACTTTGGTCAGAATTGGCGCGCAGTTTTGGCGGGCACAAAGCAGGGTTACATTGTTCTGAGCAGATTTCCGATTAGGGTGTGCCCAGCGGCTAGACTAGGGTGGGGAAGCGCCTTAAGCAATAAGCAGGTTATGTGGGGGTCATACAGGAGGTGGCAGGTGTAGCTCAAAATGGAATCAGTCCTCCTCTGCTTGTCCAGGTGTAGGGGATTTTTGTTAAATTTCCTGGGTCACGCATTCCCCCCATTTTCAGAGGATCCTATGCAGGATCCAATCAAGGGTCCAGGTTGCTCTTAGAGTGAGCCAGGTGGAATGATTAAACCAGGATTTTAACCAACCTTGTTGCTGTTCTCGCTGCCATTTATATTCCAGCTAAGAAGCAGCATTCTACGTTTAAGGCAGCACAGAACCCCCCCCACACACACACACCCTTTGTTGTAAGAAGACTAAGTCTAATCCCTTTCCATTTTGAAGGACAACCTCAGACTAGGGAGTCTTGGAGGTGCGAAATTAGTGAGAACGGTGCACTCTTAGCTTTAGGGGATTGTCCTTTTCCGGGTGGCTTTTCCATTCTGGAACAAAGTTCTTGAGAACGGTATGTGGGTCAGCTGGCTGGACGTGGGTGTAGTGGACCAGGGAGTAATCCCGTCGACCTTGAGAGCATTGGGAGTGGTCAGGATCAGGGTGTAGGTCCCTTGCAGCGAGGTTGAAGTGTCCAGTGTTGGTATCTCCACACGTACACACGTACACCCAGTCACCTGGCCGATATCGATGGGGATCCGGGGTGGCCCAGTCTCATAGAGGGCCCTCAGCTTAGGCCACACCTGCTCATGGGTTCATGACATTTGGAGGGAGAAAAGAAGTTGGTGATCATCAAATTCAGCAAGCACCTCAAGTTTTAAAATGGGGATAACAGGTGGAGGAAGACCGAACATGATCTCGTAGGGAGTCAGTCCCATCTTATATGGGGAGTTCCTCACCCTATATAGGGCGAAGGGGAGGAGAGTCACCCAGTCCCCGCCAGTCTCCAGGGCTAATTTAGTTAAGGTCTCCTTTAATGTTCTGTTCATCCTCTCTACCTGTCCTGAGCTCTGGGGCCTATATGCACAATCTAATTTCCAATCTGCCCCAAGTACTAGTGCCACTCCCTGTGTTACCTTAGAGAAGAATCCTGGGCCCTTGTCTGACCCAATCTTAACAGGAAAACCATACCTCGGTAAGATGTCTTCCAGCAGTTTCTTGGTCACGGTCTGTGCCATTTCAGGTTTGGTGGGAAATGCCTCTGTGCATCCTGAAAAAGTATCTACAAACACTAGTAAATACCTGTATCTATCCGTATTTTCCAGGTTTTACCTCAGTGAAGTCCACTTCCCAGTAGGCTCCTGGGCGGTCCCCCCGGAGCCAGGTGCCTGGGTTAGATCCATGGGCGGTGGCATTAGTTAACTGGCATGAGTGGCAGCTTGCCACCATCTGCTCGATCTTTGCTCGAGAGTCTTTAATAGTGATCTTTGCATGTCGTATGAGGTCTTCCATCTTCCTTGTTCCCGTGTGAGTACTCCGATGCGTTTTGGATAGGACTCGCCGTCCCAGTTCCTCTGGCAAGATGATGCTGGAGTCTGTGGCCATCCACCAGCCACACAATCACTGGGTCATAGGCAAGTGTTTGATCCAGTGTAAGTCAGCATCACTATAGTTGGGGGTGTCTGGCAGGTTCCGTTCCCCCGGATCAGGTAGTGTGGTTGCTAAGACCTGGGTCACCAAAAGGGACGCCTCCTTTGCTTTTATTTTTTATTTTTTTATTTTTTTCTCCTTTTCTTTTAAATCGGCTAGCCGGTTTCCCCTGGCTACTGGTGTGTCTGCCTTTTGGTGCCCCAGACAGTGGATGATGGCTAGGGCCTTGGGCAGCCAGAGGGTCCTCAGGAGTTCAAGAATCTCCGTTTTGTTTTTAACAGTCTTTGTCTCTGCTGTCAGAAGCTCTCTCTCTCTCTGTAAAGGGCTCTGTGAATGGGAGCGGTGGCAAAGGCGTACCTGCTGTCGGTGTAGATGTTTATTCGTTTACCTTCCTCCATGGTCAGTGCCTTGGCCTATGGGATCAGTTCTGCCCATTGAGCCAACATTTAGGCTGTCAATGGCTCCGCCCAGACGGTCTCTGTCTCCGTGGTTATGGTATGGCTGCCCCCGCAATTTGGACTCCTTTTCGGACAAAACTGCTGCCGTCCGTGTACCAGGTGGCATCGGCGTTCGGCAGTGGCTGGTCCTGGAGATCAGCGCTGATTCCGTACACCTGTGCCCAAATTTCTTGATAGTCGTGCAGAGGGGGGTCCCAGTCTGGGTTAGGGAGTAGCGTTGCCAGATTCAGGGTTGTCGGTGGCTTAAATAAAATTCTGGTGGGGTTTAGCAGTAGGGTCTGATAATGGGTCAGATGGGCATTGCTGATCCAGCTGTCTGCGGGCTGTTTGAGTACCCCTTTAATAGCGTGTGGGGTGGTAACATGCAGTTCTTCCGGACTTTTTCTATTATAGACTCGTTCTGCTATTATCACTAAGTCCTGCAAGCTCTTCTCTCCCAGTCTCTCTACTCTTTGCAATTTCTTTTTAATGTTCAGAGCGGCCTGGTTAACAAAAGCCATGATAATTGCGGCCTTTGTTTCCGGGGCTTCTGGGTTCATAGGGGTGTACTGCCTAAAAGCCTCTATTGCTCCCTCTAAGAAGGCTGCTGGACTCTCATCCTTACCCTGTCTCACATCATAGACCTTGGCCAGATTGGTAGTCTTGCACGCGGCAGCCTGGAGACCTGCCATTAGAGTCTGGCGGTGGACCCGGAGTCTCTCCTTACCTTCAGGCGAGTTGTGTGCTTTGGGGAGTAAAAACGGGTTTTAGCCAAGGAGAGGAATTCTCGATCATGTCCTGACAGGCCAGGATGTTGGGCATCTGGTCAGGGTGGCCATCTGGTTTGTCCCTGAAGTTCACGGCCTTAACCTGTAAGATAATAGGTAGGTGAAAATTTCCTTCTCGGGGCCATCCCACATCAAAGGTTGGCCATTCTGATATGCAATAAATTTGGAATCTCTCTCTCTGTATGTCTATGCTCAGAATAAGAGTGCTTCCCTAACATCCGAGAAGTGGGAGAGCATAAGAGACAAGGGTATGGTTTGCATCTGCCCCATTATGTCCCCCGTCCACACCAAGGCACAGATAGTTATGACAGTTCACAAATAACACAGTCAAACACACAGTTAACAAGAACACAGTAACAGACAAACGTTCTAGTGCGGCTGCGGAGACAAGACAGAAAGTAATCCGAAGGGCTGGCAGCCAACCCTCCTTACAGATGAGGACCCCGTCCTCCTTACGGATGAGGACACCGTCCTCCATACGGATGAGGACCCCCGTCCTCCTTACAGATGAAGACCCCCGTCATCCATACAGATGAGGACCCCATCCTCCTTACATATGAGGACGCTCATCCTCCATACAGATGAGGACCTCCATCCTCCTTACAGATAGGACCTCCATCCTCCAGACAGGGGCAAGGGACGTCTCCTCAAGACCCCCGGTTGATGGCCCACCAGCGCGTCCGCCTAAGCCAATGCCGACCTAATACAGATTGGAATTCCTACAGGTTAGAGCTCTTAGAGAATATACATGCAAAAGGTGGAAAAAGTTGAGTGCACTCACCACTCGTGAAATCCTCCGGATAAGGTCCTGGAGGTCTCTCAGATCCCGGACAAGCCCCCAAATGTTGTGGCCAGGATTGTGAATCCTAGAAACCACCGAGAAGCCGACACCGATGCAAACACAAGAGGGTTTATTCACAAGCTGGAGCGTGGGTCTAAGTATATCCGACACAGCGGAGCAGGGACTTGGACCCCGAGACTAAGAGGCATAGCAGCTTTATAGGGGCCAGTGGCCCATGGGATACACAGAAAGTTGCACAGTCATGTCCGTCCACACGCAGGTTGCCGATTGAATTACATCTTACCCTATAGTATCCATTTGAGCTGGCCTATTACTTTGGTCAGAATTGGCGCGCAGTTTTGGCGGGCACAAAGCAGGGTTACATTGTTCTGGGCCGATTTCTGAGTAGCGTGTGCTCAAAAGCTTGACCTGGGTGGGGCAGCATCTTAAGCAATAAGCAGGTTATGTAGGGGTCATACAGGAGGTGACAGGTGTAGCACAAAATGAAATCATTCCTGCTCTGCTTGTCCAGGAGTAGGGGATTTTTGTTAAATTTCCTGGGTCCCGGGATCCGTGGGTGGCACAGTGGTTTAGTGCCTGCCTTTGGCCAGGGGCGGGATCCTGGAGACCCGGGATCATATCCCATGTCGGGCCACCGGTGCATGGAGCCTGCTTCTCCCTCTGCCTATGTCTCTGCCTCTCTATCTCTCTCTCGCTGTGTGACTATCATAAATAAATAAAAAGAAATTTCCTGGGTCCCACACTGACTGCATGTACACTTCGCTTCTAACAGGCCTAGGTTTGTTGCGGGACAGAAGTTGTGTGAGAGGCAATTGGAAGGTGCAGGCCAGGATACAAGTGTCTTGAAACTCACTCCAGCGACTACCGAGGAATTCCTCTCATACATTGCTACTACTTCCATACAAGAGAAGCTAGTTTAACGCAGTGTCCAGGGGATCTTGATTCTGAGAGGTGAGACCCCACGCAGTCCCTCACAGTTCCACACTGCCTGCAGATAGAGTTTCGAACATCCTCACTAGAGATGTATGCCAGAAGCTCATGGGACGCAGGGGGCAAGTCGAAGGCTTCAATGGTTCTGTCTCCAGGTGCAGTAGAGCGGTATTCATTGAACCTCCTGACTTTCGGCTTCGAGGCATGCTTCCTTTTGAGAGCTGAATTCAAGACAGGAGCCTCCCGCATCCTGCTTGCCTGTAGACATAGCTGCTAACATCCTTATATTAGGTGCTGGGAGAGGTTGTGAGAAATGCATGTGGAAGCATGAGGCCTGTACTCACGTGTATCTGAGTTGAATACGATTACCAACGTCCTCGTTCAAAGTTCTTTTTTTTTAAATTTTTTTATTTATTTATGATAGGCACACAGTGAGAGAGAGAGAGGCAGAGACACAGGCAGAGGGAGAAGCAGGCTCCATGCACCGGGAGCCTGACGTGGGATTCGATCCCAGATCTCCAGGATGGCGCCCTGGGCCAAAGGCAGGTGCTAAACCGCTGCGCCACCCAGGGATCCCCAACGTCCTTGTTCAATTAGAGTGTAGCTCGGGTATACCTCGCCTCGATAACTGTCTAGTAGACATCGGCCTGCAAAGCATACACACTTCTGAGAGTTGAGCTTTTGGCCTGTACTTCCCACATCCTGCCTGCAGGTACACTTCGCTGCTAACAGGCCTAGGCTCGATGCGTGACTGAAGTGTTGTGAGAGGTAAGTGGAAAGTCCCAGCACACAAGACTAGTGCCTCCAAGCTCAATCCAGCGATTTCCTAGTAATTCCTGTGGTAGACTGGTGCTACATACTAAGTTCCATAGGTGAGAAGCTAGCTGAACCCTGAGTCCAAAAGCATCTCTCTCCCGAGAGTTGAGCTCACACCCAGTCCCTCACAGTTCCACACTGCCTGTAGAATGAGTTTTGAACATCTTCACCAGAGACGTTTGTCAGAAGCTTGTGAGACACAAGTGGAATCATGCAGGCCTGAAAGGTGTCTCCAGGTGCAGTAGAGTGGTATTCTTCGAACCTCCTGAGTTAGAAGACTGCTATGGTCTCACGGCCATTAGAACGCAGCTAGTTGAAAGCTGGCTTCTAGGCATGCTCTCTTGTGAGAGCTGAGCTCAGGGCAGGACCCTCCCGCATCCTGCCTGCCCATTGTCATAGCTGCTAACATCCTTAAGTGAGGTGCTGGGAGATGTTGGAGAAATGCGAGTGGAAGTGTCAGGACTGTACTCACGTGTATCCGAGTTCAATATAGCGATTGCGAACGTCCTTGTTCAATTAGAGTGTAGCTCGGGTATACCTCGCCTTGATAAGTGTCTAGCAACGTCGACCTGCAAAGCATACACACTTCTGAGATTTGAGCTTACGACCTGTACCTTCCCCATCTGACTGCCTGTGTGTCCCGCTTCCACAGCATTTCGTTGTATGCGGGAGAGTAGCGGAGTGAGAACCAAGTGTCTGCCTTGTCAATTTGGCTCCCAGCGGACAGCTGCCTGCAAGGCATGCACACACCTTTGGATTGAGCTTAGGACTTGAACCTCCCACATGCTGACCACCTTTACGCTTAGCTTCCAAAGGATTTTGTTCGATACGGGACGCAAGTTTTGCGAGAGGCAAATGTGTGTTAGTTCAATCCAGCAACCTCTGAGGAATTCCTCCCTCAGATGGGAGCTACATACTAACTTCCAAACCTGAGTAGCTAGCTGAAAGCTGATTCTCTGGGGAACTTCCCTCTCAGAGTTGAGCTGAAACGTGGTCCTTCCCAGTTCCACACTGCCTGCAGATACAGTTACGAACATCCTCACTAGACATGTTTGTCAGAAGCTCATGGGACGCAAGGGGCAAGCTGCAGGCTTCAAGGTTGTGTCTCCAGGTGCAGTAAAGCAGTATTCATGGAACATCCTGAATTACAATGCTGCCACATTCTTTTTTTTTTTTTTTTATGATAGTCACAGAGAGAGAGAGAGAGAGGCAGAGACACAGGCAGAGGGAGAAGCAGGCTCCATGCACCGGGAGCCCGATGTGGGATTCGATCCCGGGTCTCCAGGATTGCACCCTAGGCCAAAGGCAGGCGCCAAACTGCTGCGCCACCCAGGGATCCCATGCTGCCACGTTCTGATGGCCATCAGAACGCAGTAAGTAGAAATCTGGCTTCGAGGCAGGTCTCCTTTTGAAAGCTGAGCTCAGGGCAGGACCCTCCGGCATCCTGCCTGCCCATAGTCGTAGCTGCTAACATCCTTATCTTAGGTGCTGGGAGAGGTTGGAGAAATGCAAGTGGAAGTGTCAGGATGGTACTCACGTGTATCTGAGTTCAATACAGTGATTGCCAACGTCCTTGTTCAATTAGAGTGTAGCTAGTTTCTAACTCCCATGTACGAGTGGGTAGCAGACATTTGCCTCCCAGTTGTACACACTTTTGAGAGTTGAGCTTATGGCCTGTACTTCCCACATCCTGCCTGCAGGTACACTTCGCTGCTAACAGGCCTAGGCTCGATGCGTGGCTGAATCGTTGTGAGAGGTAAGTGGAAAATCCCGGCATGCAAGACTAGTGCCTCCAAGCTCAATCCAGCGATTTCCTAGTAATTCCTGTCTTAGACAGGTGCTACATACTAAGTTCCATACGTGAGAAGCTAGCTGAACTCTGAGTCCAAAAGCATCTCTCTCCCGAGAGTTGAGCTCACACCTAGTCCCTCAGTTCCACACTGCCTGCAGAATGAGTTTTGAACATCTTCACCAAAGACGTTTGTCAGAAGCTTGTGAGAAGCAAGTGGAATAGTGCAGGCCTGGAAGGTGTTTCCAGGTACAGTAGAGTGGTATTCTTCAAACCTCCTGAGTTAGAAGACTGCTATGGTCTCACGGCCATTAGAACGCAGCTAGTTGAAAGCGGGCTTCTAGGCATGGTCTCTTGTGAGAGCTGAGCTCAGGGCAGGACCCTCCTGCATCCTGCCTACCCATAGTCATAGCTGCTAACTTCCTTACATTAGGTGCTAAAAGAGGTTGGAGAAATGTGAGTGGAAGTGTCAGGACTGTACACGTGTATCTGAGTTCAATATAGTGATTGCCAACGTCCTTGTTCAATTAGAGTGTAGCTCGGGTATACCTCATCTCGATAAGTGTCTAGCAGTCATCGGCTTGCAAAGCATACACACTTCTGAGAGTTGAGTTTATGGCCTGTACCTCCCCCATCCTGACTGCCTGTACGTTCCGCTTCCACAGCATTTAATTGTATGCGCGAGTGTGGCGGAGTGAGAACCAAGTGTCTGCCTTGTCAATTTCGCTCCCAGCGGACAGCTGCCTCCAAGGCATGCACACTCCTTTGGTTTGAGCTTAGGACTTGAACATCCCACATGCAGACCTTCTGTAAGCTTCGCTTCAAAGGATTTCATTCGATAGGGGCGCAAGTTTTGCGAGAGGCAAATGTGTCTCCGGGCCTCCCCTCCGGGCCTCTGTGGTCTGACAACTTGGTGGCAGCGAGTGGTCTGTGTGGTGTCTGGGGATGGGATGTGGCACTGATTGTCAGGTGCACATCTGCCTGGGAGATGCACCTGCGGGATCAGTGACGGGGTGGGCGTCAGCACCTCTGGCCTCCAGCGGTCAGTGCTGTGCTGCTCCCTGAGACTCGGGTCGGATGGGGGGGAGGCGGGTGGGGACGCTAGTCCTCTAGCTCTAGGACTGAGGATTCCACCCCCCAGTCTGCAGGCCCACCACAGAAGAGCCGCCAAGCCCCCGGTTCCCTGCCGCTTCTCTCAGAACCCTGCTTTCACTCTGCCCGTGTCTGAGTTTCTTTTGGTTTTGTTTTTTATCTCAGACTGTTGTGCCCAAGATTGCGAATATGAGAAACCACCAAGAAGCCGATTCCGATGCAAACACACGAGGGATTATTTACAAGCTCGATCTTGTGTCCAAGTATACCCGACATTGCAGATCAGGGACTTGGACCCGAGGTAGGTTTTAGCTTAGTTTTAAGGGCTGGTCTTGGGGACCTCAAGAAGGGCTGGAGCAATTCCTCAAGTTCTGTTTACATTTTGATATGGGGCCTTCAAGGGCATTGAGCACTCTTCTCATTCTAATAGGGGCTTCCTGCCCTTGGCCTGGGCTCAGTTTTGATTCAATTGTGGGGCTTCCTAGGACATTAAGCTGTAAACAGCAAAGGTTCCACACATGGAAGGGGGACGTCACACTGTCCCTATTTGCTGAAGACGCGGTACTAGAAACAGGAAACCCAAGAGCCTCCACCAAAACCTGTTAGAACTAAGGAGTGAGTTCAGTAAAGTAACGGAACACAAACTGACCCTACAAAGCAGAGTAGCCTTGCTGTGTCCCGACAATGAGCACTCAGGAAGGAAAGGAAGGACATGAAGGCCTTCTTAGGAGCATCAAGGAGAATAAATAATGAGACTGAACCAAAGGAACACAAGTCTTGTGCACTGAGCCATACCAGGCTCTGGGAGGCCGTCCTGGGCTCATGGGGTCGGAGCCTCATCTTGTGAAAATGTCCGCAGTTCCTGAAGCCACCCTCAGTTTCATGTCATTCCTATCAAAATCATGGTGGCAGATCTTAGAAATAGGAAAAAAAAACAAAACCCATAACATCCAACCCCCACAACAAATGACCCCGGACAGCAAATCAGTATTGGAGAAGCATGACAGAGTGGGACCCAGCACTTTCCTATTTCAAAAGATGTCACAGAGACACAGGATAAAGCAGTGTGGTTCTCGGGCTTCCGGCTGGCTCCGTCGGTTAAGCATCCAACTCCTGACCTCACCTCCGGTCCTGATCTCAGGGGTTGTGAGTTCTAGGCCTGTGTTGGGCCATGGACGAGGCGTGGAGCCTACTTAGACAAACCAGACCCACGGGGGGTGGTCCCGGCATAAGCTGAATGAGCAAAACAGAGAGTCCAGAAGGAAATGTGCTCTGATAGAACTGATTTTTTTAACTTAATTTAAACCCAATTAATTAACGTATAGCGTATTATACTTTCAGAGGAAGAATTCAGAGATTCACCAGTTGGAGATAACAGCAGTGCTCGTGACATCACGTGACCTCCTTCATGCCAGTACCCTGTTATCCGCCCCCTCCAGCGACCCTCAGTTTGTTTCCTATCATTAAGAGTCTGTATTTCCTGCATCTGTTTTCATCTTATTTGTTTTTCCTTCCCTTTACAGTTGTTAATCTGCTTTGCTTCTTTAATTCCACCTATGAATGAAACCACACGTCATTCTCTTTTCTGAGTGAGTTACTTCACTTAACATGATCCCTTTAGTTCTATCCACATCATTGCAAATGGCAAGATTTCCTTCTCTTTGATAGCTGAGTTCCATTCCTCTCTGTATGACCATCATCTATCTCCCATCCTCTTTATCCATCATCTGGCAGCGGACACCGAGGGTCCTCCCACAGTGTGGCTACTGTGGACCCGGCTGCTGTGGACATTGGGGTGCAGGTGTCCCAAGTCTCATTGTATCTGTATCTTCGGAGTGAGCTCCAGGCCGTTCACCTGCTGGTCGCAGGGCGGCTCTATTTGTAACTTCCTGAGGGGCCTCCACACTGTTTCCAGGGCGGCTGCACCAAACTGCGGTCCTGCCCACAGTGGAAGAGGGTTGAGTGAGTTTTGCAGGACGTGGTAAAAGTCTGGTCCACATTTCATTTCTCGTCCTGTGGGCTCCAATTCCTTGTCCTTAAGTATTTCTGGGGAAGCCAGGTGTTGGGCTCCTTTTCAGTGAGATGTTTCCAAAGCTAACAGACCCCAGATGAAGCCTGAAAGGAGGCAGGTGCAGCCCAGAGAGCACCCGCTGCCTCCTGCACAGTCTCCTGTAGCGCCTGAGCATCCCGCAGGGGGCGTCTGAGCCCAGACCCCGCCCATGGGGCACGCATGGGCAGTAGGCCTCCTCTGCCTGCACTAACAGGAGCCAGCCTGTGCTGGGGAGGCCTGCGGAAGACATGGGGATGCGTCTATGCTGATGATCTGCAGCCTCCTCAGGACCCGTGGGGAGTCTTCAGGGGGAAATTGGGCCACATTCATGCTGACAGGAACCCCAGTCTCCTCAGGACCTGCGATGAGGCTTTAGGAATATGTGGGCCCGCATCCACCCTGACAGGAGCCCCTGGGCCGCCTCAGGACCCGCAGGGAGGCTGCTGGAAGATGTGGGCCCACATGCACGCTGACAGGAGCCCTGAGCACCTCAGGACCCTCAGGGAGGTTTCAGGAAATTGTGGGCCCGCATCCACGCTGAGAGGCGCCCCTGAGCAGCCTCACGACCCGCGGGGAGGCTTCAGGAAGATATGGGCCTGCATCCACACTGACAGGAGTCCCTGAGCTGCCTCAGGACCTGTGGGGAGGCTTCAGGAAGATGTGGCGATGCGTTCACTCTGGCAGGAGCTCCCGGGTCCCTCAGGACATAAGTTGAGGCTTCTGGAAGCTGGGGGCCGCATTCATGGTTACAGGAGCCCCAGCCTCCTCAGAACCCTCGGCGACACTTCAGGAGGATTTGGGGCCACATGGACACAGCAGGACGCTGACTTCCTCAGGACCCCTGGTGTAGACTTGGGGAAATATGTGGATGCGTCCATGTGGACAGAAGACCCCAGCTTTGTCAGGGCCTATGGTGAGGCCTAAGAAAAATGTGGGTGCCGCATCCACAGTGACAGGATTCTCCAGCCTCCTCAGGACCCACTGTGAAGTTTTGGGAAGATTTGGGGCCACATCCATGCTGACAGGAGCCCCGAGCCTCCTCAGGTCTTATGGTGAGGCTTGAGGAAAATGTGGGGCCACGTCAATGCTGACAGGTACCCTGTCTTCCTCAGGACCTGCACTTTGGCTTCGGGACATAAGGGGCTGCGTGTATGCTGACAGGAGCCCACAGCCTCCTCAGGACCCGCGGTGAGTTTTCTGGGGGACGTGGGCCATGTCCAGGGTGACAGGAGCCCCCGGCCTCCTGAGGACCTGCTGTGAGGCTTCCAGAGGATGTGAGGCATAGTCCACAGTGACAGGAGACCCAGCGTCCTCAGGGCCCGCTGACTATGACTCAGGAACACGTGGGGCCACGTCGCACTCACAGGAGCCTGGCTTCCTCAGGACCCCTTGGAGGAATCTGGAGGAGCTGTTGGGGGCCACTTCCACATCAGAAGGGACTCCTCAGAACCACAGGGTAAGTGAAAGTGTAGAATGAATGGTAGGGTGAGGGGAGGGGAGGAAGTTGGTGGTTAGCCTTAGGTTAGATGTTAGGGGTTAGTGATTATGCTTATGGTTATGAATTAGAGGTTAGGTGAGGCATAAGGGTATTTGTCAGTGTTAAGAGTTAGGATGGGGGTTAGGGTAAGGGACAGGATTTAGTGTTAGGGTTAGGGTTTAGGCTCTAGGGATTAGGGCAGGAGGTTAGAGGTTGGGGTTAGGGTTATGGTTAGAGTTAGGGTTGGGCTTAGGTTTGCAGTTAGGGTTAGGGGTAAGGGTGTGAGTTATGGTTAGGGGTTAGAGTTAGGGGTTAGAGTTAAGGGTTACAGTTAAACTTAGGGCTAGGTTTAGGGTTAGAGCGAGGGTTAGGTTTAGGATAGGGGTTAGGGCTAGGGTTAGGGTTAGTGTTTGGTTACAGGTTAGGGTTAGGGTCAGGTCAGGGTCAGGGTACGGTTTTGGAAAAGGGTAAGATATAGGGTTAGGGAGTGGGTTAGGGGTTGGTTTTAGGGTACGGGTTAGGGTACAGTTTGGGGTATGAGATATGATTAGTATTAGAGGGTTAGGGTTAGGGTACAGGTTAAGGTTAGGAATAGGATTTGAATACCTTATTTTAAGGTTAGGGTTAGAGGTTAGGGTTCGGGTTAGATTTAAGGTAGGGGTCAGGGTTAAGGAAACCTAAGTTTAGGTGTACCTACGTTTAGGAGTTAGGGTGAGGGTTGGCAGAAAGGTTCAGTGAATGTGTTTTGGTCTTGGGGTTTGTGTTTTGTTTTCGATTAGTGATGGGTCTTGTTTAAGGGCTAGGTTAACATTAGGATTAAGTGTAGGGTTAGGGTTATGTCTGTGTATGGTTAGAGTTTGGGTCTGGCATGTGCCTGCACTGGGACTCCTAGCATCTTGGGCCGTTTAGTTTTATGCACTCTATTTAGGTTTTGGGTTCAAAGATAGCCTGACTCCACCAAGTCAGTGGCCTCCCCAGAGAATCAAAATACAGGCTTCTGCTGGGGTGAGAATAGACATAGCAGGCTTCTCCCGAGCTGAGCTAAGGAGGGGATTTGTGGCTCTAAAGACTATTTATTTGGATTTTCAGTTGCCTTTCTGATTTTATCTCTAGTGCGTACATGTTTCATCAATACTACCTATTATTATTTTAAAGTTTTACTTGAATTCCTGTTTGTATACACAGAATGTTATAGTTTCAGGTTTACCACATAGTGATTCAACCCTTGGATACAACGCCTGGTACTGGGCACAGGTGCCCTCCACTATCCCCATCCCCTGATTCCCCATCCCCCTCACCTTCCTCTGGTATTTATTAGTTTATACTCTGTGGTTAAGAAAGTGTTTTTTTGTTTGTTTCTCTCATCCCCCCTGTGCCCCTTTGCCAGTTTGTCTGGTTTCTTAAAATTCACATGTGAATGCAATTGTATGGTATTTGGTATCTTTCTCTGACTGACTGAGTTCCTTGAGCATAAGTGCATTCCACTTCTCCCACGTCATTGTAAATGGCTTCATTTCATCTCTTCTGATGACCCGGTGATGTCGCAGTTGGTATATTTACCACATCGTCTCTGCCCATTCATCACTCGATGGACATCTGGGCTGTATCCACAGTTTGGCTGTTGTTGATAACGCTGCTACAAACACTGGGCTGCGTGTCCCACTTGGAATCTACTAAACGACTTTTGTACCCTTGGGGTAAATACCTAGCTCTGCAATTTGGAATCGTAGGGTAGCTCTATGTTTAACTTCTTTTTTTTTATGATAGTCACAGAGACAGAGGCAGAGACACAGGCAGAGGGAGAAGCAGGCTCCGTGCACTGTGAGTCCAACGTGGGATTCGATCCCGGGTCACCAGGATCCCGACATGGGCCAAAGGCAGGTGCCAAACCGCTGCACCACCCAGGGATCCCCTATTTTTAACGTCTCTAGGACCCCCCACAGTGTTTTCACGGTGGCTGCACCTGTTCGCATGTCCACCAGGAGTGTAAGGTGGCTCCCTCTTCTCTATAGCCTCAACAACACCTGTTGTTTCTTCTGTTGTTAATTTTAGCCATTCTGACGGCTGTCAGGTGACATCTTATTGTGGTTTTCATTTGCATTTCCCTGATGATGGGTGACACGGAGTGTCTTTCGGTGTCTGGTGGCCATCTGGATGTCTTGTCAGAGACAAAGTCCATTCATGTCTTCTGCCCATCTGCAGTTGGATAATTTGTGTTTAGGATGCTGAGATTTATATTTGCTTTACGTATTTTGCATACTAACTGTTTATTGGATGTGTTGTTTACAAATATCTCCTTTCATTTTGTATGTTGCCTTTTAGCGTTGGTTGTTTCTTTCACTTTGCAGAAGGTTTTGAATTTGATGAAGTCCCAATAGTATTTTTGCTTTTGTTTCCCTCAACTCCGAGGCATATCTAGAAAGAAGATCCAATGGCCGACGTCAAAGACGTTGCTGCCTATCTTTTCTTCTTTGTATGGTTTCAGGTCTCACATTTAGGTCTTTCATGCATTTTGAATTTATTTTTTATATATATGGTGTAAGAAAGTGGTCCAGTTTCATTCTTCTGCATGTGGCTGCCTGGTTTTCCCAACACTATTTGTTCTTATCCTGGGGTCAGGGTTAGGGTTTTTTGAAGAGACTGTCTTTGTGCCATTGGATATTCCTTCCTGCCTTGTTGTCGATTAATGGATCATAGAGTTACAGGTTTGTATCTTGTTTCAGCATTCCATTCTGTTCTATTGATCTTAGGGTCTCCTGTTGGGAGATTCTTCATTGCTGATTCAATTTCTTTGCTGGTTATCTGTCTGTTCAAGTTTCTTATTTCTTCCTTTTTCATTTTTGCTATGTTATATATTTCCAGGAATTGATCTATTTCTTCCAGGTTCTAGGTTGCTGGCATATAATTTTTCATAATGTTCTCTTATAAATGTTTGTATTTCTCTAGTGTTGGTTGTTATTTCTCTTATCTCATTTGTGATTTTATTTGGGTCCTTTCTCATCATTTATCTTTTTTCTTTTTTAAAGATTTTATTTATGGATTCATGCGAGACACAGAGAGGCAGAGGTATAGGCAGGGGGAAAATGAGGCTCCATGCAGGGAGCCTGATGTGGGACATGATTCCCCAGGACCCCGGGATCATGACCTGAGCCAAAGCAGATGCTGAACCACTGAGGCACCCAGGTGCCTTGCTGATTAAATTCCTTTGCTAGTTATGGGTGTGTTCACATTTTCTATTTCTTCCTATTTCAGTTTTGCTCGTTTATACATTTCTAGGGATTTGTCCATTTCTTCCAGGTCTCCCAGTTTGTTAGTGTATAATCTTTCATAGTATTCCCTTATAATTGTCTTATTTTTGTGGTGTTGATTGTGATCTCTCTTCTCTCTTTTGTGATTTTATTTATTTAGTTCTTTTCTGTTTTCTTGTTGATAAGGCTGGCTAGAGCTTGATCCATTTTCTTAGTTATTTTGAAGAACCAGTTCTTAGTTTCATTATTCCATTCTACTGTTTTGTTGTTTCTGTATTGTTTATTTCTGCTCTCATCTTTATTTTTCCCTTCTTCTGTAGGCTTTAGGCTTTGTTTCCTATTCCTTTTCCAGCTCCTTTAGGTGTAGTCTTGGGTTGTGTATTGGAGACTTCTTGTTTCTTGAGGTAGGACTGTATTGCTATCTACTTCCCTATAAGGACTGTCTTTGCTACATCCTAGAGGTTTGAAGAAACATGTTTTCATTTTCATTTGTTTTAAATTTCCTCTTTAATTTCCTGGTTGCTCCATTCATTCTCTAGTAGGATGATCATAATCTCCACGAATTTTTGGTCTGTCCAAATTTTTTCTTATTGTCTTATTTCTTATTGAAACCTCGAGTTTCATAGCGTCGTGGTCCGAAAATGTACATGGTGTGATAACATCCTTCTTGTACCTGTTGTACCTGTTGAGGGCTGATTTGTGGTCCATGATATAATCTATTCTGGAGAATGTCCCCTGTGCACTTGAAAAGAATGTGAATTCTGCTTTAGGAAGAAATGTTCAGACTATATCTGTTGAGTCTCTTTGGTCCAGTGTGTCAAGGCTATTGTTTCCCTGTTGATTTTCTGCATAGACGATCGGTCCATTGCCATAAGTGGGTGCTAAAATCCCCTGTCATTGTATTATTATCAGTGTGTTCCTGTACGTTTGTTGTTAATTGGTTTCTATATTTCGGTATTCCCATGTTGGCAACATAAATATGTAGTTGTTTGATCTTTTTTTAAAAATAAATTTATTTTTTATTGGTGTTCAATTGACTACCATAAAGAATAACACGCAGTGCTCATCCCGTCAAGTGTCCCCCCAGTGCCCGTCACCCATTCACCCCCACCCCCTGCCCTCCTCCCCTTCCAGCACCCCTAGTTCTTTTCCCAGAGTTAGGAGTCTTTATGATCTCTCTCCCTTTCTGATATTTCCCAAACGTTTCTTCTCCATTCCCTTATGTTCCCTTTCACTATTATTTATATTCCCTGAAGGAATGAGAACATACACTGTTTGTCCTTCTCCGATTGACTTACTTCACTCAGCATAATACCCTCCAGTTTCATCAACGTTGAAGCAAATGGTGGGTATTTGTCATTTCTAATGGCTGAGTAATATTCCATTGTATACATAAACCACATCTTCTTTATCTATTCATCTTTCGTTGGACACCGTGGCTCCTGCAACAGTTTGGCTATTGTGGACATTCTGCTATAAACATCGGGGTGCAGGTGTCCCGGTGTTTCATTGCATCTGAATCTTTGGGGTAAATCCCCAATAGTGCAATTGCTGAGTCGTTGGGCAGGTCTATTTTTAACTCTTTGAGGAACCTCCACACAGTTTTCCAGAGTGACTGCACCAGTTTACATTCCCACCAGCAGTGTAAGAGGGTTCCCTTTTCTCCGCATCCTCTCCAACATTTGTTGTTTCCTGCCTTGTTAATTTTCCCCATTCTCACTGGTGTGACATGGTATCTCAATGTGGTTTTGATTTGTATATCCCTAAGGGCAAGTGATGCAGAGCATGTTTTCATGTGCATGTTGGCCATGTCAATGTCTTCCTTGGTGAGATTTCTCTTCATGTCTTTTGCCCATTTCATGATTGGATTGTTTGTCTCTTTGGTGTTGATTTTAAGAAGTTCTTTATAGAGTTTGAAACTAGCCCTTTATCTGATACGTCTTTTGCAAATAACTTTTCCCATTCTGTAGGTTGTCTTTGAGTTTTGTTGACTGTATCCTTTGCTGTGCAAAAGCTTCTTATCTTGATGAAGTCCCAATAGTTCATTTTTGCTTTTGTTTCTTTTGCCTTCATGGATGTATCTTGCAAGAAGTTACTATGGCCGAGTTCAAAAAGGGTGTTGCCTGTGTTCTTCTCTAGGATTTTGATGGAATCTTGTCTCATATTTAGATCTTTCACCCATTTTGAGTTTACCTTTGTTTATGGTGAAAGAGAGTGGTCTAGTTTCATTCTTCTGCATGTGGATGTCCAATTTTCCCAGCACCATCTTTGAAGAGACTGTCTTTCTTCCAATGGATAGTCTTTCCTCCTTTATCGAATATTAGTTGACCATAAAGTTCAAGGTCCACTTCTGGGTTCTATTCTGTTCCATTGATCTATGTGTCTGTTTTTGTGCCAGTACCACACTCTCTTGATGACCACAGCTTTGTAGTACAAGCTGAAATCTGGCATGTGGTGCCCCCAGATATAGTTTTCTTTTTTAAAATTCCCCTGGCTTGGGATCCCTGGGTGGCGCAGCGGTTTGGCACCTGCCTTTGGCCCAGGGCACGATCCTAGAGACCCGGGATGGAGTCCCACGTCGGGCTCCCGGTGCATGGAGCCTGCTTCTCTCTCTGCCTGTGTCTCTGCCTCTCTCTCTCTCTGTGTCACTATCATAAATAAATAAAAAATAAAATAAAATAAAATAAAATAAAATAAAATAAAATAAAATAAAATAAAATAATAAAATTCCCCTGGCTTTTCGGGGTCTTTTCTGATTCCACACAAATCTTAAAATAATTTGTTCTAACTCTCTGAAGAAAGTCCATGGTATTTTGATAGGGATTGCATTAAACGTGTACATTGCCTGGGTAACATTGACATTTTCACAATATTAATTCTGCCAATCCATGAGCATGGAATATTTTTCCATCTCTTTGTGTGTTCCTCAATTTCTTTCAGAAGTTTTCTATAGTTTTTAGGGTATAGATCATTTACCTCCTTGGTTAGGTTTATTCCTAGGTATCGTATGATTTGGGTGCAATTGTTAATGAGATTGACTCTTAATTTCTCTTTCTTCAGTCTCATTGTTAGTGTATAGAAATGCCATTGATTTCTGGGCATTGATTTTGTAAACTACAATGCTACCAAATAGCTGTATGAGTTCTAGCAATCTTGTGGGGGAGGGTTTTGGGTTTTCTAGGTAGAGTATCATGTCATCAGCAAAGAGGGAGAGTTTGACTTCTTATTTGCCAATTTGAATGCCTTTAATATCTTTTGTTGTCTGATTGCTGAGGCTAGGACTTCCAGTACTATGATGAATAGCAGTGGTGAGAGTGGATATCCATGTCTTGTTCCTGATCTTAGGGGAAAGGCTCCCAGTGCTTCCCCATTGAGAATGATATTTGCTGTGGGCTTTTCGTAGATGGCTTTTAAGATGTCGAGGAATGTTCCTTCTATCCCTACGCTCTGAACTGCTTTGATCAGGAATAGATGCTCTATTTTGTCAAATGCTTTCTCTGCTTCTAATGAGAGGATCATATGGTTCTTGGTTTTTCTCTTGCTGATATGATGAATCACATCGATTGTTTTACGAGTGTTGAACCATCCTTGTGTCCCAGGGATAAATCCTACTTGGTCATGGTGAATAATATTCTTAATGTATTGTTGGATCCTATTAGCTAGTATCTTGTTGAGAATTTTTGCATCTATGTTCATCAAGGATATTGGTCTGTATTCTCCTCTTTGGTGGGGTCTTTGTCTGGTTTTGGAATTAAGGTGATGCTGGCTTCATAGAACGAATTTGGAAGTACTCCATCTCTTTCTATCTTTCCAAGCAGCTTTAGGAGAATAGGTATGGTTTCTTTAAACGTTTGATAGATTTCCCCTGGGAAGCCATCTGGCCCTGGACTTTTGTGACTTGGGAGGTTTTGGATGACTGCTTCAATTGCCTCTCTGGTTATTGGCCTGTTTAGGTTTTCTATTTCTTCCTGTTCCAGTTTTGGTAGTTTGTGGCTCCAGGAATGCGTCCATTTCTTCTAGATTGCCTAATTTATTTCCATATAGCTGTTCATAATATGTTTTTAAAATCGTTTGTATTTCCTTGTGTTGGTAGTGATCTCTCCTTTCTCATTCATGATTTTATTAATTTGAGTCTTCTCTCTCTTCTTCTTAATAAGACTGGCTAATGGTTTATGTATGTTATTAATTCTTTTAAAGAACCAACTCCTGGTTTTGTTGATCTGTTCCACATTTATTGTGGTCTCAATTTCCTTGAGGTCTGCTCAAATTTTAATGAAATCTCTTATTCTTTTGGGTGTAGGATCTAGCTGCTGTTTTTTTCTCTAGCTCCTTTATG
The DNA here is from genome assembly GCF_053574225.1 of Canis aureus. NCBI lineage: Eukaryota > Metazoa > Chordata > Mammalia > Carnivora > Canidae > Canis > Canis aureus. The sequence continues at coordinate 62,250,849 of NC_135627.1, read as the reverse complement.
AGTAAGGTTAGCTTTTGTATTTGAGTTCTTTCCAGTTTTTGAATGGATGCTTGTATTGTGATGTATTTCCCCCTTAGGACTGCTTTTGCTGCATGCCAAAGATTTTGAACATTTGTATCTTCATTCTCATTAGATTCCATGAATCTTTTTAATTCTTCCTCAATTTCCTGGTTGACCCTTTCATCTTTTAGCAGGATGGTCCTTAACCTCCACGTGTTTAAAGTCCTTCCAAACTTCTTGTTGTGATTTAGTTCTACTTTCAAGGCATTATGGTCTGAGAATATGCAGGGGACGATCTGAATCTTTTGGTATCGGTTCAGACGCGATTTGTGATCCAGTATGTGGTCTATTCTGGAGAAAGTTCCATGTGCACTTGAGAAGAATGTTTATTTAGTTCAGTTTGGATGTAAAGTTCTGTAGATATCTGTGAAATCTATCTGCTCCAGTGTATCATTCAAAGCTCTCGTTTCTTTGGAGATGTTGTGCTTAGAAGACCTATCGAGGGTAGAAAGACCTAGATTGAAGTCACCAGTATAAGATAATTATTATCTAAGTATTTCTTCACTTTCGTTATTAATTGGTTTAAATATTTGGCAGCTCCGATATTCGGGGAATATATATTCAGGATTGTTAAGTCCTCTTGTTGGATAGATCCTTTAAGTATGATTTAGTGTCCGTCTTCATCTCTCACTATAGTCTTTGGGGTAAATTTTAGTTTATCTGATATAAGGATGGCTACCCCTGCTTTCTTTTGAGGACCATTCGAATGGTAAATTGTTCTCCAACCCATTATTTTCAGATTGTAGGTGTCCTTCTGTCTAATATGAGTCTCTTGTAGACAGCAAATAGTTGGGTCCTGCTTTTTTATCCAGTCTGAAACCCTGCGCCTTTGAAGGGGTCATTAAGCCCGTTCACGTTCAGAGTTACTATCCACAGATATGAGTTTAGTGTCATCATGACATCTATTCAGTCCTTGTTTTTGTGGATTGTTCCACTGAACTTCTTCTTTTTTTTAATTTATTTTTTATTGGTGTTCAATTTACTAACATACAGAATAACACCCAGTGCCCGTCACCCATTCACTCCCACCCCCCGCCCTTCTCCCCTTCTACCACCCCTAGTTCGTTTCCCAGAGTTAGCAGTCTTTACCTTCTGTCTCCCTTTCTGATATTTCCCACACATTTCTTCTCCCTTCCCTTATATTCCCTTTCACTATTATTTATATTCCCCAAATGAATGAGAACATATAATGTTTGTCCTTCTCCGACTGACTTACTTCACTCAGCATAATACCCTCCAGTTCCATCAACGTTGAAGCAAATGGTGGGTATTTGTCATTTCTAATAGCTGAGTAATATTCCATTGTATACATAAACCACATCTTCTTTATCCATTCATCTTTCGTTGGACACCGAGGCTCCTTCCAAAGTTTGGCTATCGTGGCCATTGCTGCTATAAACATCGGGGTGCAGGTGTCCCGGCGTTTCATTGCATTTGTATCTTTGGGGTAAATCCCCAACAGTGCAATTGCTGGGTCGTAGGGCAGGTATATTTTTAACTGTTTGAGGAACCTCCACACAGTTTTCCAGAGTGGCTGCACCAGTTCACATTCCCACCAACAGTGTAAGAGGGTTCCCTTTTCTCCGCATCCTCTCCAACATTTGTTGTTTCCTGCCTTGTTAATTTTCCCCATTCTCACTGGTGTGACATGGTATCTCATTGTGGTTTTGATTTGTAATTCCCTGATGGCAAGTGATGCAGAGCATTTTCTCATATGCATGTTGGCCATGTCTGTGTCTTTCTCTGTGAGATTTCTCTTCATGTCTTTTGCCCATTTCATGATTGGATTGTTTGTTTCTTTGGTGTTGAGTTTTAAGTTCTTTATAGATCTTGGAAACTAGCCCTTTATCTGATAGGTAATTTGGAAATATCTTCTCCCATTCTGTAGGTTGTCTTTTAGTTTTGTTGACTGTATCCCTTGCTGTGCAAAAGCTTCTTATCTTGATGAAGTCCCAATAGTTCATTTTTGCTTTTGTTTCTTTTGCCTTCGTGGATGTATCTTGCAAGAAGTTACTATGGCCGAGTTCAAAAAGGGTGTTGCCTGTGTTCTTCTCTAGGATTTTGATGGAATCTTGTCTCACATTTAGATCTTTCATCCATTTTGAGTTTATCTTTGTGTATGGTGAAAGAGAGTGGTCTAGTTTCATTCTTCTGCATGTGGATGTCCAATTTTCCCAGCACCATCTATTGAAGAGACTGTCTTTCTTCCAATGGATAGTCTTTCCTCCTTTATCGAATATTAGTTGCCCATAAAGTTCAGGGTCCACTTCTGGATTCTCTATTCTGTTCCACTGATCTATGTGTCTGTTTTTGTGCCAGTACCACACTGTCTTGATGACCACAGCTTTGTAGTACAACCTGAAATCTGGCATTGTGATGCCCCAGATATGGTTTTCTTTTTTAAAATTCCCCTGGCTATTCGGGGTCTTTTCTGATTCCACACAAATCTTAAAATAATTTTTTCTAACTCTCTGAAGAAAGTCCATGGTATTTTGATAGGGATTGCATTAAACGAGTACATTGCCTGGGTAACATTGACATTTTCACAATATTAATTCTGCCTACCCATGAGCATGGAATATTTTTCCATCTCTTTGTGTCTTCCTCAATTTCTTTCAGAAGTGTTCTATAGTTTTGAGGGTATAGATCCTTTACATCTTTGGTTAGGTTTATTCCTAGGTATCTTATGCTTTTGGGTGCAATTGTAAATGGGATTGACTCCTTAATTTCTCTTTATTCAGTCTCCTTGTTAGTGTATAGAAATGCCATTGATTTCTGGGCATTGATTTTGTATCCTGCCATGCTACCGAATTGCTGTATGAGTTCTAGCAATCTTGGGGTGGAGACTTTTGGGTTTTCTATGTAGAGTATCATGTCATCGGCGAAGAGGGAGAGTTTGACTTCTTCTTTGCCAATTTGAATGCCTTTAATGTCTTTTTGTTGTCTGATTGCTGAGGCTAGGACTTCCAGTACTATGATGAATAGCTGTGGTGAGAGTGGACATCCCTGTCTTGTTCCTGATCTTAGGGGAAAGGCTCCCAGTGCTTCCCCATTGAGAATGATATTTGCTGTGGGCTTTTCATAGATGGCTTTTAAGATGTCGAGGAATGTTCCCTCTATCCCTACACTCTGAAGAGTTTTGATCAGAAATGGATGCTGTATTTTGTCAAATGCTTTCTCTGCATCTAATGAGAGGATCATATGGTTCTTGGTTTTTCTCTTGCCGATATGATGAATCACATTGATTGTTTTACGGGTGTTGAACCATCCTTGTGTCCCAGGGATAAATCCTACTTGATCATGGTGAATAATTTTCTTAATGTATTGTTGGATCCTATTGGCCAGTATCTTGTTGAGAATTTTTGCATCCATGTTCATCAGGGCTATTGGTCTGTAATTCTCCTTTTTGGTGGGGTCTTTGTCTGGTTTTGGAATTAAGGTGATGCTGGCCTCATAGAACGAATTTGGAAGTACTCCATCTCTTTCTATCTTTCCAAACAGCTTTAGGAGAATAGGTGTGGTTTCTTCTTTAAACGTTTGATAAAATTCCCTTGGGAAGCCATCTGGCCCTGGACTTTTGTGTCTTGGGAGGTTTTTGATGACTGCTTCAATTTCCTCCCTGGTTATTGGCCTGTTTAGGTTTTCTATTTCTTCCTGTTCCAGTTTTGGTAGTTTGTGGCTTTCCAGGAATGCGTCCATTTCTCCTAGATTGCCTAATTTATTGGCGTATAGCTGTTCATAATATGTTTTTAAAATTTTTGTATTTCCTTGTGTTGGTAGTGATCTCTCCCTTCTCATTCATGATTTTATTAATTTGAGTCTTCTCTCTCTTCTTTTTAATAAGACTGGCTAATGGTTTATCTATCTTATTAATTCTTTCAAAGAACCAAGTCCTGGTTCTGTTGATCTGTTCCACAGTTCTTCTGGTCTCGATTTCGTTGAGTTCTGCACGAATCTTTATTAACTCCCTTCTTCTCTTGGGTGTAGGATCTATTTGCTGTTTTGTCTCTAGCTCCTTTATGTGTAAGGTTAGCTTTTGTATTTGAGTTCTTTCCAGTTTTTGAATGGATGCTTGTATTGCGATGTATTTCCCCCTTAGGACTGCTTTTGCTGCATCCCAAAGATTTTGGATGGTTGTATCTTCATTCTCATTAGTTTCCATGAATGTTTTAATTCTTCCTTTTTTTTTTAATTCTTCCTTAATTTCCTGGTTGACCCTTTCATCTTTTAGCAGGATGGTCCTTAACCTCCACGTGTTTGAGGTCCTTCCAAACTTCTTGTTGTGATTTAGTTCTAATTTCAAGGCATTATGGTCTGAGAATATGCAGGGGACGATCCCAATATTTTGGTATTGGTTCAGACCCGATTTGTGACCCAATATGTGGTCTATTCTGGAGAAAGTTCCATGTGCACTTGAGAAGAATGTGTATTCAGTTGAGTTTGGATGTAAAGTTCTGTAGATATCTGTGAAATCCATCTGGTCCAGTGTATCATTTAAAGCTCTCGTTTCTTTGGAGATGTTGTGCTTAGAAGACCTATCGAGTATAGAAAGAGCTAGATTGAAGTCACCAAGTATAAGTGTATTATTATCTAAGTGTTTCTTCACTTTGGTTAAGAATTGATTTATATATTTGGCAGCTCCCACATTCGGGGCATATATATTGAGGATTGTTAAGTCCTCTTGTTGAATAGATCATTTAAGTATGATATAGTGTCCCTCTTCATCTCTCACTACAGTCTTTGGGGTAAATTTTAGTTTATCTGATATAAGGATGGCTACCCCTGCTTTCTTTTGAGGACCATTCGAATTGTAAATGGTTCTGCAACCTTTTATTTTCAGGCTGTAGGTGTCCTTCTGTCTAAAATGAGTCTCTTGTAGACAGCAAATAGATGGGTCCTGCTTTTTTATCCAGTCTGAAACCCTGCGCCTTTTGATGGGGTCATTAAGCCCGTTCACATTCAGAGTTACTATTGAGAGATATGAATTTAGTGTCATCATGATAACTATTCAGTCCTTGTTTTTGTGGATTGTTCCACTGAACTTCTTCTTAAAGGGGAATTTTAAGAGTCCCTCTTAAAATTTCTTGCAGAGCTGGTTTGGAGGTCACATATTGCTTTAGTTCCTGCCTGTCTTGGAAGCTCTTTATCTCTCCTTCCATTTTGAATGAGAGCCTTGCTGGATAAAGTATTCTTGGTTGCATGTTCTTCTCATTGAGGACCCTGAATATATCCTGCCAGCCCTTTCTGGCCTGCCAGGTCGCTGTGGAGAGGTCTGCTGTTACCCTAATGCTCCTCCCCATAAAGGTCAGGGATTTCTTGTGTCTTGCTGCTTTAAGGATCTTCTCTTTATCTTTGGAATTTGCAACCTTTACTATTAAATGTCGAGGTGTTGGACGGTTTTTATTGATTTTAGGGGGGGATCTCTCTGTTTCCTGGATCTGAATGCCTGTTTCCCTTCCCAGATTAGGATTGTTTTCAGCTAGGATTTGTTCATATACATATTCTGGCCCTCTGTCCCTGTCGGCGCCTTCGGGAACCCCAATTACAAGTAGGTTTTTCTTCCTCAGGCTGTTGTTTATTTCCCTTAATCTGTCTTCCTAGTCTTTTAATTGTCTGTCTCTTTTTTCCTCAGTTTCTCTCTTTGCCATCAACTTGTCTTCTATGTCACTCACTCGTTCTTCCACCTCGTTAACCCTCGTCGTTAGGACTTCTAGTTTGGATTGCATCTCATTCAATTGATTTTTAATTTCTGCCTGATTGTATCTAAATTCTGCAGTCATGAAGTCTCTTGAGTCCTTTATGCTTTTTTCTAGAGCCACCCGTAGCTGTATAATAGTGCTTCTGAATTGGCTTTCTGACATTGAATTGTAATCCAGATTTTGTAACTCTTAGGAGAGAGGACTGTTTCTGATTCTTTCTTTTGAGGTGAGGTTTTTCTTCTATTCATTTTGCTCAGTGCAGAGTGGCCAAAAAAAATTGTATTGGGAAAAGGAGAAAAAGAGAGGAGAGAAAGAAGGAAAGAAAATAGAAAAAGAGAAAAGGAAGAAAAAAAAGAAAAAAGAAGAAAAAGAGAAAGAAAAAGAAAGAAAGGAATAAAGGGTGGGGGATGCAACAAATCAAAAAGAAAGAAGAAAAGAAAAGAAAAGAAGAGAAGAGAAAAGAAAAAAGAAAAGAAAAGAAAAGAAAAAACCACGGGAGAGTATCTTTTGATTCTGTATACTTTAAGTCCGTTGACTTCCCCTGGAACTTGTCCGTCCAGCTGGTCTTCTGGGGGAGGGGCCTGCTGTTCTGATTTTCAGGTGTTAGCTCTTGAGGGAGCTGCTCTGCCCTCTGCCTGGTGCAGGGCTCAGTGGGGGTTGTTTAACCCGTGAGGCCCCAGGAGGAACCATCCCAGTGACGCCGGCAGCTCTGAAGCCCTGGATTCAGCTCCCACAGTAACTATGGAGCTCTCCCTCTGCAGGACCTTGGGTGCCAAGGCGGGGACGCTGATCTGCTCAGCTCTGGGCAGAAGCGTCCTAGCTGTCGTGGGCCTGCCCGGGCTCTGCCTGTCCCAGGGGGAGGCCAAATCCTGGGCTGTGTCCTGGCACCCTGTGCTCCAGTGCCTGTGCAGTTGGATTCCCCCTCATGGCCACACAGCCGCCTCCCCGGCGCTGCCGCCCGAGCCCCTCTGAGCTGGTCCCAGAGCCCCGCAGCCCTCTCTGCAGGGATCCTCTTCCTCTGCTGGAGCCCCCTCCGAGCTGCTCCTGGCCTTGCAGCCCCCTCCATGCGGAGCTGCCGCCCGAGCCCCTCCGAGCTGCTCCAGGTCCGGCCGTGGGCCCTGCAGTCTTTTAGGGAGCTCGGCCGCGGGGTATGGTGCAGTCTCCTGGGTGCGCAGGTGTCTTAGTGTTCTAGGGAGCCCGAGGGCATCCCTGCCATCCTGGCGTCCTGCTCCATCTCCCTGCGGGTGCCTTTCCACCCAGGAAGATTGGTGAAGCTCCTGCTTCTCCGGGACAGAGCTTTCCTGTCCTGGGGGCACTCGCCCCGGGCTTAGCTTGGCACCTCGTGGGGCCCCTCCCCCTTGGATGCCTTTTGTTTCTTTATTTCTTTTCCCCCCTCTTCCTACCTTGATAGAAGTGTGAACTCTTCTCACTGTAGCATTCCAGCTGGTCTCTCTTTAAATCTCAGGCCGAATTCATAGATTTTCAGGATGATGAAGATTATCTAGGTAATTTGGTGGGGACAGGTGATTTGGGGACACTACTCTTCCGCCATCTTGCCCCTCCCTCCACTTTCCTATTTCAAACAATGTCACAGAGACACAGGATAAAGCAGTGTGGTTCTCGGGCCCCGGCTGGTTCCGTTGGTTAAGCATCCGACTCCTGACTTCAACCTTGGTCTTGATCTCGGGGTCATGAATTCTAGCCCTGTGCTGAACTGTGGACGAGGCATGGAGCCTACTTAAACAAACCAAACCCACAGGGGTGTGGTTCTGGCATAAGCTGAAGGAGCAGAATAGAGAGCCTGGAAGAAAATGCACTCCGATACTGTCAACTGATTTTTTAAACTTAATTTAATTTAAACCCAATTTATTAAGAGTATAGTGTATTATACTTTCAGAGGTAGATTTCAGGGATTCACCAGTTGGAGATAACACCAGGACTCATGACATCACGTGCCCTCCTTCATGCCATCTACCAGTTACCCTGTCCCTCCACTCCCCTCCCCTCCAGCGACCCTCAGTTTGTTTCCTGTGATTGAGTCTTTTTTTCCTCCATATCTGTTTTCATCTTATTTGTTTTTCCTTCCCTTCACAGAAGCCCATCTGCTTTGCTTCTTTAATTTCACCTATGAATGTAACCATACGGTAATTTTCTTTCCTGACTGACTTATTTCACTTAACATGATCCCTCTAGTTCTATCCACATCATTGCAAATGGCAATATTTTCTTCTCTTTGATAGCTGAGTACCATTCCTATCTACTAACTATCTATCATCTATGACCATCATCTATCTTCCATCCTCTTTATCTATCATCTGCCTGAGGGCACCAAGGCTCCTCCCACAAGGTGGCTACTGTGGACACGGCTGCTGTGGACATTGGGGTGCAGGTGTCCCCGAGTCTCATGCATCTGTATCTTCGGGCTGAGCTAAGGCTGTGCACCTGCTGGTCCCAGGGTGGCTCTATTTGTAACTTCCTGAGGGGCCTCCACACTGTTTCCAGGGCGGCTGCAACAGCCTGCAGTCCCGTCCACAGAGGAGGAGGGTTGAGTGAGTTTTGCAGGGCGTGGTTAAAGTCTGGTACACATTTATTTTTGTGTCCTGTGGGCTCTAATCATTGTCCTTAAGTATTTCTGGGGAAGCCGGGTATTGGGCTCCGTTTCAGTGAGTCATTTCCGAAGCTCATAGGCCTCAGCTGGAGCCTGGAAGGAGGCAGTTGTGGCCCCGTGTACGGGGACGCTGCCTCCTGCATGGCCTCCTGCAGTGCCTGAGCGTCCCGCAGGAGGCGCCCGAGCCCAGGCACTGCCCAAGGGCCGCGAGGGTCAGTAGGCCTCATCCACCTGCACTAACAGGAGCCCACCTGTGCTGGGGAGGCCTGAGGAGGACATGGGGACGCATCCATGCTGATGAGCCCCGGTCTCCTCAGGAACCGCGGTGAGGCTTCAGGAAGATGTGGGCCCGCATCAACCCTGACAGGAACACCTGGGCCGCTTCAGGACCTGCAGGGAGGCTTCAGGAAGCTGTGGTGCCGCGTCCACTCTGGCAGGAGCTCCCGGGCTGCTCAGGACATAAGTTGAGGCTTCTGGAAGGTGGGGGCCGCATCCACGGTGTCAGGAGCCCTGGCCTCCTCAGAACCTGCAGTGACGTTATGGGAGGACGTGGGGCCACGCCCACACAACAGGACGCTGATGTCCTCAGAACCCCCGGTGTAGACTTCGGGAAATATGGGGATGCTTCCATGCAGACAGAAGACCCCAGCCTTGTCAGCGCCTGTGGTGAGGCATAAGAAAATGTGGGTGCCGAATCCACACTGACAGTAGTCTCTGGCCTCCTCAGGACCTGCCCTTTGGCTTCGGGATATATGGGGCTGTGTCTATGCTTACAGGAGCCCACAGCCCCCTCAGGACCCGCGGTGAGTTTTCTGGGGGCCATGGGGCCATGTCCAGGCTGACAGGAGCCCTCGGCCTCCTGAGGACCTGCTGTGAGGCTTCCAGAGGATGTGAGGCATAGTCCACAGTGACAGGAGACCCGGCGTCCTCAGGACCCGCTATGACTCAGGAACACGTGGGGCCACGTCCACACGCACAGGATCCTGGCTTCCACAGGACCCCCTGGAGGACTCTGGAGGCGCCATTGGGGGCCATGTCCACATCAGAAGGGACTCCTCAGAACCACAGGGTAAGTGAATGGGTAGAATGAATGGTAGGGTCAGGGGAGGGGAGGCAGTTGGTGGTTACATTAGGTTAGATGTTAGGGTTTAGTGATTATGCTTATGGTTACAAATTAGAGGATAGCGTGAGGGATAAGGGTAAGGGTGAGTGGTTAGGAGTTGGATGGGGGTTAGGGATTAGGGAAAGGGGTTGGGGTTAATGTTAGGGACAGGATTTAGAGTTAGGGTTAGGGTTTAGGCTTAGGGATTAGGGCAGGATGTTAGGAGTTGGATTTAGGGTTATGGTTAGTGTTAGGGTTGTGATTAGGTTTGCAGTTAGGGTTAGGGGTTAGGGAGTGAGTTAGGGTTAATTTTTAGGGTTAGGGGTTAGGGTTAAAGTTAGTCCTAGGTTTAGAGTTAGGGTGAGTGGTAGGGTTAGGATAGGGGTTAGGATTAGGGTTAGTGTTTGGTTAGGGGTGATGGTCAGGTGAGGGTCAGGGTAGGGTCAGTATACGGTTTTGTAAAAGGGTAAGAGATAGGGTTAGGCAGTGGGTTAGGGTTTAGTTTTAGGGTACGGGTTAGGGTACAGTTTGGGGTATGAGATAGGGTTAGTATTAGAGGGTTAGGATTAGGGTACAGGATAAGGTTAAGAATAGGATTTGAATACATTAAGGTTAGGGTTAGAGGTTAGGGTTAGGGTTAGATTTAAGGTAGGGGTCAGGGTTAAGGAAACCTAAGAATAGGTTTAGGAGTTAGGGTGAAGCTTGGCCTGTAGGTTCAGTGAATGTGTTTCGGTCTTGGGGTTTGTGTTTGGTTTTTGATTAGTGATAGATCTTGTTTAAGGTTTAGGTTAACATTAGGCTTAAGTGTAGGGTTAGGGATATGTCTGTGTATGGTTAGAGTTTGGGTCTTGGCCTGTGCGTGCACTGGGACTCCTAGTATCTTGGGCAGTTTAGTTTTATGCACACTATTTAGGTTTTGGGTTCAAAGATAACTTGACTCCAAAAAGTCAGTGGCCTCCCCAGAGAATCAAAATCCAGGCTTCTGCTGCGGTCAGAAAAGACATGGCAGGCTTCTCCCGAGCTGAGCTAAGGAGGGGATCTGTGGCTCTAAATACTCTTTATTTGGATTTTCAGTTGCCTTTCTGATTTTATCTCTTGTGCACACATGTTTCATCAATACTAACAATTATTATTTTAAACTTTTATTGAATTCCTGTTTGTAAATATAGTATGATATAGTTTCAGGTTTACCACATACTGATTCAACCCTTGGATGCAACGCCTGGTACTGGTCACAGGTTTCCTCCACTATCCCCATCGCCTGATTCCCCATCCCCCCCCACCTTCCTCTGGTATCTATTAGTTTATTCTCTGTGGTTAAGAGTGAGTTTCTTGGTTTGCTTCTCTCATCCCACCCCATCGATCCCCTTGCCAGTTTGTTTGGTTTCTTAAAATTCACATGTGAATGCAATTGTATGGTATTTGGTATCTGTCTTTCTCTGACTGAGTTCATTGAGCATAAGTCGTTTCCACTTCTCCCACGTCATAGTAAATGGCTTCATTTCATCCCTTGTGATGACCGAGTGATGTCGCAGTGTGTATATTTACCACATCGTCTCTGCCCATTCATCTGTCGATGGACATCTGGGCTGTATCCACAGATTGGCTATTGTTGATAACGTCACTACAAACACTAGGCTCTGTGTCCCTCTTTGAATCTAAGAGACTACTTTTATATCCTCGGGATAAATACCTAGCTGTGCAATTTTGGAATCATAGGGCACTTCTACTTTTAACTTCTTGAGGACCCTCCACACTGTTTTCCATAATAGCTGCACCTGTTCACATGACCACGAGGAGTGTAAGGGGGTTCCCCCTTCTCCATAGCCTCACCAACACCTGTTGTTTCTTGTGTTGTTAATTTTAGCCATTCTGTCAGCTGTCAGGTGACATCTCATTGTGGTTTTGGTTTGCATTTCCCTGATGATGGGCTGAGTGTCTGTCCATGTGTCTGGTGGCCATTTGGATGTCTTGACAGAGACAAAGTCCATTCATGTCTTCTGCCCATCTGCAGTTGGATAATTTGTGTTTAGGATGCTGAGATTTATATTTGCTTTACGTATTTTGCATACTAACTCTTTATTGGATGTGTTGTTTACAAATATCTCCTCTCATTTTGTATGTTGCATTTTAGCGTTGCTTGTTTCCTTCACTTTGCAGAAGCTTTTCAATTGATGAACTCCCAATAGTATTTTTGCTTTTGTTTCGCTCACCTCAGAGGCATATTTGGAAAGCAGATCCAATGGCCAATGTCAAAGATGTTGCTGCCTATCTTTTCTTCTTTGTATGGTTTCAGGTCTCACATTTAGGTCTTTCATCCATTTTGAATTTATTTTTTATATATATGGTGTAAGAAAGTGGTCCAGTTTCATTCTTCTGCATGTGGCTGCCTGGTTTTCCCAACACCATTTGTTCTTATCCTGGGCTCAGGGTTAGGGTTTGTTGAAGAGACTGTCTTTGTGCCATTGGATATTCCTTCCTGCCTTGTTGTCAATTACTGGACCATCGAGTTACAGGTTTGTATCTTGTTTCGGCTTTCCATTCTATTCTATTGATATAAGCGTCTCCTGTTGGGAGATTCTTGATTGCTGATTCAATTTCTCTGCTGGTTATCTGTGTGTTCAAGTTTCTTATTTCTTCATAATTTTTGCTATGTTATATATTTCCAGGAATTGATCTATTTCTTCCAGGTTCGGGGTTGCTGGCATATAATTTTTCATAATGTTCTCTTATAAACGTTTGTATTTCTAGTGTTGGTTGTTATTTCTCTTTTCTCGTTTGTGATTTTATTTGGGTCCTTTCTTATCTTTATATCTTTTTCTTTTTTAAAGATTTTATTTATGTATTCATGGGAGACGCAGAGAGGCAGAGGTATAGGCAGAGGGAAAATGGAGCTCCATGTGGGGAGCCTGATGTGGGACTTGATGCCCCAGGATCCTGGGATCGTAACCTGAGCCAAAGCAGGTGCTCAACCACTGAGGCACCCAGGTGCCTTGCTGATTCAATTCCTTTGCTACTTATGGGTCTGTTCACATTTCTATTTCTTCCTATTTCAGTTTTGATTGCTTGCACATTTCTAGGGATCTCTCCAATTCTTCCTGGTCTCCCAGTTTGTTAGCGTATAATCTTTCATAGTATTACATTATAATTGTCTTATTTTTCTGGTGTTGATTGCGATCTCTCTTCTCTCATTTGTGACTTTATTTATATAGTTCTTTTCTCTTTTCTCATTGATAAGACTGGCTAGGGCTTTGTCTATTTTATTAATTATTTTGAAGAACCAGATCTTAGTTTCGTTATTCCATTCTACTGTTTTGTTGTTTCTGCATGTTTATTTCTGCTCTCATCTTTATTTTTTCCCTTCTTCTGTAGGCTTCAGGCTATGTTTGCTATTCCTTTTCCAGCTCATTTAGGTGTAGGGTTAGGTTGTGTATTGGAGACTTCTTGTTTCCTGAGGTAGGCCTGTATTGCTATGTACTTCCCTCTTAGGACTGCCTTTGCTACATCCCAGATGTTTTGAGAAACATGTTTTCATTTTCATTTGTTTTAAATTTCCTCTTTAATTTCCTGGTTGCTCCATTCATTCACTAGTAGGATGTTCATAATCTCCACGTATTTTTGGGCTGTCCAATTTTTTTTTCTTACTGTCGACTTCAAGTTTCATAGCGTCGTGGTACAAAAAGGTACAGGGTGTGATATCAACCTTCTTGTACCTGTTGTACCTGTTGAGGGCTGATTTGTGGCCATGATATGATCTGTTCTATAGAATGTCCCATGTGCAGTTGAAAGGAATGTGTAGGGATCCCTGGGTGGTGCAGCAGTTTAGCGCCTGCCTTTGGCCCATGTCGCGATCCTGGAGACCCGGGATCGAATCCCACGTCGGCCTCCAGGTGAATGGAGCCTGCTTCTCCCTCTGCCAATGTCTCTGCCCCTCTCTCACTCTCTCTCTCTCTCTGTGACTATCATAAATAATAAAAAATGAAAGGAATGTGTATTCTGCTTTAGGAAGAAATGTTCAGACTATATCTGTTGAGTCCCTGTGGTCCAGTGTGTCAAGGCTATTGGTCCCCTGTTGATTTTCTGTTAGACGATCAGTCCATTGCCATAAGTGGGTGTTAAAATCCCCTGTCACTGTATTATTATCAGTGAGTTCCTGTACGTTTGCTGCTAATTGGTTTCTATATTTAGGTACTCCCATGTTGGCAGCATAAATATTTAGTTGTTTGATCTTGATAGAGAGTCTTTTTAATTATGAAATAATGCCCTTCTTCATCTCTTCTTATACTATTTGTTCTTTCTTTTTTGAAATTTAAATATTTTATTTATTTATTCATGAGAGATACACAGAGAAGCAGAGGCAAAACATAGGCAGAGGGAAAGGCAGGCTCCGCAAAGGGAGGCCGATGTGAGACTTGATCCTGGGATCCCAGGATCACACCCTGAGCCAAAGGCAGATGCTCAACCACTGAGCCAAGAGGTGTCCCCCAGGGTTAGGTTTCAAATTTCGTTTGTCTGATATAAGTATGGGTCCTCCAGCTTTCTTTTGATATCCATTAGCATGATAGATGATTTTCCATCCCCTGACTTTCAATCTCCTGGTGTCTATAAGTCTAATGTGAGAATCTTGTAGGCAGCATACAGGTGGATCTTGTTTTTTAAATAATGATTTTATTTATGAGAGAGAGAGAGAGAGGCAGAAAATTAGGCAGAGAGAGAAGCAGGCTCCCCACCAGGAGCAGAATATGGGACTCAATCCCAGACTCCAGGATCACACCCTGAGTCAAAGGCAGAGGCTCAACCCCTGAGCCACCCAGGCATCCCGGATCCTGTTTTTTAAGCCACTCTGATACCCTATATCTTTTGATTGGAGCATTAGTCTATCAGCATTCAGAGTGATTATTCAAAGATATGAACTTTGTGCCTTTGTGTTTCTGGAAGAGTTGGTGTTTCTGGTGATGTTCTCTGGGCCTTTCTAGTCTTTGTTTCTTTTGGTCTCTTTTTTCCCCCCACTAGAAGAGTCCCTCTTAAAATTCCTTACTGGACTGGTTAAGTGGTCATGAACTCCTTTATATGTTGCCTGTCTAGGAAAATCTTTCTCTCTCCTTCTCTCCTGAATGACACCCTTGCTGAAGAAAGAATTCATACAAATTGGACTCCAATAAAAATAAATTTAAAAACATAAAAAAATTCTTTCTAATATGATTGAGATAAGTGGCATGTAGGAGGAAAACCAGAAGCAGAAAGAGAAGAGGAGAGATTTTACCCTCTGTAGCCTTCACAGAGACCTGGTGTCCTTTCCTAGGAGGTGCCCCCTGTCCATAGGATGCTTCCTTCCCCTCTGTGCTCCTTGTTGGAACCCAGCAGGCACATCTCCGTGCCTCCAGCACGTCTGCAGTCATGGTTTATAGCGTCTTCCATGTATCCTATTGGGGATCACAGCGTCTTGTATGTAACCATCCGGCTGCAGTTTGACAACACTGGGGGGATTACGACTTTTGTTGGTTTTGGGGTGTGTGTGTCTCTATGACATGCAGCTATCACGTGCAGCTATTGGATCCTATGGCTGGGTAACCCAAATTCCCTAAATGGTTGGCAAAACCTCATTTCTGGTGCTGGTGCTGGGTGGCTAGCTGGGCTCTCCTGTCCACCCCAGGGCTCGCTCATGCAGTGACTTTCCTCTGGAGGGTCAGCTGAGCTGGAAGATCTGGCTCGGCCACATTCCCATGTCTGGCAGTGGGTCCTGCCAAGCTTGGCTGCTTCTCTTCTCCCCAACGCCTCTCCAGCAGGGAGCCAGACATTTGGGCCACCCTTGGGGGGAGCTCCTGAGGAGCCGGCTGCCCATGGCGGGGAGCCATGGGGCTGCCTGTATGTGGGAGTCAGGGTGCAGATGGGGCTGGGATTGTTGGTCCCCTGTTCTGACTGGCCTTCAGGCCGAGCCCCATGCTCACCCACCCCCTACTCACTCGGGCAAGGAGGGTGCCCTCCACACGTTGGTGTGAGAGATCCAGCACCACAAGGTGTGCACACTGAGTCCACCTGGTGAGGGTGGCCCAGGCGCATGAGCTGTAAGTGTGGGACCCAGGAAATTTAACAAAAATCCCGTACCCCTGGACAAACAAAGCAGGACTCATTCCATTTTGTGCTACACCCGCCACCTCCTGTATGACCCCCAAATGACCTACTTATAGCTTAAGGCACTGCCCCACCCTGGTCAGGCTGCTGGGCACACCCTAATTGGAAATCAGCTCATAACAATGTAACCCTGCTTTGTGCCCGCCAAAATCGTGCACCAATTCTGACCAAAGTAATAGGCCAGCTCAAGTGGATACTATAGGGTAAGGTGTAATTCAGTCGGCCAACTACATGTGGACCGACATGACTGTGCAACTTTCTGCGTATCCCATGGTTCACTGGCCCCTATAAAGCTGCCTTGCTTCTTAGTCTCGGGGTCCAAGTCCCTGCTCCAATGTGTCTGGTGCACTTGGACCCAAGCTCCAGCTTGTAAAGAGACCCTCAGGAGTTTCATCAGTGTCGGCTCCTTGGTGGTTTCTTGGATTCGCAATCTTGGGCACAACACAAGGGCCTGCTGTCCTGATATCACTTCCATGGCCACGCTGATCGCCCCGCAGGCCCTCTGTGCCCAAGGCACCCAGGCACGGGGATGCGGGGAGGGGAGGAAGTGCCCCGGAATCCTGCCAGGCCCGGCCCCCTGGACAGAGGGAGCAGTGACCTCTCAGGTCACTTTGCACAGACCCTGGTGACCTGAGGCTCCCTGACTGTCCCTCTGTCCCGCCCATTCTGGCCCACAGGGCACAGGCTGAGTCCCAGTAAAGTCTGTGAGGCTTGACCCTGGCGTCCGGCCACCCCTGGATGGCACGTGGGGACGTCAGCTGTGTGTGCCTAGCGGCGCCCCTGCATGGGCTGGTTGGGGCCTGGGTGGTGCCCCCTCCTCCTCTCTGGGGGTCTCTCCAAGCCCCGTGCACAGTGTTCTGGGAGACACAGAAACGGGCTGGCTGTGCATTTCCGCACCACAACACTTTATTTAATTTGTACAGGAAATGGGCTCAGAGCAGAGGGTGTGTGCCTTCCCCTGGGGAAGGAGACCTTTTTGTCTTTAGGGGAGGGCAAGAATCACACAGGGTGGGGAGGTGAGTGCTGGAGTCCCCCACCTGGGAGCATATGTGGACTCTGGTTGGGGGCGTGTGTCCTGAGGTTTCAGCTTGAGTGACGGTTCTGAGGACAGCAGAGCTGACCTGGAACTGCAGCTCATGGGCTCCTGTGGTGGGTCCCTGCAGGGCAGCTGGACCCCGGCCTCGGGACCCCTGGGGCCCCAACACCTGTAGGAGCCTGCCTCTTGGTGTGGCTGTGGGTGGGGCCCACCGGCCTACCCCTGCTCTCCCCACCCTGGGGTGTCCCGGGATTTCCTGGTCTGCCCTCAGTCAGTGACCTGGATCTGTGGGTGCACGCCCAGTGCCCAGGAGGCCACATTCAACTGTGAGAAGGCTCGCTCAGCCCGGGGCCAGAATCCAGGGCTGGCCAGGACCTTGGGGGACTGGATCCCATTAGTCTTTGTGTTGGGCCTGTTGGGGGCTCAAATCAACCCAGCTCCCCAGAGCCTGGTGCCCAGTCAGCCCAGGTTCCTCTAGGTTACGGGCTGGTGTCCTGTGCAGGGTGTGCCGTGCTCCAGGAGAGACAGTGGGCAGAGGCAGGGCACAGTGGGTCCTCTGCACCACTCGCCTGCACACACCGTGTCGGGGGCTCCCTGTCTTCCCTCCTCCCTGCAACCCCTGGGTACTCTATGGGACACCCGGGCTTCTGATGGGAGCAGGGTATCCAGAGAACCCCGGGGAGGCTGAGCATGTCCCACAGGGGGAAGCTGCACCGGGTCCTTGTTCAGGGCCGATGGTGTGAGGGTGGATGGTGTGGGGGCATGGGTATGATGGTGGTGGAGTTGGGGGCTGGTGTAGGAGGGATAGTGTTGAGGTATAGTGTGGGTGGGGATTGTGTGGGGCTTTGTGTGTGTGAGGGGGATGGTGTAGGGGCAATGTCATGGGGGATGATGATGTAGGGGGATGATGTGTTTCTGGGAAATGGGGGGATGGGGTGGGGGGCTGGTAGACACACGGCAAACCTTTTCTCTAAGATGCATGGGGAGACGTCTACAGATAAAGGCGACCCCAGTCTGGGGTTTGCTGTGACACCTGCCCCTGGGGCCCCGTGTGGTCAGTGCAGGGCCTTGGCTGGACTGGGGGCAATATCTCAGGTCATCATACTATGTATGTTTACAAATTGCAAATTGTCTCAAATTAAATGCATAGAATTTAGAAATATATAAAGCACTGAGAAGAGGGGGCACCCTGACCCGTCCGACCCTCATCGGATCGATGTGTGTCCTCCTCCAGTCACAGCCATACACCCAGCCCCCAGGTCCCCTTACTGCCCCACATGGCCCGCAACCCCGCCCCCTGCTTTTCAGAGGGCCGTCCCTCACACCTTTGGGGTTCAGCTCACATGGCAACCCCTGGAGGCCCCATCCTCCTCATCTCTGAGACCCCGGGGGAGGGAGCACGGGGTTCATCCCCAGCACCTTACCATGCAGCTCTGTGTTGCTGGCTGCTGTTCTTCTCCCGGCCTCGGAAGCCCTGTGTTCCCGACCCAGAAGCCCCTGGTCCTCCCCCGGAGCCCGATCCCCCCTGGCCCCTCAGCCTCACCCTACCCTGTAGTAGTACCAAAACACGATGTGACTGCTGAATGTCCTGTTGACGTCCAGGTCTACATGCGTGATGTCCTAGGAGGAGACCAGGGCCTCCTCCTTCATTTCCTGTGGGAAAACCGGGGAGGAGGAGCAGGCATCAGGGATACAGATCCTGACCTGTCATCAGCTGCTGTGCTGGGCTGGGAGCCCTGGGGCAACCATGGGAGTGTGTCCTGCAGAAACCTCCTTCCTTCCTCTGGGAGGCCGGGAATGGTGGGAGTGCCCACCGAGCCCATGGAACTGTGTGAGGGCCTGTGCCCAGCTGTTGTGGGCGGAGAGGTGACTGAGGGTCAGCTTGGGTGGGAGGGCATAGAAGTTCAGCCCAGGTGGGAGGGGACATGGGGTGTTGTGCCCAAGATTGCGAATCTGAGAAACCACTACGGAGTTGACACCAATGCAAACACATGAGGGTTGATTTCCAAACTCAAGCTTGCGTTCAAGTACCCCCGAACCCAACACAGTGGAGCAGGGACCTGGACCCTGAGTTGGGTTTTAGCTTAGTTTTAAGGGCTTGTCTCATGGCCCTCCAGAAGGGCTGGAACAATTCCTCAAGTTCTGTTTACATTTTGATATGGGGCCTTCATTGTCATTGAGCTCTGTTCTCATTCTAATAGGCCCTTCCAGCCCTTGGCGTGGGCTCAGTTCTTATTCTATTGTGGGGCTTTCCAGGGCAATAAGCTGTAAACTTTTGTTTTTTTCCTGTAACTGAAGTAATGTAAATTTCAGCTCTTCTTCACAGGGGCCTGGGAATGGCTTGACGTGTTCGAACGCTGAACTTAAAGTGGAAAGGCCTTCATTTTCTCGGCCTCCTTGCATCCATTCCCATCCTATCTAGCTCCTTCCCCCTTCCCCAGAGCTCCTAAGAGAGCAATTGCAAATGACCTCAGCCTGGCAGCCTGTGTTGTGGGACAGGCCCAGGGATTTGTAATCAGGAAGACCTGGCTCCTGGGCGTCCCAGCTGTGTAGTGGGATTCGATGCTGCAGACTCTTACTCCCTGAGGCTATCTTGACAACCGACTTTGTACATAGAAAAGCTGTCCTTTCTCTTTATAAGATGAAGAGCGAGTCAAAGTGTTTTTTCTCTGCATTTCTGATTGCTCAGATTCCAATCTGAGACGTATTTCCTGTTAATAAGGATAATTTACTATCCCTAGTACTATGGTTAAAATATTCTGACACAAGTAAATCAGAGGGATGAGGGAATGTCTTCTCTTTCTTCATAGCTCAGTCTCTCATCATCTTTATGGATTTGGAAAGAACTGAGAGACATTATTACCAATGGTCCTATTATTATGTGAAGGATTCTTCCCTGAGATTCTTCCCCTTTTTCAACTGACACTGAAACACTGTGAACTCTTTGGAAGACAAATGTCAGGGAAATAAATGTTATGCATTGCTAATTTTAAATGCACTAGCAATATGGTGTCTATTATACTAGAAGTATTTTTATCTGATTTTTGCTATTTATTATCCGTTCCTGCTTTTCAGGTTGAGGAGGCATTATACGTGTTCCTAAGTGTTTTTCTTTCCTTCTGATATAAAATTCTTACTTTGTTCCCATCTAAGGAACTCTTTAAGAATAAGGCAAAAGTTAATTCAACGATTCTTAAAATGTCTTCACACTTGGAGCCTGATTCATTTAAGTCAATTTTCAAAATAAATCTTATTTATTAGGAAAAAAACAAAAATTTATAGGGAAATTGAGAAGATAGTACAGAGCATTTGCATGCACTTGCACTCAATTTCTCCAATTATTGATATCTTATATCTGTACGGTACAAATATTAGCTAATGAATCAATATTAAAATATTTGCATTCACCAAAGACCATACTTTATTCAGATTTCCTTAGTTTTTGCTAAGTTACCACCCCTCATATGACATTCTATTTGTCTTCCTGTTTTCTTAGGCTCCTCTGGATTGTGATAGTCTTTCAGCCTTTCCTTATTTTTGTTGAACTGGAACACTTTGAGAAGTAGAGTATTTTGTAAAATTTCCCTCAGTTGGGACATGTCTGTTGTTTATCTCATGATTGAACTGTTTTTGTAGATTATATACAAAGATATACTGCCATTTTCATTATATCATATAAAGAATAGATACTATCTACATGATTTATCAGTCTTGGCATCGTTCTGATCATCTTGCTGAAGTAGGGTTTGTCAGCTTTCTCCGTAGTAAACTGATTCTTTATTATTATTATTATTATTATTATTATTATTATTTTATCATTATTATTTTAAGTTTCTCAGAATATATTTTGTAGAAGGAAGTTACTATGTGTATTGCACACATAAGAGTGGGAAGATATGCTCATGAACTTGGCGGTGGAATGTCAGCACAAATTGTTTGAAATTCTTCTACATGGGAGATTTCTCTTCCCTCTAGGTTTGTTTGATTGTTTTTATTCAAAGATGTTATTTATTTATTTGAGAGAGAGAGGAGAGAAAAAGCATGAGCGAGCGGGACAGAGGGAGAGGGAGAAGCAGGTTCCCAGCTGAACAGGGAGCCTGCCTTGGGACCTGGATCATGATCCGAGCTTAAGACAGAAGCTTAACTGACTGAGCAACCCAGGTGCCACTCTTTGTTTCTTTCTTTTTTTTTAATAATAAATTTACTTTTTATTAGTGTTCTATTTGCCAGCATACAGAATAGCACCCAGTTCTCATCCCGTCAAGTGGCCCCCTCAGTGCCCGTCACCCATTCACCCCCACCCACCGCCCACTTCCCCTTCAATCACCCCTAGTTCTTTCCCAGAGTTAGGAGTCTTTATGTTCTGTCCTCCTTTCTGATATTTCCCACTCATTTCTTCTCCCTTCCCTTATATTCCCTTTCACTATTATCTATATTCCCCAAATGAATGAGAACATACAATGTTTGTCCTTCTCCGATTGACTTAAGTCACTCAGGATAATACCTTCCAGTTCCATCCATGTTGAAGCAAATGGTGGGTATTTGTCGTTTCTAATGGCTGAGCAAGGCCCACCTATTCTCTCTCTTCATCTTCTGAGTCTCCTAAGATATGAATGTTATTGTTTTATTTTTTTTAATTTTTTTTATTTATTTATGATAGGCACACAGAGAGAGAGAGGCAGAGACACAGGCAGAGGGAGAAACAGACTCCATGCACCGGGAGCCCGACGTGGGATTCGATCCCGGGTCTCCAGGATCGTGCCCTGGGCTAAAGGAAGGCGCCAAACCGCTGCACCACCCAGGGATCCCCTGAATGTTATTGTTTTAATAAGTGGCTGAGTTCCCAAAATCTGCCTCTATGGTCTATAACGTTTCTTGTTTTTAAGGCTTCCACTTGGGACTGCATCAGAGGTATAGCATTTTTAACGTTGGCCTGACTAGATTTTAGTTCTTTTATTTCTACAGTAAGGGATTCTCTAGTTTTCTTCTGTGCTCTTTTTCCAGCCCAGCTGCTATCTTTAATATCATTGTTTTAAACTGTAGTTAGACATCATATATGTGTATTGATGAACTCCTGGCTGTGAGTACTACCTCATGTTATTTTATGGAGGAGAATTTCTCCATCTCATTAGTTATTCCAGAAAAGAAAGAAGGAAGAAAAAGAAAAACCAAGAAAAACAGTAACAACTGTCCTCCCCCCCCCAAAAAAAAAAACCAGATTATTTTGGCCTGCTCATTAAAAGATTCTAAATCCCAAAATATGAAACACAATTAAAGTACCATGAAAGTAAAAATAAGAAATATATAAGGTACATACATAAAAGTTAAAATAAGGCAATTAATAAAATAGAATCAAATAAAATAAATGAAAAAAGAGCACAAACTACAAAGGAATCTAGACTCTACTTTCGAGGCAGAGCTGAAGATCTGCAGCCTCTCTGGTTTGACAACTTGGTGCAGCGAATGGTCTGTGTGGGGTCTGGGCATGGGCCTTGGCGCTGATTGTCAGGTGCACATCTGCCTGGGAGTTGCACCTGTGGGGGTCAGAGGCGGGGTGGACGTCATCGCCTCTGGGCTCCAGCAGGCGGTGCTGTGCTGCTCCCTGAGACCCGGCCCTGATGGGCGGGATGCCGGTGGGGTCTCTGGGTCCTCTGGCTCTGGGGCTGAGCATCCTGCCCCCCAGTCTGCTGGGGCCACCACAGAAGAGCTCCCAAGCCCCCGGGTCTCCGCCGCTTCTCTCAGAACCCTGCGTTCACTCTACCTGCGTCCGAGCTTCTTTTGGTTTTGGTTTTTTATCTCAGACTGTTGTGCCCAAGATTGCGAATCTGAGAAACCACCGAGAAGCCGACACTGATGCAAACACATGAGGGTTTATTTACAAGCTTGAGCTTGTGTCCATGTATACCCGACACAGTGGAGCAGGGACTTGGACCCCGAGGTGGGTTTTAGCTTCGTTTTAAGAGGTGGTCTTGGGGAACTCCCGAAGGGCTGGAGCAATTCCTCAAGTTCTGTTTACATTTTGATATGGGGCCTTCAAGGGCATTGAGATCTGCTCTAATAGGGGTTTCCTGCATTTGGCCTGTGCTCAGTTTTTATTCTATTGTGGGGCTTGCTGTGTCCTGACAATGAGCACTCAGGAAGGAAATGACGGATGTGACTCCCTTCTCAGGAGCATCACAGAGAATAAATAATGGGACTGAACCAAAGGAGCACAAGACTTGTGCACTGAGCCATACCAGGCTCTGGGAGGCCATCTTGGGCTCGTGGTTTGGGAGCCTCATCTTGTGAAAATGTCCGCAGTTCCTGAAGCCACCCTCTCTTTCAATGTCATTCCTGTCAAATCATGGTGGCAGATCCTATAAATAGGAAAAAAAAACCCATAACATCCATCCGCCCCCACAAATGACCCCGGAGAGCAAATCAGTATTGGAGAAGCAGGACAGAGTGGGACGCAGCACTTTCCTATTTCAAACGATGTCACAGAGACACAGGATAAAGCAGTGTTGTCCTCGGGACCCCGCCTGGCTCCGTCGGTTAAGCATCTGACTCCTGACCTCACCATCGGTCCTGATCTCGGAGTCGTGAGTTCTAGCCCTGGGCTGGTCAATGGACGAGGCCTGACATCTACTTAAACAAACCAGACCCATGAGGGTTGGTCCCAGCCTAAGCTGAAGGAGCAGAACAGAGAGTCCAGAAGGAAACGTGCTCTGATACAACTGATTTTTTAACTTAATTTAATTTAAACCCAATTAATTAACGTATAGTGTATTATACTTTCAGAGGAAGAATTCAGAAATTCACCAGTTGGAGAAAACCGCAGTGCTCGTGACATCACGTGCCTTCCTTCATGCCAGTCCCCTGTTATCCTCTCCCCCGTCCCCTCCATTGCAGCGACACTCAGTTTGTTTCCTATAATTAAGAGTCTGTATTTCCTGCATCTGTTTTCATCTTATTTGTTTTTCCTTCCCTTCACAGATGTTCATCTGCTTTGCTTCTTTAATTCTACCTATGAATGACACCACACGGTCATTCTCTTTTCCGACTGACCTATTTCACTTAAGATGATCCCTCTACTTCTATCCACATCATTGCAAATGGCAAGAATTCCTGCTCTTTGATAGCTGAGTACCATTCCGCTCTCTATGGCCATCATCTATCTCCCATCCTCTTTATCCATCATCTGCCAGAGGGCACCGAGGGTCCTCCCACATTGTGGCTACTGTGGACCCGGTTGCTGTGGACATTGGGGTGCAGTTGTCCCACGTCTCACTGCATCTGTATCTTCGGAGTGAGCTCCAGGCTTTACACATGCTGGTCGCAGGTCGGCTCTATTTGTAACTTCCGGAGGAGCCTCCACACTGTTTCCATGGTGTCTGCACCAGCCCGCGGTCCCGCCCACAGTGGAAGAGGGTTGAGTGAGATTACAGGACGTGGTAAAAGTCTGGTCCATTTCATTTCGCGTCCTTTGTGCACCAATTCCTTCTCCTTAAGTATTTTTGGGGAAGCTGTGTGTTTGGGCTCCTTTTCAGTCAGACGTTTCCGAAGCTAACAGGCCATAGCTGGAGCCTGGAAGGAGACAGAAGTGGGCCCCGGGACGGGCATGGCCTCCTGCACAGCCTCCTGTAGTGCCTGAGGATCCCGCAGGGGGCGCCCAAGCCCAAGGGGCACGCATGTGCAGTAGGCCTCATCTGCCTGCACTAACAGGAGCCAGCCTGTGCTGGGGAGGCCTGAGGAAGACATGGGGACATGTCCACGCTGATGAGCCACAGCCTCCTCAGAACCTGCGGGGAGTCTTCAGGGGGATATTGGGCAGTGTTCACGCTGACAGGAGCCCCGGTCTCCTCAGGACACACAGTGAGGGTTCAGGAAGATGTGGGCCCACATCCACCCTGACAGGAGCCCTTGGGCCGCTTCAGGACCTGCGGGGAGGCTTCAGGAAATTGTGGGTCTGCACCCACCCTGACAGGAGACCCTGGGCTGCCTCAGGACCCGCGGGGAGGCTTCAGTAAGATGTGGGCCCCCATCCACGCTGACAGGAGCCCCTGGGCCGCCTCAGAACATGTGGGGCGGCTTCTGAAAGATGGGGCGCCGTGTCCACTCTGGCAGGAGCTAACTGGCCCCTCAGGACATAAGTTGAGTCTTCTGGAAGCCGGGGGCCGCATCCACAGTGACAGGAGCCTCGGCCACCTCAGAACCTGCAGTGATGCTTCGGGAGGACGTGGGGCCACGTCCACAAAACTGGACGCTGATGTCCTCAGGACCCCCCGTGTAGACCCGGGGCTCGCTCCTGTAGTGAATTTCAGCTGGAGGGTCAGTTGAGGTGGAAGGTCTGGCTCGGCCACATTCCCATGTCCGGCAGGGGGTCTCCCCGAGCGCTGCCTGCTTCTCCTCTCCCGATGCCTCTCCAGCAGGGAGCGGGACCTCGGGGCCGCCCTGGGGGGATCTCCAGAGGCACCGGGTGCCCATTATGGGGAGCCTTGGGGCAGCCTGTGTGTGGGAGTAGGGGTGGTGATGGGGCTGGTGTTCCTCGGTCCCCTGTGCTGCCTGGCCTTCAAGCCGAGCCCCATGCTCACCCAGCCCTTACTCACTAGGGCGAGGAGGGTGCCCTCTACACGCTGGTGTGAGAGATCCAGCACCTCAAGGTGTGCACACTGAGTCCACCTGGTGAGGGTGGCCCAGGTGCGTGATCTGCAAGTGTGGGACCCAGGAAAGTTAACAAAAATCCCCTACCCCTGGACAAGCAGAGCAAGACTAATTCCATTTTGTGCTACAACCGCCACCTCCCCTATGACCCCCACATGACCTACTTATGTCTTAAGGTACTGCCCAACCCAGTCAAGCCGCTGGGCATACCCTAATCGGAAATCGGCTCATAACAATGTAACCCTGCTTTGTGCCCGCCAAAACTGCACGCCGATTCTGACCAAAGTAATAGGCCAGGTCAAGTGGATCCTATAGGGTAAGGTGTAATTCAATCGGCCACCTGCATGTGGACCGACACGACTGTGTAACTTTCTGTGTATCCCATGGGCCACTGGCCCCTATAAAGCTGCTACGCCTCTTAGTCTCAGGGTCCAAATCCCTGCTCCGCTGTGTCAGGTGCACTTGGACTCAAGCTTTAGCTTGTAAAGAAATCCTCGGGAGTTTGCATCAGTGTGGGTTCATCGGTGGTTTATTGGATTTGCAATCCTGGGCACAACACAAGGGCCTGCTCTCCTGACATCCCTTCCAGGGTCACGCTGACAGGCCCACAGGCCCTCTGTTCCCCAGGCACACAGGCACAGAATTGCGGGGAGGGGAGGAAGTACCCCAGAAACCAGCCAGCCCCAGCCCCCTTGACAGAGGGAGCACAGACATCCAAGGTCGCTTTACCGAGACCCTGGTGACCTGAGGCTCCCTAGTCATCACTCTGTCCCAGGCCCTCCTGGCCCGTGGGACACAGGCTCAGTCCCAGGATAGTTTGTGGGGTCCTGACCCTGGCATCTGGCCGCCCCTGGAAGGAATGTGGGGACGTCAGCTGTGTGTGCCTTGCAGTGCCCATGCAGGGGCTGTTTGGGGACTGGGTGGTGCCCCCTCCTCCTCTCTGTGGGTCTATCCACGCCCCGTGCACAGAGTTCTGGGAGACACAGAAACGGTCTGGCTGTGCATTTTCGCACCACAACACTTTATTAACATTCTACAGCAAACGGGCTCAGAGTGGAGGGTGTGCACCTTCCCCTGTGGAGGGAATGTCTGTCCTTTAGGGGAGGGCAAGAATCACATGGGTGGGGTGCGAGTGCTGGAGTCCCCCACCTGGGAGCACGTGTGGACCTCGGGTGGGGGCATGTGTCCTGAGGTTTCAGCCTGAGAGACGGTTCTGAGGACAGCAGAGCTGACCTTGACCTGCAGCTCATGGGTTCCTAGCTGGGTCTCCGCAGGGCAGCTGAACCCCAGCCACGGGGCCCCTGGGGCCCCAGCACCTGGAGGAGCCTGCCTCCTAGAGTGGGTGTGGGTGGGACCCACCGGCCCACCTCTGCTCTCCTCAACCTTGGGTGTCCCGGGATCCCCAGGGCTGCCCTAGGTCAGCGACCTGGATCTATGGGATACGCCCAGAGCCCAGGAGGCCACATCCAGCTGTGAGAGGGCTCGCTCAGCATGGCGCCATAATCCAGGGCTGGAGAGGGCCATGGGGGGCTGGATCCCATTAGTCTTTTTGTTGGGCCTGGGGCGGTGGCTCAAATCACCCCCGCCCTCACAGAGCCCGGGGCCAGGCCAGCCCAGATCCCCCTGTGTTAGGGGCTGGTGTCCTGTGCAGTGTGTGCCGCATCCAGGAGGGACAGTGGGCGGAGACAGGGCACAGTGCGTCCTTTGCATCACTCACCTGCACACACCCTGTTGGGGGCTCCCTGTCTTCCCTCCTCCCTGCAACCCCTGGGTACTCTATGGGACACCCGGGCTTCTGATGGGAGCAGGGTATCCAGAGAACCCCGGGGAGGCTGAGCATGTCCCACAGGGGGCACCTGTACTGCGTCCTTGCTGGGGGCCATTGGTGTGGGGGTGGATGGTGTGGGGGCAGGCGTATGATAGTGTTGGATTGTGGGGGATGGTGTAGGGGGGATGGTGTTGGGGTATAGTGTGGGTGGGGATTGTGTGGGGCTGTGTGGGCTTGAGGGGGATGGTGTAGGTGGGATGCCATGGGGAATGATGATGTAGGGGGATGGAGTGGGTGTGGGGAATGAGTGGGATGTCGTGGTGGGCCTGCGGACACAGGGCATCCCCTTCCTCTAAGATGCACAAGGAGACGTCTACACTTAAAGGCGATTCCAGGCTGGGGTTTGCTGTGACACCCGCCCCTGGGGCACGGTGTCATCAGCGCAGGACCCTGGCTGGACCGGGGACATTATCTGAGGTTCATCATACTATGTGTGGTTGCAAATTGCAAATTGTCTCAAATTAAATGCATAGAATTTAGAAACAAGTAAAGCACAGAGAGTGGGTGTCACTCTGACCCGTCCGACCCTCATGGGATAGAAGTGTGGTCTGCTCCAGCCGCACCCATTCCGCCTGGCACCCAGGTCCGGTTCCTGCCCCCCATGCCACCAACCCATCCCCTGCTTCTCAGGGGGTCGTCCCTCTCCCCTTTGGGGTTCAGCTCCCATGGCAAGTCCTGGAGTCCCCATCCTAGTGGCCTACTCATCCCCGAGGCCCCGGGGGTGGGGGCACAGAGGTCATCCCCAACACCCTACCATGGAGCGGTGTGTTGTTGGCTGCTGTTCTGTCCCCCGCCTCAGAAGCCCCGTTTTCCCTACCCTGAATCCCCCAGTCCTCTCCTGGGTCCTGATCCCCCCTGGCCCCTCAACTTCACCCTATCCTGTAGTAGTCCCAAAATATGATATGACTGCCGAACGTCCTGTTGACGTCCAGGTCCACCTGCGTGATGTCCCTGGAGGAGACCAGGGCCTCCTCCTTCATTTCCTGTGGGAAAACCGGGGAGGAGGAGCTGGTGTCAGGGACACAGTCCCCGACCTGTCACCAGGTGCTCTCCTGGGCAGGGAGCCCTGGGGCCACCATGGGAGTGTGTCCTGCCAAAACCTCCTTCCTTCCCTTGGGAGGCTGGGGATGGCGGGAGTGCCCACCATGCCCGTGGAACTGTGTGAGGGCCTGTGCCAAGTTGTTGTGGGCGGAGAGGTGAGTGAGGGTCAGCTTGGGTGG
This sequence comes from Canis aureus, assembly GCF_053574225.1. Lineage (NCBI taxonomy): Eukaryota > Metazoa > Chordata > Mammalia > Carnivora > Canidae > Canis > Canis aureus. The sequence continues at coordinate 62,222,521 of NC_135627.1, read as the reverse complement.
GAGGGGACAGGAGGTCAGTCCAGGTGGGGAGGGGTCATGGGGGTGTTGTGCCCAAGATGGCGAATCCGAGAAACCACTAAGGAGCCGACACTTATGCAAACACCCGAGGGTTGTTTTACAAACTCGAGCATGGGTTCAAGTATAGGCCACACAATGGAACAGGGACTTGGACCCCGAGGAGGGTTTTAGCTTAGTTTTAAGGGCTGGTCTCGGGGACCTCCAGAAGGGCTGGAGCAATTCCTCAAGTTCTGTTTACATTTTGATATGGGGCCTTCAAGGGCATTGAGCTCTCTTCTCATTCTAATTGGGGTTTCCAGCTCTTTGCTTAGGCTCAGTTTTTATTCTATTGTGGGGCTTTCTAAGACATTAAGCTGTAAACTTTTGTTTTTTTCCAGTAAGTGAAGTAATGCAAATTTCAGTTCTTCTTCCCAGGGGCCTGGGTTTGCTGGACCTGTGCTAATACTGAACTTAAGGTAGAATGGCCGTAATGTTCTCAGCCTCCAAGCATCCAGTCCCATCCTATTGGCTCATGCCCCCCTCCCTGGAGCTCCTAAGAGAGAAATTGCAAATGACCTCAGCGTGGCAGCCTGTGTTGGGGGGACAGGCCCAGGGATTTGAGATCAGTAAGACCTGGGGCACGGGGGTCCCGGCAGTGCAGCAGGATTAGATGCTGCTGACTCTTATTCCCTAAGGCTATCTTGACAACTGACTTTGTACATAGAAAAGTTCTCCTTTGTCTTTAAAAGTGCAGGAGCGAGTTAAAGCATTTTTTCTCTGCCCATCTGATTGCTCAGATTCCAATCTGAGACCTATTTCCTGTTTATAAGGATAATTTACTATCCATAATACTATGGTTAAAATATTCTGACACAAGTAATTCAAAGGGATGAGGGTTTCTCATCTCTTTTTCACAGCTAAGTAACTCCTCAGGAAATGCATCTTTATGGATTTGGAAATAATTGAGAGACATTAGACCCAATGGTCCTATTATTATGTGAAGGATTCTTCCCCTGTTTCAACTGACACTGAAACACTGTGAACTCTTTGGAAGACAAATGTCAAGGAAATAAATGTTATACATTGCTAATTTTAAATGCACTTGCAATATGGTGTCTATTATAATAGAAGTATTTTTATCTCATTTTTGCTATTTATAATCCTTTACTGCTTTTCAGGTTGAAGAGGCATTATACGTGTTCATAAGTGTTTTTATTTCCTTCTGATATAAAATTCTTACTTTGTTCCCATCGAAGGAACTTTTTAAGAATAAGGCAAAAGATAATTCAACGATTCTTAAAATCTTTTCACACTGGAGCCTGATTCATTTAAGTCAATTTTCAAATTAAATCTTATTTCTTAGAAAGAAAACAAAGATTTATAGGGAAATTGAGAAGATAGTACAGAGAATTCTCATGCACTTGCACTCAATTTCTCCAATTATTGATATCTTATATCTGTACGGTACAAATATTAGCTAATGAATCAATATTAAAATTTTTGCAATAACCAAAGACCATACTTTATTCAGATTTCCCTAGTTTTTGCTAAATCACCATCCCTCATATCACACTCCATTTGTCCTCATGTTTTCTTAGGCTCCTCTGGATTGTGACAGTCTTTCAGCCTTTCCTTGTTGTTGTTGAACTGGAACACTTTGAGAAGTAGAGTATTTTGTAAAATTTTCCTCAGGTGGGACATGTCTGTTGTTTATCTCATGATTGAACTGCGATTGTGGATTATATACAGAGATATACTGCCATTTTTATTATATCATATAAAGGATAGATACTATCAACATGATTTATCAGTCTTGGTATCGATCTGATCATCTTGCTGAGGTAGTGTTTCTCAGCTTTCTCCGTAGTAAAGTGATTCTTTATTATTATTGTTATTATTATTATCATTATTATTTTAAGTTTTTCATAATATATTTTGTAGAAGGAAGTTACTATGTGTATTGCACACCTAAGAGTGGGAAGCTATGCTCAGGAACTTGAGGGTGGAATGTCTGCACAAATTGTTTGAAAATCTTCTTCATGGGAGATTTCTCTTCCCTCTGGGTTTGTTTGTTTCTTTTTCAAAGATGCTATTTATTTATTTCAGAGAGAGAGGAGTGAAAAACATGTGCTAGAGGGGCAGAGGGGGAGGGAGAAGCTGGTTACCTGCTGAACAGGGAGCCTTCCTTGGGACCTGGATCATGATCTGACCTTAAGGCAGAAGCTTAACAGATTGAGCCACACAGGTGCCACTCTTTCTTTCTTTCTTTCTTTCTTTCTTTCTTTCTTTCTTTCTTTCTTTCTTTCTTTCTTTCTTTCTTTCCTTCCTTCCTTCCTTCCTTCCTTCCTTCCTTCCTTAATAATAAATTTACTTTTTATTGGTGTTCAATTTGCCAACATACAGAATAACAACCAGTGCTCATCGCGTCAAGTGCCCCCCTCAGTGCCCGTCACACATTCACCCCCACCCCCGCCCTCCTCCCCTTAAATCACCCCTAGTTCATTTCCCTGAGTTAAGAGTCTTTATGTTCTGTCTCCCTTTCTGATATTTCTCACACATTTCTTCTCCGTTCCCTTATATTCCCTTTCACTATTATCTATATTCCCCAAGTGAATGAGAACATACAATATTTGTCTTTCTCTGATTGACTTAATTCACTCAGCATAATACCTTCCAGTTCCATCCACGTTAAAGGAAATGGTGGGTATTTGTCGTTTCTAATGGCTGAGCAAGCCCACCTTTCCTCTGTCTTCATCTTGGGAGTCTCCCATGATATGAATGTTATTGTTTTAATAAGTGGCTGAATTCCAAAGTCTTCCTTTGTGGTCCATAACCTTCCTTGTTTTTAATGCTTCCACTTGGTACTGCATCTCAGTTATAGCATTTTTAACGTTGGCCTGATTAGATTTTACTTCTTTTATTTCTACAGTAAGGGATTCTCTAGTTTTCTTCTGTGCTCTTTTCCAGCCCAGATGCTATCTTTATAATCATTTTTTTAAACTGTAGTTAGACATCATATATTTGTATTGATGGACTTCCTATCTGTGAGTACTACCTCATATTATTTTATGGAGGTGAATTTCTCCATCTCATTATTTTTTGCCAGAAAAGAAAGAAGGAAGAAAAAGAAAAACGAAGAAAAACAATAACAACTGCCCTCCCAAAAAAAAACCTCCAGATTATTTTTGCCTGGTTGTTAAAAGATTCTAAGTCCCCAAATAAGAAACACAATTAAAGTACCATGAAACTAAAAATGAGAAATATATAAGGTACATACATAAAAATTAAAATAAGGCAATTTATAAATTGAATCAAAGAAAATAAATGAAAATAAAGCCCAAAGTACAAAAGAAGCTAGAGCTACTTTCCAAAGAGATGAAGCTCTGCAGCCTCTGTGGTCCGACACCTTGGTGGCAGCGAGTGGTTTGTGCGGGTTCTGGGGTTGGCCATGGCGCTGATTGTCAGGTGCACATCTGCCTGGGAGATGCATCTGCGGGGTCAAGGTGGGGTGGGCGTCAGCGCGTCTGGCCTCCAGCAGGCAGCGCTGTGCTGCTCCCTCAGACCCGGCCCAGATGGGCGGGAATGCAGGTGGCTCTCTGGGTCCTTTGGCTCTGGGGCTGAATATCCTGCCCCCCAGTCTGCAGGGGCCTCCACAGAAGAGCCCCCAAGCCCCCGGGTCTCCACCGCTTCTCTCCAAATCTTGCGTTCACTCTACCTGTGTCCGAGCTTCTTTTGGTTTGTATTTTTATCTCAGACTGTTGTGCCCAAGATTGCGAATCCGAGAAACCTCTGAGAAGCCAACAGTGATGCAAACACACGAGGGTTTATTTACCACCTCGAGCTTGTGTCCAAGTATACCTGACAGAGCGGAGCAGGGACTTGGACCCTGAGGTGGGTTTTAGCTTAGTTTTAAGGGCTGGTCTCGGGGACCTCCAGAAGGGCTGGAGCAATTCCTCAAGTTCTGTTTACATTTTGATATGGGGCCTTCAAGGGCATTGAGATCTGTTCTCATTCTAATAGGGGCTTCCTGCCCTTGGCCTGGGCTCAGTTTTTATTCTATTGTGGGGCTTGCTGTGTCCTGACAATGAGCACTCAGGAAGGAAATGACGGACGTGACTTAATTCTCAGGAGCATCACAGAGAATAAAAAATGAGCCTGAACCAAAGGAGCACAAGACTTGTGCACTGAGCCATACCAGGTTCTGGGAGGCTATCCTGGGCTCATGGTTTGGAGCCTCATCTTGTGAAAATGTCCGCAGTTCCTGAAGCCACCCTCAATTTCAATGTCATTCCTGTCAAGTCATGGTGGCAGATCCTATAAATAGGGAAAAAAAACCCATAACATCCATCCGCCCCCACAAATGACCCGGGACAGCAAATCAGTATTGGAGAAGCAGGACAGAGTGGGATGCAGCACTTTCCTATTTCAAACGATGTCACAGAGACAAAGGATAAAGCAGTGTTGTCCACGGGACCCCCCCGGCTCCGTCTGTTAAACATCTGACTCGTGACCTCACCTCCAGTCCTGATGTAGGGGTCGTGAGTTCTAGCCCTGGGCTGGTCCATAGACGAGGCCTGATGCCTACTTAAACCAGACCCACGAGGGTTGGTCCCAGTATAAGCCAAAGGAGTAGAACAGAGAGTCCAGAAGGAAACGTGCTCTGATACAACTGATTTTTTAACTTAATTTAATTTAAACCCAATTAATTAACGTATAGTGTATTATACTTTCAGAGGAAGAATTCAGGGATTCACCAGTTGGAGATAACCGCAGTGCTCGTGACATCACGTGCCCTCCATCATGCTGGTCCCGTTATCCCCTCCCCCGTCCCCTCTCTGCAGCGACACTCAGTTTGTTTCCTATATATAAGAGTCTGTATTCCCTGCATCTGTTTTCATCTTATTTGTTTTTCCTTCCCTTCACAGATGTTCATCTGCTTTGCTTCTTTAATTCCACCTATGAATGACACCACACGGTCATTCTCTTTTCCAACTGACCTATTTCACTTAAGATGATCCCTCTAGTTCTTTCCACGTCATTGCAAATGGCAAGATTTCCTTCTCTTTGATAGCTGAGTATCATTCCACTCTCTATGACCATCATCTATCTCCCATCCTCTTTATCCATCATCTGCCATAGGGCACCGAGGGTCCTCCCACAGTGTGGCTACTGTGGACCCAGCTGCTGTGGACATTGGGTGCAGTTGTCCCATGTCTCACTGCATCTGTATCCTCGGAGTGAGCTCCAGGCCGTACACCTGCTGGTCGCAGGGCGACTCTATTTGTAACTTCCTGGGGAGCCTCCACACTGTTTCCAAGGCGGCTGCACTAGCCCGTGCTCCCGCCCACAGTGGAAGAGGGTTGAGTAAGTTTTACAGGACCTGGTAAAAGTCTGGTCCACATTTCATTTCGCGTCCTGTGGGCTACAATTTCTTCTCCTTAAGTATTTTTGAGGAAACCGGGTGTTGGGCTCCTTTTCAGTCAGACAGTTCCGAAGCTAACAGCTGGAGCCTGGAAGGAGGCAGAGGTGGGCCCCAGGAAGGGCATGCTGCCTCCTGCACAGCCTCCTGCAGCATCTGAGCATCCCACAGGGGGCGCCCGAGCCCAGGCACTGCCCAGGAGGTACGCATGCGCAGTAGGCCTCGTCTGCCTGCACTAACAGGAGCCAGCCTGTGCTGGGGTGGCCTGAGGAAGACGTGGGGTTACATCCATGCTGATGAGCAGCAGCCTCCTCAGAACCTGCGGGGAGTCTTCAGGGGGATATTGGGCAGCGTTCACACTGACAGGAGCCCCGGTCTCCTCAGAACACACGGTGAGGGTTCAGGAAGATGTGGGTTCACATCCACCCTGACAGGAGCCCCTGGGCCACTTCAACCTGCGGGGAGGCTTCAGGAAATTGTGGGCCCGCACCCACCCTGACAGGAGCCCATGGGCTGCCTCAGGACACGTGGGGAGGCTTCTGAAAAATGTGGCGCAGCGTCCACTCTGGCAGGAGCTAAAGGGCCCCTCAGGACATAAGTTGAGTCTTCTGGAAGCTGAGGACCGCAACCACAGAGACAGGAGTCCCGGCCACCTCAGAACCAGCGGTGATGCTTCGGGAGGACGTGGGGCCACGTCCACACAACCGGACGCTGATGTCCTCAGGACACCCAGTGTAGACTTCGGGAAATATGGGGATGCGTCCATGCGGACAGAAGACCCCAGTCTTGTCAGAGCCTGTGGTGAGGCCTAAGAAAGATGTGGATGCCGAATCCACACTGACAGGAGTCTCCGGCCTCCTCAGGATGCACTGTGAAGGATTGGGATAATTTGGGGCCAGGTCCATGCTGGCAGGAGCCCCCAGCCTCCTCAGGTCTTATGGTGAGGCTGAGGAAAATGTGGGGCCATGTCAAGACTGAGAGGACCCACGTCCTCCTCAGGACCTGCACTTTGGCGTTGGAACACATGGGGCTGCGTCTAGGCTGACAGGAACCCACAGCCTCCTCAGGATGCGCGGTGAGTTTTCTGGGGGACGTGGGGCCATGTCCAGGCTGACAGGAGCCCCCGGCTTCCTGAGAACCTGCTGTGAGGCTTCCAGAGGATGTGAGGCATACCCATGGTGACAGGAGACCCGGCATACTCAGGACCTGCTGACTATGACTCTGGAACACGTGGGGCCACGTGCGCACTCATTGGAGCCTGGCTTCCTCAGGACCCCCTGGAGGACTCTGGAGGCGCCATTGAGGGCCACGTCCATGTCAGAAGGGACTCCTTAGAACCATAGGGTAAGTGAATGGGTAGAATAAATGGTAGGGACAGGGGAGGGGACTCATTTGGTGGTTAGGCTTAGGTTAGATGTTAGGTGTTAGTGATTATGTTTATGGTTACAGATTAGAGGTTAGCTTGAGGGATAAGGGTAAGGGTCAGTGGTTAGGAGTTAGGATGGGGGTTTGGGTTAGGGACAGGAGTTAGAGTAGGGTTTAGACTTTAGGGATTAGGGCAGGAGGTTAGGAGTTGGGGTTTGGGTTATGGTTAGAGTTAGGTTTCAGGTAGGTTTGCAGTTAGGGTTAGGGGTTAGGGTGTGAGTTAGGGTTAGGGGTTAGAGTTAGGGGTTAGAGTTAAGGGTTAGAGTTAAAGTTAGGGCTTGGTTTAGGGTTAGGGCAAGGGTTAGGTTTAGGATAGGGTTAGGGCTAGGGTTAGGGTTAGTGTTTGGTTAGGGGTTAGGGTTAGGGTCAGGTCAGGGTCAGGGTACGGTTTTGGAAAAGGGTAAGAGAGGGTTAGGCAGTGGGTTAGGGATTAGTTTTAGGGTACAGGTTAGAGTACACTTTTCGGTATGAAATAGGATTAGTATTAGAGGGTTAGGGTTAGGGTACAGGTTAAGGTTAGGAATAGGATTTGAGTACATTAAGATAAGGTTAGGGTTAGAAGTTAGGCTTAGGTTTAGATTTAAGGTAAGGGTCAGGATTAAGGGTTTAGAATAGGTTTAGGAGTTAGGGTGAGGGTTGGCAGGAAGGTTCAGTGAATGTGTTTTGGTCTTGGGGTTTGTGTTTGGTTTTTGATTAGTGATAGTTCTTGTTTAAGGGTTAGGTTAACATTAGGCTTAAGTGGAGGGTTAGGCTTATGTCTGTGTATCGTTAGAGTTTGGGTCTTAGCATATGCCTGCACTGGGACTCCTAGCATCTTGGGCAGTTTAGTTTTCTGCACTCTATTTAGGTTTTGGGATCAAAGATAGCCTGACTCCACCAAGTCAGCGGCCTCCACAGAGGATCAAAATCCAGTCTTCTGCTGGGGTGAGAATAGGCATGGCAGGCTTCTCCTGAGCTGAGCTAAGGAGGGGATTTGTGGCTCTAAAGACTCAGGATTTTCAGTTTCCTTTCTGATTTTATCTCTTGTGTGCCCATGTTTCCTCTATACTACCAATTATTATTTTAAAGTTATACTTGAAGTCCTGTTTGTAAACACAGTATGATATAGTTTCAGGTTTACCACATAGTGGTTAGACCCCTGGATACAACGCCTGGTACTGGTCACAGGTGCCCTCCACTATCCCCATCCCCTGATTCCCCATCCCCCCCACCTTCCCCTGTTATTTATTAGTTTATTCTCTGTGGTTAAGAGTGTGTTTTTTTGTTTGCTTCTTTCATCCCCCCCTCTGCCCCTTTACCAGTTTGGTTTCTTAAAATTCACATGTGAATGCAATTGTATGGTATTTGGTATCTGTCTTTCTCTGACTGACTGAGTTCATTTAGCATAAGTCCCTTCCACTTCTCCCACGTTATTGTAACCCATTGTTACATTATTATTGACTCCCATTGTTATTGACCGAGTGATGTTGCAGTGTGTATATTTACCACATCGTCTCTGCCCATTCATCAGTTGATGGACATCTGGGCTCTATACACAGTTTCGTTGTTGTTGATAACGCTGCTACCAACACTGGGCTGCGTGTTCCTCTTCGAATCTACTCAACTACTTTTGTATCCTCGGGGTAAATACCTAGATGTGTAATGTTGGAATCGTAGGGTAACTCTATTTTTAACTTCTTTTTTTAAATTTTTTTTTAGAATAGTCACAGAGAGAGAGGCAGAGACACAGGCAGAGGGAGAAGCAGGCTACTTGCACTGGGAGCCCGACTGGGATTCGATCCCGGGTCTCCAGGATCATGCCCTGGGCCAAAGGCAGGGGCCAAACCACTGCGCCACACAGGGATCCCCTATTTTTAAATTCTCGAGGACCCTCCAGACTGTTTTCCACAGTGACTGCATCTTTACTTATGTATTCATGAGAGACACAGAGAGGCAGAGTTATAGGCAGAGGGAAAATGAGGCTCTATCCGGGGAGCCTGATGTGGGACGTGATTCCCCAGGACCCTGGGATCATGACCTGAGCCAAAGCAGATGCTCAACCACTGAGGCACCCAGGTGCCTTGGTGATTCAATTTCTTTGCTAGTTATGGGTCTGTTCATATTTTCTATTTCTTCCTATTTAATTTCTGCTCGTTTGCACATTTCTAGGTATTCTAGTTCAAAAAGTTTGTTGCCTTCCTGTGTTCCCCTCTAGGGATTTGTCCATTTCTTCTAGGTCTCCCAGTTTGTTAGCGTATAATCTTTCATAGTATTCCTGAAATTGTGTAATTTTTCTGGTGTTGTGATCTCTCTTTTCTCATTTGTGATTTTATTTATTTAGGTTTTCTCTTTTCTCGTTGATAAGGCTGGCTAGGGCTTGATCCATTTTAATTATTTTGAAGAACCAGCTCTTAGTTTCATTATTCCATTCTACTGTTTTCTTTTTTCTCCATTGTTTATTTCTTCTCTCATCTTTATTTTTTTTCCTTCTTCTGTAGGCTTTAGGCTGTGTTTGCTATTCCTTTTCCAGCCTCTTTGGGTGTAGGGTTAGGTTGTGTATTGGAGACTTCTTGTTTCCTGAGATAGGCCTGTATTGTTATGTACTTCCCTCTTAGGACTGCCTTTGCAACATCCCAGAGGTTTGGAGAAACATGTTTTCATTTTTATTCGTTTTTAATTTCCTCTTTAATTTCCTGGTTGCTCCATTCATTCTCTAGTAGGATGTTCATAATCTCCAAGTATTTTTGGTCTGTCCAATTTTTTTTCTTACTGTCGACTTCGAGTTTCATAGCGTCATGGTCCGAAAATGTACAGGGTGTGATATCAACCTTCTTGTACCTGTTGTACCTGTTGGGGGCTGATTTGTGGGATATTATATGATCTGTTTTGGAGAATGTCCCATGTGCACTTGAAAGGAATGTGTATTCTGCTTTAGGAAGAAATGTTCAGACTATATCTGTTGAGTCCCTGTGGTCCAGTGTGTCAAGGCTATTGTTCCCCAGTTGATTTTCTGCATAGACGATCGGTCCATTGCCATAAGTGGGTGTTAAAATCCCCTCTAATTGTATTATTATCAGTGAGTTCCTGTACGTTTGTTGTTAATTGGTTTCTATATTTAGGTACTCCCATGTTGGCAGCATAAATATTTAGTTGTTTGAACTTTTTTTTTAAATAAATTTATTTTTTTTTTTTTTGGTGTTCAATTTACCAACAAACAGAATAACACCCAGTGCTCATCCCGGCAAGGGAGCCCATCAGTGCCCTTCACCCATTCACCCACACCCCCCGCCCTTCTCCCCTTAAAGAATCCCTAGTTCCTTTCTCAGAGTTAAGAGTATTTATGTTCTGTCTCCGTTTCTGATATTTCCCACACATTTCTTCTACATTCCCTTATATTCCCTTTCACTATTATTTATATTAACCAATTGAATGAGAACATAGGATTGTCCTTCTCCAATTGCCTTACTTCAATCAGCATAATACCCTGCAGTTCCATCAACATTGAAGCAAATGGTAGGTATTTGTCATTTCTAATGGCTGAGTAATATTCCATTGTATACATAAACCACATCTTCTTTATCCATTCATCTTTCAATGGACACCATTGCTCCATCCACAGTTTCGCTATTGTGGACATTCCTCCTAAAAACATCGGGGTGCAGGTGTTCCGGCGTTTCATTGCATCTGAATATTTTGGGTAAATCCCCAAGAGTGCAATTGCTGGGTCTTAGGGCAAGTCTATTTTTAACTCTTTGAGGAACCTCCACACAGTTTTCCAGATTTTCTGTACCAGTTCAAATTCCCACCAACAGTGTAAGAGGGTTCCCTTTTCTCAGCATCCTCTCCAACATTTGTGCTTTCCTGCCTTGTTCATTTTCCCCATGATCACTGGTGTGAGGTGGTATCTCATTGTAGTTTTGATTTGTATTTCCGTGAGGCAAGTGATGCAGAGCATTTTCTCATGTGCATGTTGGCCATGTCTATGTCTTCGTCTGTGAGATTTCTATTCATGTCTTTTGCCCATTTCATTATTGAATTGTTTGTTTCTTTGGTGTTGTGTTTAAGAAGTTCTTCATAGATCTTGGAAACTAGCCCTTTATCTGATACGTCTTTTGCAAATGTCTTCTCCCATTCTGTAGGTTGTCTTTTAGTTTTGTTGACTATATTCTTTGCTGTGCAAAAGTTTCTTATCTTGATGAAGTCCCAATAGTTCATTTTTGCTTTTGTTTCTTTTGCCTTCGTGGATGTACCTTGCAAGAAGTTACTGTGGCCGAGTTCAAAAAGGGTGTTGCCTGTGTTCTCCTCTTGGATTTTGATGCATTCTTGTCTCACATTTAGATCTTTCATCCATTTTGAGTTTATCTTTGTGTATGGTGAAAGAGAGTGGTCTAGTTTCACTCTTCTGCATGTGGATGTCCAATTTTCCAACCACCATCTATTGAAGAGACTTTCTTCCAATGGATAGTCTTTCCTCCTTTATCGAATATTAGTTGACCATAAAGTTCAAGGTCCTGTTTGAACCTTGTGTCTGTTTTTGTGCCAGTTCCACACAGTATTGATGACCACAACTTTTAATACACCCTGAAATCTGCCATTCTGATGCCCCCAGATATGGCTTTCTTTTTTAAAATTCCCCTGCCTATTCGGGGTCTTTTCTGATTCCACACAAATCTTAAATTAATTTGTTCTAACTCTCCGAAGAAAGTCCATAATATTTGATAGGGATTGCATTAAACGTGTACATTGCCCTGGGTAACATTGACATTTTCACAATATTAATTCTGTCAATCCATGAGCATGGAATATTTTTCCATCTCTTTGTGTCTTCCTCAATTTCTTTCAGTAGCATTCTATAGTGTTTATGGTTGAGTTCCTTACCTCCTTGGTTAGGTTTATTCCTAGGTATCTTATGCTTTTGGGTGCAATTGTAAATGAGATTGCCTCCTCAATTTCTCTTTCTTCAGTGTCATTGTTAGTATATAGAAATGCCATTGATTTCTGGGCATTGATTTTGTATCCTACCATGCTACCAAATTGCTGTATGAGTTCTAGCAATCTTGGGGGGGCTTTTGGGTTTTCTAGGTAGAGTATCATGTCATCGGTGAAGAGGGAGAGTTTGACTTCTTCTTGGCCAATTTGAATGGCTTTAATGTCTTTTTGTTGTCTGACTGCTGAGGCTATGACTTCCAGTACTATGTTGAATAGCTGTGGTGAGAGTGGACATCCCTGTCTTGTTCCTGATCTTAGGGGAAAAAATCTCAGTGCTTCCCCATTGAGAATGATATTTGTTGTGGGCTTTTTGTAGATGGCTTTTAAGATGTTGAGGAATGTTCCCTCTATTCCTATGCTCTGAAGTGTTTTGATCAGGAATGGATGCTCTATTTTGTCAAATGCTTTCTCTGCATCTAACGAGAAGATCATATAGTTCTTGGTTTTTCTCCTGCTGATATGATGAATCCCATTGATTGTTTTACGAGTGTTGAACCAGCCTTGTGTCCCTGGGATAAATCCTACTTGGTCATGGTGAATAATTTTCTTAATGTATTGTTGGATCCTATTGGCTAGTATCTTGTTGAGAATTTTCGAATCCATGTTCATCAGGGATATTGGTCTGTAATCCTCCTTTTTGTGGGGTCTTTGGTTTTGGAATAAAGGTGATGCTGGCCTCATGGAACGAATTTGGAAGTACTCCATCTCTTTCTATCTTTCCAAACAGCTTTAGTAGGATACGTATGTTTTCTTCTTTAAACGTTTGACAGAAATCCCCTGGGAAGCCATCTGGCCTTGGACTTTTGTGTCTTGGGAGGTTTTTGATCAGTGTTTCAATTTCCTCTCTGGTTATTGGCCTTTCCAGGTTTTCTATTTCTTCCTGCTCCAGTTTTTGTAGTTTCTGGCTTTCCAGGAATGCGTCCATATCTCTAGATTGCCTAAATGTTGGCGTATAGCTGTTCATAATATGTTTTAAAAATCGTTTGTATTTCCTTGGTGTTGGTAGTGATCTCTCCTTTCTCTTTCATGATTTTATTAATTTGAATCTTCTCTCTCTTCTTTTTAATAAGGCTGGCTATTGGTTTATGTATCTTATTAATTCTTTCAAAGAACCAACTCCTGGTTTTGTTGATCTGTTCCACAGTTCTTCTGGTCTCGATTTCATTGAGTTCTGCTATAATCTTAATTAACTATCTTCTTCTCTTGGGTGTAGGATCTATCTGCTGTATTTTCCCTAGCTCCTTTATGTGTAAGGTTAGCTTTTGTATTTGAGTTCTTTACAGTTTTTGAATGGAGGCTTCTATTGCGATGTGTTTCCCCCTTATGACTGCTTGTGCTGCATCCCAAAGATTTTGAACGGTTGTATCTTCATTCTCATTAGTTTCCATGAATCGTTTTTTAATAAGTTAATTTTTTATTTGTGTTCAATTTACCAATATACAGAATAAAACTCAATGCTCATCCCGTCAAGTGCCCCCCTCAGTGCCCGTCAACCAATCACCCCCAACCTCTGCACACCTCCCCTTCCACCACCCCTAGTTCATTTCCCAGAGTTAGGTGTCTTTATTTTCTGTCTCGTATTCTGATATATCCCTCACATTTCTTCTCCATTCCCTTATATTCCCTTTCACTATTATTTATATTCTCCAAATGAATGAGAACATACACTGTTTGTCCTTCTCCAATTGACTTACTTCACTCAGCATAATACCTTCCAGTTTCACCCACGTTGAAGCAAATGGTGCGTATTTGTCATTTTTAATGCCTAAATAATATTCCATTTTATACATAAACCAAATCTTCTTTACACATTCATCTTACAATAGACACCAAAGCTCCTTCCACAGTTTGGCTACTGTGGACATTCTGCTATAAACATCGGGGTGCAGGAGTCCCGGTGTGTCCTTGCATCTGAATCTTGGGGTAAATCTCCAAAGGTGCAATTGCTGGGTCGTCGGGCAAGTAAATTTTTAACTCTTTGAGGAACATCCACTCAGTTTGCCAGAGTGGCTTCACCAGATCACATTCCTACCAACAGTGTAAGAGGGTTCCCTTTTCTCTGCATCCTCTCCAACATTTGTGGTTTCCTACCTTGTTAATTTCCCCCATGCTCACTGGTGTGAGGTGGTATCTCATTGTGGTTTTGATTTGTATTTCCCTGATGGCAAGTGATGCAGAGCATGTTTTCATGTGCATGTTGGCAATGTCAATGTCTTCCTCTGTGAGATTTCTCTTCATGTCTTTTGCCCATTTCATAATTGGATTGTTTGTTTCCTTGGGTTTGAGTTTAAAACGTTCTTTATAGATCTTGGAAACTAGCCCTTTATCTGATACGACTTTTGCATATACCTTCTCCCATTCTTTTTTTTAATTTTTTTTATTTATTCATGATAGAGAGAGAGAGAGAGAGGCAGAGACAGAGGCAGAGGGTGAAGCAGGCTCTATGCAGGCAGCCTGATGTGAGACTCGATCCCGGGACTCCAGGATTGCGCCCTGGGCCAAAGGCAAGCGCTAAACCGCTGAGCCACCCAGGGATCCCCACCTTCTCCCATTCTTTAGGTTGTCTTTTAGTTATGTTGACTGTATCCTTTGCTGTGAAAAAGCTTCTTATCTTGATGAAGTCCCAATAATTCATTTTTGCTTTTGTTTCTTTTGCCTTCGTGGATTTATCTTGCAAGAAGTTACTGTGGCTGAGTTCAAAAAGGGTGTTGCCTGTGCTCTCCTTTAGGATTTTTTTTTATTTATGATAGTCATCAGAGAGAGAGAGAGAGAGAGAGAGAGAGAGACGCAGAGACACAGAGAGAGGGAGAAGCAGGCTCAATGCACCGGGAGCCCGACATGGGATTCGATCCCGGGTCTCCATGATCGCGCCCTGGGCCAAAGGCAGGCGCTAAACCGCTGCGCCACCCAGGGATCCCATCTCCTCTAGGATTTTGATGGACTCTTGTCTCACAATTAGATCTTTCATCCATTTTGAGTTTATCTTTGTGTATGGTGAAAGAGAGTGGTCTAGTTTCATTCTTCTGACTGTGAATGTCCATTTTCCCTGCACCATATATTGTAGAGACTGTCTTTCTTCCAATGGATAGTCTTTCTTACTTTATCAAATATCAGTTGACCATAAGTTGAGGGTTCACTTCCTGATTCTCTATTCTGTTCCATTGATCTATGAGTCTGTTTTTGTGCCAGTACCACACTGTCCTGATGACCAGAGCTTTGTAGTACAACCTGAAATCTGGCATTGTGATGCCCCCAGATATGGTTTTCTTTTTTAAAATTCCCCTGGCTATTCGGGGTCTTTCCTGATTCCACACCAATATTAAAATAGTTTGTTCTAACTCTCTGAAGAAAGTCCATGGTCTTTTGATAGGGATTGCATTAAACGTGTACATTGCCCTGGGTAACATTGACTTTTTCACAATATTAATTCTGCCAATCCATGAGCATGGAATATTTTTCCATCTCTTCGTGTCTTCCTCAATTTCTTTCAGAAGCGTTCTATAGTGTTTATGGTTGAGTTCCTTACCTCCTTGGTTAGGTTTATTCCTAGGTATCTTATGCTTTTGGGTGCAATTGTAAATGAGATTGACTTCTCAATTTCTATTTCTTCTGTCTCATTGTTAGTGTATAGAAATGCCATTGATTTCTAGGCATTGATTTTGTATCCTGCAACGCTACCAAATTGCTGTATGAGTTCTAGCAATCTTGGGCGCGAGGGTTTTGGGTTTTATAGGTAGAGTATCATGTCATCAGCGAACAGGGAGAGTTTGACTTCTTCTTTGCCAATTTGAATGCCTTTATTTCTTTTTGTTGTCTGATTGCTGAGGCTAGGACTTCCAGACTAGGTTGAATAGCAGTGGTGAGAGTGGACATCCCTGTCTTGTTCCTGATCTTAAGGGAAAAGCTCCCAGTGATTCCACATTGAGAATGATACTTGCTGTGGGTTTTTCATAGATGGCCTTTATGATGTCGAAGAATGTTCCCTCTATCCTTACGCTCTGAGTGTTTTGATCAGCAATGGATGCTCTATTTTGTCAAATGCTTTCTCTGCATCTAATGAGAGGATCATACAGTTCTTGGTTTTTCTCTTGCTGATAAGATGAATCACATTGATTGTTTGACGAGTGTTGAACCAGCCTTGTGTCCCAGGGATAAATCCTACTTGGTCATGATGAATAATTTTCTTAATGTACTATTGGAACCTATTGGCTAGTATCTTGTTGAGAATTTTTGCATCCCTGTTCATCAGGGATATTGGTCTGTAATCCTCCTTTTTGGTGGGGTCTTTGTCTGGTTTTGGAATTAAGGTGATGCTGGCCTCATAGAACGAATTTGGAAGTACTCCATCTCTATCTTTCCAAACAACTTTAGTAGTATAGGTATAGATTCTTCTTTAAACGTTTGATAGAATTCCCATGGGAAGCCATCTGACCCTGGACTTTTGTGTCTTGGGAGGTTTTGATGACTGCTTCAATTTCCTCCCTCGTTATTGGTCTGTTCAGGTTTTCTATTTCTTCCTGTTCCAGTTTTGGTAGTTTCTGGCTTTCCAGGAAAGCGTCCATTTCTTCTAGATTGCCTAATTTATTGGCGTATTGCTGTTCATAATATGTTTTTAAAATCGTTTGTATTTCCTTGGTGTTGGGAGTGATCTCTCCTTTCTCATTCATGATTTAATTAATTTGAGTCTTCTCTCTCTTCTTTTTAATAAAGCTGGCTAATGCTTTAGGTATCTTATTAATTCTTTCAAAGAACCAATTCCCGGTTCTGTTGATCTGTTCCACATTTCTTCAGGTCTCGATTTCCTTGAGTTCTGCTCGAATTTTAATTAACTCTCTTCTTCTGTTGGGTGTAGGATCTATCTGCTGTGTTTCCTCTAGCTCCTTTAGGAGTAAGGTTAGCTTTTGTATTTGAGTTCTTTCCAGTTTTTGAATGGATGCTTGTATTGCAATGTATTTCCCTCTTAGGACTGCTTTTGCTGCATTCCAATGATTTTGAACGGTTGTATCTTCATGCTCATTAGTTTCCATGAATCTTTTTAATTTTTCCTTAATTTCCTATGATGCTTTCATCTTTAGCAGGATGGTCCTTCACCTCCACGTGTTTGAGGTCCTTCCAAACTTCTTGTTATGATTTAGTTCTAATTTCAAGGCATTATGGTTTGAGAATATGTAGGGGACAATCCCAAACTTTTCGTATTGGTTCAGACTCGTTTTGTGACCCAGTATGTGGTCTATTCTGGAGAAAGTTCCATGTGCACTTGAAATTGAAAAGAATGTGTATTCAGTTGAGTTTGGATGTAAAGTTTTGTAGATTTCTGTGAAATCCATCGGGTCCAGTGTATCATTTAAAGCTCTCATTTCTATGGAAATGTTGTACTTAGAAGACCTATTGAGTATAGAAAAGGCTAGACTGAAGTCACCAAGTATAAGTGTATTATTATCTAAGTATTTCTTCACTTTGGTTATTAATTGATTTAAATGTTTGGGAGCTCCCACATTTGGAGCATATATGTAGAGGATTGTTATGTCCTCTTGTTGGATAGATCCTTTAAGTATGATGTAGTGTCCCTCTTCATCTCTCACTATAGTCTTCGGGGTAAATTTTAGTTTATCTGATATAAGGATGGCTCCCCCTGCTTTCTTTTGAGGACCATTTGAATGGTAAATGGTTCTCCAACCTTTTATTTTCAGGCTGTAGGTGTCCTTCTGTCTAAAATGAGTCTCTTGTAGACAGCAAATAGATGGGTCCTGCTTTTTTATCCAGTCTGAAACCCTACGCCTTTTGATAGGTCATTAAGCCTGTTTACATTCAGAGTTACTAATTGACAGATATGAGTTTAGTGTCATCTTGATATCTATTCAGTCCTTGTTTTGTGGATTTTTCCACTGAACTTCTTCCTAAAGGGGAATTTTAAGAGTCCCCCTTAAAATTCCCTGCAGAGCTGGTTTGGAGGTCACATATTCTTTCAGTTCCTGCCTGTCTTGGAAGCTCTTTATCTCTCCTTCCATTTTGAATGAGAGCCTTGCTGGATAAAGTATTCTTGGTTGCCTATTCTTCTCATTGAGGACCCTGAATATATCCTGCCAGCCCTTTCTGAACTGCCAGTTTTCTCTGGAGTGGTCTGCTGTTACCCTAATGCTCTTCCCCATAAAGTTCAGGGATTTCTTGTCTCTTGCTGCTTTAAGGATCTTCTCTTTATCTTTGGAATTTGCAAGCTTTACTATTAAATGTCGAGGTTTGATGGGTTTTATTGATTTTGGGGGGGGAATCTCTCTATTTCCTGGATCTGAATGCCTGTTTCCCTTCCCAGATTAGGAATGTTTTCAGCTAGGATTTGTTCAAATACATATTCTGGCTCTCTGTCCCTTTCGGCGCCCTCAGGACCCCCAATTACACGTAGGTTTTTCTTCCTCAGGCTGTCGTTTATTTCCCTTAATCTGTCTTCCTGGTCTTTTAATTGTCTGTCTCTTTTTTCCTCAGTTTCCCTCTTTGCCATCAACTTGTCTTCTATATCACTCATTCGTTCTTCCACCTCATTAACCCTCATCATTAGGACTTCTAGTTAGGATTGCATCTCATTCCATTGATTTTTAATTTCTGCCTGATTGGATCTAAATTGTGCAGTCATGAAGTCTCTTGAGTCCTTTATGCTTTTTTCTAGAGCCACCAGTAGCTGTATAAGTGCTTCTGAATTGGCTTTCTGACATTGAATTGTAATCCGTATTTTGTAACTCTTAGGAGAGAGGACTGTTTCTTTCTTTTGAGGTGAGGTTTTCCTTCTAGTCATTTTGCTCAGTGCAGAGTGGCCAAAAACAAGTTGTATTGGGAAAAGGAGAAAAAGAGAGAGAAAGAAGGAAAGAAAAGAGAAAAAGAGAAAAGGAAGAAAAAAAAGAAAAAAAGAAGAAAAAGAGAAAGAAAAAGAAAGAAAGGAATAAATGGTGGGGGATGCAAACAAATCAAAAAGAAATCAAAGAAAAGAAAAGAAAAGAAAAAACCACGGGGAGTATCTTCTGATTCTGTATACTTAAGTCCCTTGACTTTCCCTGGAAGTTGTACGTCTAGCTGGTCTTCTGGGGGAGGGGCCTGTTTTGCTGACTTTCAGGTGTTAGCTCTTGGGGGAGCTGCTCTGCCCTCTGCCTGGTACAGGGCTCATTTAACCTGTGAGGCCCCAGTAGGAACCATCCCAGTGACGCCGGCAGCTCTGGAGCCCTGGATTCAGCTCCCACAGTAACTATGGAGCTCTCCCTCTGCAGGGCCTGGAGGTGCCAAGGCGGGGACGCTGATCTGCTCTGCTCTGGGCAGAAGCGTCTTAGCTGTCGTGGGCCTTCCCAGGCTCTACCTGTCCCAGGGGGAGGCCGGATCCTGGGCTGTGCCCTGGCACCCTGTGCTCCAGTGCCTGCGCTGTTGGATTCCCCCTCCCGGCCACACAGCTGTCTCCACAGTGCCACTGCCCGAGCCCCTCTGAGCTGGTCCCAGAGCCCCACAGCCCTCTCCGCAGGGATCCTCTTCCTCTGCCGGAGCCCACTCCGAGCCCTGGCCTCACAGCCCCCTCCATGTGGAGCCACCGCCCAAGCCCCTCAAAGCTGCTCCGGGTCCAGCTGTGGGCCCTGCAGTCTTTTAGGGAGCTCGGCCGTGGGATATGGTGCAGTCTCCTGGGCGCGCAGGTGTCTATTAGTGTTCCAGGGAGCCCGAGGGCATCCTCGCCTCTTGGCGTCCTGCTCCAACTCCCTGCGGGTGCCTTTCCACCCGGGAAGATTGGTGAAGCTCCTGCTTCTCTGGGTCAGAGCTTTCTTATCCTGGAGGCACTCGCCCAGGCCTTAGCCCAGAACCTCCTGGGGCCCCTCCCCCTTGGATGCCTTTTGTTTCTTTTTTTTTTATTTTTATTTATTTATGATAGTCACACAGAGAGAGAGAGAGAGGCAGAGACACAGGCAGAGGGAGAAGCAGGCTCCATGCCCCAGGAGCCCGACGTGGGATTCAATCCCAGGTCTCCAGGATCGCGCCCTGGGCTGAAGGCAGGAGCTAAAATGATGCACCACCCAGGGATCCCCTTTTGTTTCTTTATTTCTTTCCCCCCTCTTCCTACCTTGATAGAAGTGCAAACTCTTCTCACTGTAGCATTCCAGCTGGTCTCTCTTTAAATCTCAGGTCGAATTCATAGATTTTCAGGATGTTGAAAATTATCTAGGTAATTTGGTGGGGACAGGTGATTTGGGGACACTACAATTCCGCCATCTTGCTCCTAACTCCACTTTCCTATTTCAACCAATGTCACAGAGACACAGGATAAAGCAGTGTGGTTCTAGGGCCCCAGCTGGCTCCGTTGGTTAAGCATTCGACTCCTGACTTCACCCTTGGTCTTGATCTCGGGGTCATGAATTCCAGCCCTTTGCTGAACTGTGGATGAGGCATGGAGCCTATTTAAACAAACTAAACCCACAGGGGTGTGGTTCTGGCATAAGCTGAAGGAGCAGAATAGAGAGCCTGGAAGAAAATGCACTCCGATACCGTCAACTGATTTTTTAAACTTAATTCAATTTAAACCTAATTAATTAACAGTATAGTGTATTATACTTTCAGAGGTAGAATTCAGGGATTCACCAGTTGGAGATAACACCAGGGCTCATGATATCACGTGCCCTCCTTTATGCCCGTCTACAAGTTACCCTGTCCCTCCACTCCCCTCCCCTCCAGCGACCCTCAGTTTGTTTCCTGTGATTGAGTCTCTTTTTCCTCCATCTCTGTTTTCATATTATTTGTATTTCCTTCCCTTCACAGATGCTCATCTGCTTTGCTTCTTTAATTTCACCTATGAATGCAACCATACGGTAATTTTCTTTCCTGACTGACTTATTTCACTTAACATGATCCCTCTAGTTCTATCCACGTCATTGCAAATGGCAATGTTTTCTACTCTTTGATAGCTGAGTACCGTTCCTATCATCTAACTATCATCTATGACCATCATCTATCTTCCATCCTCTTTATCGATCATCTGCCTGAGGGCACCGAGGCTCCTCCCACAGTGTAGTTACTGTGGACCCGGCTGCTGTGGACATTGGGGTGCAGGTGTCCCCGAGTCTCATGCATCTGTATCTTCGGGGTGAGCTAAGGCCGTGCACCTGCTGGTCGCAGAGCGTCTCTATTTGTAACTTCCTGAGGAGCCTCCACACCGTTTCCAGGGTGGCTGTGCCAGCCTGCGGTACCGCCCACAGAGTAAGAGGGTTGAGTGAGTTTTGCAGGACGTTGTTAAAGTCTGGTCCACATTTCATTTTGCATCCTGTGGGCTCCAACTCCTTGTCCTTAACTATTTCTGGGGAAGCCAGGTATTGGGCTCCTTTTCAGTGAGACGTTTCCGTAGCTCATAGGCCTCAGCTGTAGCCTGGAAGGAGGCAGGTGTGGACCTGTGCACAAGGATGCTGCCTCCTACATGGCCTCCTGCAGTGCCTGAGCGTCCTGCAGGAGGCGCCCAAGCCCAGGCCCTGCCCAAGGGCCGCAAAGGCTCAGTAGGCCTTGTCCACCTGCACTAACAGGAGCCCACCTGTGCTGGGGAGGCCTGAGGAGGACGTGGGGATGCACCATGCTGATGAGCCCCGGTCTCCTCAGGAACCGTGGTGAGGCTTCAGGAAGATGTGGGCCCGCATCCACCCTGACAGGAACACCTGGGCCGCTTCAGGACCTGTAGGGAGGCTTCAGGAAGCTGTGGTGCCGTGTCCACTCTGGCAGGAGCTCCCGGGCCGCTCAGGACATAAGTTGAGGCTTCTGGAAGGTGAGGGCCGCATCCACGGTGTCAGCAGCCCTGGCGTCCTCAGAACCTGCAGTGACGTTATGGGAGGACATGGGGCCATGCCCACACAACAGGACGCTGACGTCCTCAGGACCCCCGGTGTAGACTTCGGGAAATATGGTGATGCTTCCATGCAGACAGGAGACCTCAGCCTTGTCAGGGCCTTTGGTGAGGCCTAAGAAAGATGTGGGTGCCGAATCCACACTGACAGGAGTCTCCGGCCTCCTAAGGACCTGCCCTTTGACTTCGGGATATATGGGGCTGTGTCTATGCTGACAGGAGCCCACAGCCCCCTCAGGACCCGCGGTGAGTTTTCTGGAGGCCATGGGGCCATGTCCAGGCTGACAGGAGCCCTCGGCCTCCTGAGGACTTGCTGTGAGGCTTCCAGAGGATGTGAGGCATAGTCCACAGTGACAGGAGACCCGGCGTCCTCAGGACCCACTGACTATGACTCAGGAACACGTGGGGCCACGTCCACACTCACAGGATCCTGGCTTCCTCAGCACCCCCTGGAGGACTCTGGAGGCACTGTTGGGGCCACGTCCACCTCAGAAGGGACTACTCAGAACCACAGGGTAAGTGAATGGGTAGAATGTATGGTAGGGTCAGGGGAGGGGAGGTAGTTGGTTGTTAGGTTAGATGTTAGGGTTTAGTGATTATGCTTATGGTTACGGATTAGAGGATAGCATGAGGGATAAGGTAAGGGTCAGTGTTTCGGAGTTGGATGGGGGTTAGGGATTAGGGAAAGGGTTTAGGGTTAGTGTTAGGGACAGGATTTAGAGTTAGGGTTAGGGTTTAGGCTTAGGGATTAGGGCAGGATGTTAGGAGTTGGGGTTAGGGTTATGGTTAGTGTTAGGGTTGTGATTAGGTTTGCAGTTAGGATTAGGTGTTAGGATGTGAGTTAGGGTTAGTTGTTAGGGTTAGGGGTTAGGGTTAAATTTAGGGCTAGCTTTAGAGTTAGGGTGAGCGGTAGGGCTAGGATAGGGGTTAGGATTAGGGTTCATGTTTGGTTAGAGGTAATGGTCAGGTCAGGGTCAGGGTAGGGTCAGGGTACCTTTTTGGAAAAGGGTAAGAGATAGGGTTAGGCAGTGGCTTAGGGGTTAGTTTTAGGGTACGGGTTAGGGTACATTTTGGGGTATGAGATAGGTTAGTATTAGAGGGTTAGGGTTAGGGTACAGGAAAAGTTTCGGAATAGGATTTGAGTATATTAATTTAAGGTTAGGGTTAGAGGTTAGGGTTAGGGTTAGATTTAAGGTAGCGGTCAGGGTTAAGGAAACCTAAGAATAGGTTAAGGAGTTAGGGTGAGGCTTGGCAGGTAGGTTAAGTGAATGTGTTTCTGTCTTGGGGTTTGTGTTTGGTTGTCGATTAGTGATGGGTCTTGTTTTAGGTTTCAGTTAACATTAGGATTAAGTGTAGGGTTAGGGTTATGCCTGTGTATGGTTAGAGTTTCAGTCTTGACCTGTGCCTGCACTGGGACTCCTAGTATCTTGGGCAGTTTAGTTTTACGCACTCTATTTAGGTTTTGGGTTCAAAGGTACCTTGACTCCACCAAGTCAGTGGCCTCCCCAGAGAATCAAAATACAGGCTTCTGCTGGGGTGAGAATAGACATGGCAGGCTTCTCCCGAGCTGAGCTAAGGAGGGGATTTGGGGCTCTAAATACTCTTTATTTGGACTTTCAGTTGCCTTTCTGATTTTATCTCTTGTGTGCACATGTATCCTCTATACTACCAATTATTATTTTAAAGTTTTATTGAATTCCTGTTTGTAAACACAGTATGATATAGTTTCAGGTTTACCACATAGTGGTTAGACCCCTGGATACAACGCCTGGTACTGGTCACAGGTGCCCTCCACTATCCCCATAGCCTGATTCCCCATCCCCCCCCCACCTTCCTCTTATCTATTAGTTTATTCTCTGTGGTTAAGAGTGAGTTTCTTGGTTTGCTTCTCTCATCCCACCCCATCAATCCCCTTGCCAGTTTGTTTGGTTTCTTAAAATTCACTTGTGAATGCAATTGTATGGTATTTGATATCTGTCTTTCTCTGGCTGACTGAGTTCATTTAGCATAACTCCCTTCCACTTCTCCCATGTCATTGTAAATGGCTTCATTTCATCCTTTTGATGACCGAGTGATGTCACAGTGTGTATATTTACCACATCGTCTCTGCCCATTCATCTGTAGATGGACATCTGGGCTGTATCCACAGTTTGGCTCTTGTTGATAATGCTGCTACAAACACTAGGCTGCGTGTCCCTCTTTGAATCTAAGAGACTACTTTTATATCCTCGGGATAAATACCTAGCTGTGCAATTTTGGAATCATAGGGTACTTCTACTTTTAACTTCTTGAGGACCCTCCACACTGTTTTGCACAGTAGCTGCACCTTATCTCATGCTCACGAGGAGTATAAGGGGGCTCCCCCTTCTCCATAGCCTCACCAACACCTGTTGTTTCTTGTGTTGTTAATTTTAGCCATTTCGACGGCTGTCAGGTGACATCTCATTGTGGTTTTGGTTTGCATTTCCCTGATGATGGGTGACGCTGGGTGTCTGTCTACGTGTCTGGTGGCCATCTGGATGTCTTGACAGAGAGAACGTCCATTCATGTCTTCTGCCCATCTGCAGTTGGATAATTTGTGTTTAGGATGCTGACATTTATATTTGCTTTATGTATTTTGGATACTGACTCTTTATTGGATGTGTTGTTTACAAATATCTCCTCTCATTTTATATGTTGCATTTTAGCGTTGCTTGTTTCCTTCACTTTGCAGAAGCTTTGCAATTTGATGAACTCCCAATAGGATTTTTGCTTTTGTTTCGCTTGCCTCAGACGCATATCTGGTAAGCAGATCCAATGGCCAATGTCAAAGATGTTGCTGCCTATCTTTTCTTTTTTGTATGATTTCAGGTCCCACATTTAGGGCTTTCATCCATTTTGAATTTATTTTTTATATATATGGTGTAAGAAAGTGGTCCAGTTTCATTCTTCTGCGTGTGGCTGCCTGGTTTTCCCAACACCATTTGTACATATCCTGGCGTCAGGGTTAGGGTTTGTTGAAGAGACGGTCTTTTTGCTTTGGATATTCCTTCCTTCCTTGTTGTCGTTTAATGGACCATAGTGTTACAGGTTTGTATCTTGTTTCGGCTTTCCATTCTATTCTATTGATATAAGCGTCTCCTGTGTGGAGATTCTTGATTGCTGATTCAATTTCTCTGCCTGTTATCTGTGTGTTCAAGTTTCTTATTTCTTCCTTTTTCATTTTTGCTTTGTTATATATTTCTAGGAATTGATCTATTTCTTCCAGGTTCGGGGTTGCTGGCATATGTTTTTTCATAATGTTCTCTTATAAACATTTGTATTTCTAGTGTTGGTGGTTATTTCTCTTTTCTCATTTGTGATTTTATTTGGGTCCTTTCACATCTTTATATCTTTTTCTTTATGTATTTTAAAGATTTTATTTTATTTTATTTATGTATTCATGCGAGACGCAGAGAAGCAGAGGTATAGACAGAGTGAAAATGGGGTTCCATGTGGGGAGCCTGATGTGGGACTTGATGCCCCAGGAGTCCGGGTTCGTGTCCTGAGCCAAAGCAGATGCTCAACCACTGAGGCACCCAGGTGCCTTGCTGATTCAATTCCTTTGCTAGTTATGGGTCTGTTCACATTTTCTATTTCTTCCTATTTCAGTTTTGCTCGTTTGCACATTTCTAGGGACTTGTCCATTTCTTCCTGGTCTCCCAGATGTTAGCATATAACCTTTCATAGAATTCCCTTATAATTGTCTTATTTTTCTGGTGTTGATTGTGCTCTCTCTTGTCTCATTTATGATTTTATTTATTAGGTCTTTTCTCTTTTCTCGTTGATAAGGTTGGCTAGGGCTTTGTCTATTTTATTAATTATTTTGAAGAACCAGCTCTTAGTTTCGTTATTCCATTCTACTGTTTTGTTGTTTCTGCATTGTTTATTTCTGCTCTCATCTTTATTTTTTCCTTTCTCCTGTAGGCTTCAGGCTATGTTTGCTATTCCTTTTCCAGCTGTTTTAGGTGTAGGGTTAGGTTGTGTATTGGAGACTTCTTGTTTCTTGAGGTAGGCCTGTATTGCTATGTACTTCCCTCTTACGACTGCCTTTGCTACATCCCAGATGTTTTGAGAAACATGTTTTCATTTTCATTTGTTTTAAATTTCCTATTTAATTTCTTGGTTACTCCATTCATTCTCTAGTAGGATGTTCATAATCTCCACATATTTTTGGTCTGTCCAATTTTTTTTTTCTTACTGTTGACTTCAAGTTTCATAGTGTCTGGTCCAAAACTGTGCAGGGTGTGATATCAACCTTCTTGTAACTGTAGTACCTGCTGAGGGCTGATTTGTTGGCCATGATATGATCTGTTCTGTAGAATGTCCCATGTGCTGTTGAAAGGAATGTGTAGGGATCCCTGGGTGGTGCAGCGTTTTAGCACCTGCCTTTGGCTCAGGGCGCCATCCTGGAGACCTGGGATCGAATCCCATGTCAGCCTCCCAGTGAATGGAGCCTGCTTTTCCCTCTGCAAATGTCTCTGCCTCTCTCTCTCTCTCTCTCTCTGTGACTATCGTAAATAATAAAAAAAATGAAGGAAGGTGTTCTGCTTTAGGATGAAATGTTCAGACTATATCTGTTGAGTCCCTGTGGTCCAGTGTGTCAAGGCTATTGTTCCCCTGTTGATTTTCTGTATACACGATTGGTCCATTGCCATATTTAGGTGTTAAAATCCCCTGTCATTGTATTATTATCAGTGAGTTCCTGTACGTTTGTTTTAATTGGTTTCTATATTTAGGTACTCCCATGTTGGCAACATAAATATTTACTTGTTTGATCTTGATAGAGAGTCTTTTTAATTATGAAATAATGCCCTTCTTCATCTCTTCTTACAGTATTTGTTCTTTCTTGTTTGAAATTTAAATATTTTATTTATTTATTCATGAGAGATTCACAAAGAAGCAGAGGCAGAAACATAGGCAGAGGGAAAGTCAGGCTCCACAAATGGAGGCCAATGTGGGACTTGATTCTGGGATCCCAGGATCACCCCCTGAGCCAAAGGCAGATGCTCAACCACTGAGCCAACAGGTGTCCCCCAGGGTTTCGTTTCAAATCTAGTTAGTCTGATATAAGTATGGGTCCTCCAGCTTTCTTTTGATATCCATTAGCATGATAGATGATTTTCCATCCCCTGACTTTCAATCTCCTGGTGTCTATAAGTCTAATGTGAGAATCTTGTAGGCAGCATACAGATGGATCTTGATTTTTAAATAATGATTTTATTTATGAGAGAGAGAGAGAGAGAGAGAGAGGCAGAAAATTAGGCAGAGAGAGAAGCAGGCTCCCCACCAGGAGCAGAATATGAGACTTGATCCCAGACTCCAGGATCACACCCTGAGTCAAAGGCAGAGGCTCAATCCCTGAGCCACCCAGGCATCCCGGATCCTGTTTTTTAAGCCACTCTGATACTCTATATCTTTTGATTGGAGCATTAGTCTATCAGCATTCAGAGTGATTATTCAAAGATATGAACTTTGTGCCTTTGTGTTTCTGGAAGAGTTGGTGTTTCTGGTGATGTTCTCTGGGCCTTTCTAGTCTTTGTTTCTTTTGGTCTCTTTTTTCCCCCCACTAGAAGAGTCCCTCTTAAAATTCCTTACTGGACTGATTAAGTGGTCATGAACTCCTTTATATGTTGCCTGTCTAGGAAAATCTTTATCTCTCCTTCTCCCCTGAATGACACCCATGCTGAAAGAAGAATTCATACAAATTAGACTCCAATAAAAAGAAATTTAAAAACATAAAATAAATTCTTTCTAATATGATTGAGGAAAATGGCATGTGGAGGAAAACCAGAAGCACAAAAAGAGAAGGAGAGATTTTACCCTCTGTAGCCTTCACAGGGAACTGGTGTCCTTTCCTAGCAGGGGCCCCCCGTCCGTAGGATGCTTCCTTCCCCTCTGTGCCCTTGTTGGAACCCAGCAGGCACATCTCCGTGCCTTCAGCACGTCTGCAGTCGTGATTTATAGCGTCTTCCATGTATCCTATTGGGGATCACAGTGTGGTGTATGTAACCATCCGGCTGCTGTTTGAGAACATTGGGGGGATTCTGACTTTTGTTGGTTTTGGGGTGTGTGTGTCTATCACATGCAGCTATCACGTGCAGCTATCATATCCTCTGGCTGGGTAACCCAAAACCCGGAAATGGTTGGCACAACATCATTTCTGGTGCTGGCGCTGGGTGGCTAGGTGGGCTCTCCTGTCCACCCCGGGGCTCACTCATGCAGTGTCTTTCCGCTGGAGGGTCAGCTGAGCTGGAAGTTCCGGCTCGGCCACATTCCCATGTCTGGGAGTGGGTCCTGCCTAGCGCCGGCTGCTTCTCTTCTCCCCAATGCCTCTCCAGCAGGGAGCCAGACATTCGGGCCACCCTTGGGGGGAGCTCCTGAGGAACCGGCTGCCCATGGCGGGGAGCCATGAGGCTGCCTGTATGTGGGAGTCAGAGTGGTGATGGGGCTGGGGTTCCTTGTTCCCCTGTGCTGACTGGCCTTCAGGCCGAGCCCCATGCTCACCCACCCCGTACTCACTCGGGCAAGGAGGGTGCGCTCCACACGTTGGTGTGAGAGATCCAGCACCAAAAGGTGTTCATGCTGAGTCCACCTGGTGAGGGTGGTCCAGGTGCATGAGCTGCAAGTGTGGGACCCAGGAAATTTAACAAAAATCCCCTTCCCCTGGACAAGCAGAGCAGGAGTGATTCCGTTTTGTGCTACATCCGCCACCTCCCCTATGACCCCCAAATGACCTGCTTATGGCTTAAGGTGCTGCCCCACCCTAGTCATTCCGCTGGGCACACCCTAATCGGAAATCTGCTCATAACAATGTATCCATGATTTGTGCCCGCCAAAACCCCGCAGCGATTCTGACCAAAGTAATAGACCAGCTCAAGTGGATACTATAGGGTAAAGTGTAATTCAATTGGCCACCTACATGTGGACCAACATGACTGTGCAAATTTCTGCGTATCCCATGGTCCACTGGCCCCTATAAAGCTGCCTCGCCTCTTCGTCTCAGGGTCCAAGTCCCTGCTGCAATGTGTCTGGTGCACTTGGACCAACTTTTGGTTGGTCCCAGTGGGGGCTCCAGCTTGTAAAGAAACCCTTGGGAGTTTGCATTGGTGTCGGCTCCTTGGTGGTTTCTTGGATTCGCAATCTTGGGCACAACACAAGGGCCTGCTGTCCTGAAATCACTTCCATGGCCACGCTGACCACCCCGCAGGCCCTCTGTGCCCCAGACACCCAGGCACAGGGATGTGGGGAGGGAGAAAGTGCTCTGGAATCCGGCCAGCCCCGGTCCCCTGGACAGAGGGAGCAGTGACCTCTCAGGTCACTTTGCACAGACCCTGGTGACCTGAGGCTCCCTGGCTGTCACACTCTCCCGCCCATTCTGGCCCACGGGGGACAGGCTGAGTCCCAGTAAAGTCTGTGAGGCCTGACCCTGGTGTCCGGCCACCCCTGGATGGCACGTGGGGACGTCAGCTGTGTGTGCCTAGCGGCACCCCTGCATGGGCTGGTTGGGGCCTCAGTGGTGCCCCCTCCTCCTCACTGTGGGTCTCTCCATGCCCCATGCACAGAGTTCTGGGAGACACAGAAACGGGCTGGTTGTGCATTTTTGCACCACAACACTTTATTGACTTTTTACAGCAAACAGGCTAAGAGCAGAGGGTGCGCGCCTTCCCCTGGGGAAGGAGACCCTTCTGTCTTTAGGGGAGGGCAAGAATCACACGGAGTGGGAGGGGCGAGTGCTGGAGTCCCCCACCTGGGAGCATGTGTGGACTCTGGTTGGAGGCGTGTGTCCTGAGGTTTCAGCCTGAGTGACGGTTTTGAGGACAGCAGAGCTGACCTGGAACTGCAGCTCATGGACTCCTGTGCTGGATCCCTGCAGGGCAGCTGGACCCCGGCCTCGGGACCCCTGGGGCCCCAGCACCTGTACGAGCCTGCCTCCTGGTGTGGGTGTGGGTGGGGCCCACCGGCCTACCCCTGTTCTCCCCACCCTGGGGTGTACTGGGATCCCCCGGTCTGCCCTAGGTCAGCGACCTGGATCTGTGGGTGCACGCCCAGTGCCCAGGAGGCCACATCCAACTGTGAGAAAGCTCACTCAGACCGGGGCCAGAATCCAGGGCTGGCCAGGGCCATGGGGGGCTGGATCCCATTAGTCTTTGTGTTGGGCCTGGTGGGGGCTCAAATCCATCCAACCCCGCAGAGCCTGGCGCCCAGTCAGCCCAGGTTCCTCTAGGTTAGGGGCTGGTGTCCTGTGCAGGGTGTGCCATGCTCCAGGAGGGACAGTGGGCATGGCAGGGCACAGTGGGTCCTTTGCACCACTCACCTGCACACACCCTGTAGGGGGCTCCCTGTCTTCCCTCCTCCCTGCCACCCCTGGGTACTCTATGGGACACCTGGGGTTCTGATGGGAGCAGGGTATCCATAGAACCCTGGGGAGGCTGAGCATGTCCCACAGGGGGCAGCTTCATCAGGTCCTTGCTCAGGGACGATGGTGTGGGGGTGGATGGTGTGGGGGCATGGGTATGATGGTGGTAGAGTGTGGGGGATGGTGTAGGGGGGATTGTGTTGGGGTATAGTGTGGGTGAGGATTGTGTGAGGCTGTGTGTGTGTGAGGGGGATGGTGTAGGGGTTATGCCATGGGGGATGATGATGTTAGGGGATGGTGTGGGTCTGGGAAATGGGATGTGGTGGGGGGGCTGGCAGACACACGGCAAACCCTTTATCTAAGATCCACAGGGGAAATCTACAGAAAAAGGTGACCCCAGTCTGGGGTTTGCTGTGACACTTGCCCCTGGGGCCCCGTGTGGTCAGTGCAGGGCCCTGGCTGGACTGGAGACAATATCTCGGGTCATCATACTATGTATGTTTACAAATTGCAAATTGTCTCAAATTAAATGCATAGAATTTAGAAATATATAAAGCACCGAGAGGGGGTGTCACCCTGACCCGTCTGACTCTCATCAGATCGATGTGTGTCCTCCTCCAGTCACAGCCATGCACCCTGCCCCCTTGTCCCCTTACTGACCCCCACGGCCCGCACCCCCAACCCCTGCTTTTCAGGGGGCCGTCCCTCACCCCTTTGGTTTTCAGCTCACATGGCATCCCCTGGAGTCCCCATCCTAGTGGCCTCCTCATCCCCGAGACTCCGGGGGAGGGGTCACGGGGGTCATCCCCAGCACCTTACCATGCAGCCGTGTGTTGTTGGCTTCTGTTCTTCCCCCGCCCTCAGAAGCCCCGTGTTCCCTACCCAGAAACCCCTGGTCCTCCCCCGGAGCCCGATCCCCCCTGGCCCCTCAGCCTCACCCTACCCTGTAGTAGTATCAAAACATGATGTGACTGCTGAACGTCCTGTTGACGTACAAGTCTACCTCCGTGATGTCCTAGGAGGAGACCAGGGCCTCCTCTTTCATTTACTGTGGGAAAACCATGGAGGAGATGCAGGCATCAGGGACACAGACCCTGACATGTCACAAGCTGCCGTGCTGAGCAGGGAGCCCTGGGGCAACCATGCGAGTGTGTCCTGCAGAACCTCCTTCCTTCCTCTGGGAGGCTGGGGATGGCAGGAGTGCCCACCGTGCCCGTGGGACCTGTGTGAGGGCCTGTGCACAGCTGTTGTGGGCGGAGAGGTGACTGAGGGTCAGCCTGGGTGGGATGGCATAGGGGTTCAGCCCAGGTGGGAGGGGACATTGGGGTGTTGTGCCCAAGATTGCGAATCCGAGAAACCACTACAGAGCTGACACTGATGCAAACACACAAGGATTGATTTCCAAACTCGAGCTTGCGTCCAAGTACACGGACACAGCGGAGCAGGGACTTGGACCCTGCGGTGCTGTTTTGCTTTTAAGGGCTTGTCTTGGGGACCTCCAGAATGGCTGAAGTAATTCCTCAAGTTCTGTTTACATTTTGATATGGGGCCTTCAAGGGCATTGACCTCTGTTCCCATTATAATAGGCGCCTTCATCCCTTGGCTTGGGCTCAGTTCTTATTCTAATGTGGGGCTTTCTAGGACATTAAGCTGTAAACTTTTGTTTTTTTCCTGTAACTGATTTCAGCTCTTCTTCACAGGGGCCTGGGATGGCTTGACATGTTTGAACGCTGAACTTAAAGTGGAAAGGCCTTCATTTTCTCGGCCTACTTGGGTCCCGTTCCATCCTATCTTGCTCCTTCCCCCTTCCCCAGAACTCCTGAGAGAGCAATTGCAAATGACCACAGCATGGCAGCCTGTGTTGGGGCACAGGCCCAGGGATTTGGGATCAGGAAGAGCTGGGGTGCGGTCATCCCGGCTGTGCAGCGGGATTTGATGCTGCAGACTCTTATTCCCTAAGGCTATCTTGACAACTGACTTTGTACATACAAAAGCTGTCCTTTATCTTTAAAAGTTGAAGAGCCAGTCAATGCCTTTTTTCTCTGCCCATCTGATTGCTCAGATTCCAATCTGAGATGTATTTCCTGTTAATAAGGATAATTTACTATCCATAGTACTATGCTTAAAATATTCTGACACAAGTAATTCAGAGGGATGAGGTTTTCTCATCTCTTTCTTCACAGCTCAGTCACTTTCAGGAAATGCATCTTTATGGATTTGGAAAGAACTGAGAGACATTATTACCAATGGTCTTATTATTATGTGAAGGATTCTTCCCTGAGATTCTTCCCCTGTTTCAACTGACACTGAAACACTGTGAACTCTTTGGAAGACAAATAAATGTTTGGAAATTTGGAAATAAATGTCAAGGAAATAAATGTTATGCATTACTAATTTTAAATGCCCTTGCAATATGGTGTCTATTATACTAGAAGTATTTTTATCTGATTTTTGCTATTTGTTATCCGTTCCTGCTTTTCAGGTTGAGGAGGAATTATACGTGTTCATAAGTGTTTTCCTTTCCTTCTGATATAAACTTCTTACTTTGTTCCCATCGAAGGAAGTCCTTAAGAATAAGGCAAAAGTTAATTAAACTATTCTTAAAGTGTCTTTACACTTGGAACCTGATTCATTTAAGTCAATTTTCAAAATAAATCTTATTTATTAGGAAAACAAGAAAGATTTATAGGGAAATTGAGAAGATAGTACAGAGCATTCGCATGCACTTGCACTCAATTTCTCCAATTATTGATATATTAGTATGGTACAAATATTAGCTAATGAATCAATATTAAAATAGTCGCATTAACCAAAGACCATACTTTATTCAGATTTCCTTAGTTTTTGCTAAGTTACCACCCCTCATATGACATTCCATTTGTCCTCCTGTTTTCTTAGGCTCCTCTGGATTGTGACATTCTTTCAGCCTTTCCTAGTTGTTGTTGCCCTGGAACACTTTGAGAAGTAGAGTATTTTGTAAAATTTCCTTCAGTTGGGACATGTCTGTTGTTTATATCATGATTGAAGTATTTTTGCGGATTATATACAGAGATATACTGCCATTATCATTATATCATATAAAGGATAGATACTATCAACATGATTTATCAGACTTGGTATCGATCTGATCATCTTGCTGATGTAGTGTTTGTCATCTTTTCCCGTAGTTAAGTGATGATGATGATGATGATTCTTCTTCTTCTTCTTCATTATTATTATTATTATTATTATTACTATTATTATTATTATATTATCATTGTTATTTTACGTTTTTCATAATATATTCTGTAGAAGGAAGTTACTATGTGTATTCCACACTTAAGAGTGGGAAGCTATGCTCATCAACTTGAAGGTGGAATGTCTGCACAAATTGTTTGAAATTCTTCTACATGGGAGATTTCTCTTCTTGTGGGTTTTTTTTCTTTTTCAAAGATGTTATTTATTTATTTGAGAGAGAGAGGAGAGAAAAACCATGATTGATAGGGGCAGAGGGAGAGGGAGAAACAGGTTCCCTGCTGAACCGCGAGCCTTCCTTGGGACCTGGATCATGATCTGACTTAAGGCAGAAACTTAAGTGACTGAGCCACCCAGGTGCCACTATTTCTTTCTTTCCCTCTTTCTTTCTTTTTTTTTAAATAATATATTTACTTTTCATTGTTGTTCAATTTGACAACATATAAAATAACACTCAGTGCTCATCCCGTCAAGTGCCCCCCCTCAGTGCCCATCACCCATTCACACCGACCCCTGCCCTCCTCCCCTTCCATCACCCCTAGTTCGTTTCCCAGAGTAGGAGACTTTATGTTCTGTCTCCCTTTCTGATATTTCCCACACATTTCTTCTCCCTTCCCCTATATTCCCTTTCACTATTATTTATATTCCCCAAGTAAATGAGAACATACAATGTTTGTCCTTCTTCGATTGACTTACTTCACTTAGCATAATACCTTCCAGTTACATCCACCTTGAAGCAAATGGTGGGTATCTGTCATTTCTATTCGATGAGTAAGGCCCACCTTTTCTCTCCCTTGATCTTCTGAGTCTCCTATGATATGAATGTTATTGTTTTAATAAGTGGCTGAGTTCCCTATGTCTGCCTCTGTGGTCCATAACTTTCCTTGTTTTTAAGGCTTCCACTTGGGACTGCATCTCATTTATTTCATTTTTAACATTTGCCTGACTAAATTTTAGTTCTTCTATTTCTACTGTAAGGGATTCTCTAGTTTTCTTCTGTGCTCTTTTTCCAGCCCAGATGCTATCTTTATAATCATTGTTTTAAACTGTAGTTAGACATCATATATTTGTATTGATGGACTTCCTGGCTGTGAGTACTACCTCATGTTATTTTATGGAGGTGAATTTCTTGATCTCATTACTTTTTCCAGAAAAGAAAGAGGGAAGAAAAAGAAAAACCAAGAAAAACAATAACAACTGCCCTCCCCCCAAAAAACCACTAGATTATTTTGGCCTCCTTGTAAAAAGATTCTAAATCCCAAAATAACAAACAAAATTAAAGTTCCATGAAAGTAAAAATAAGAAATATATAAGGTACATACATAAAAAATAAAATAAGGCAATTAATAAAATAGAATCAAAGAAAATAAATGATAATAAAGCACAAAGTACAAAGGAAGCTAGACCCTACTTTCCAGGCGGCGCTGAGGATCTGCATCCTCTGTGGTCTGACAACTTGGTGGCAGCGAGTGGTCTGTGCGGGGTCTGGGGATGGCCCATGGCGCTGATTGTCAGGTGCACATCTGCCTGGAGATGCACCTGCGGGGTCAGGGGCAGGGTGGTCTTCAGCGCCTCTGGCCTCCAGCGGGTGGCGCTGTGCTGCTCCCTGAGACTTGGCGCTGTTTGGTGTGATGCAGGTGGGGACGCTGGGTCCTCTGGTTCTGGGGCTAAGCATCCCACCCCCCAGTCTGCAGGCCCTCCACAGAAGAGGCCCGAAGCGCATCTCTCAGAACCCTGCTTTCACTTTGCCCGCGTCCGAACTGCTTTTGGTTTTGTTTTCTTATCTCAGACTGTTGTGCCCAAGATTGCGAATCTGAGAAAGCATGGAGAAGCCCACAACGATGCAAACACATGAGGGTTTATTTACAAGCTCGAGCTTCTGTCCAAGTATGCCTGACACAGAGGAGCAGGGACTTGGACCCCGAGTGGGTTTTTGCTTAGTTTTAAGGGCTGGTCTCGGGAACCTCCAGAAGGGCTAGAGCAATTCCTCAAGTTCTCTTTACATTTTGATATGGGGCCTTCAAGGGCATTGAGCTCTGTTCTCATTCTAATAGGGGTTTCCTGCCCTTGGCCTGGGCCCAGTTTGATTCTATTGTGGGGCTTTCTAGGACATTAAACTGTAAACAGCAAAGGTTCCACACCTGGAAGGGGGACGTCACACTGTCCCTATATGCTGAAGATGCGGTACTGGAAACATGAAACCTTGGAGCCTCCACCAAAACCTGTTAGAACTAAGGAGTGAGTTAAGTAAAGTCACAGGACACAAACTGACCCTACAGAGCAGAGTAGCCTTGCTGTGTCCCGACAATGAGCACTCAGGAAGGAAATGAAGGACGTGACTTCATTCTTCTCAGGAGCATCAAGGAGAATAAATAATGAGACTGAACCAAAGGAGCACAAGACTTGTGCACTGAGCCATACCAGTCTCTGAGAGACCTTCCTGGGCTCGTGGGGTGGGAGCCTCATCTTGTGAAAATGTCCGCAGTTCCTGAAGCCACCCTCAGTTTCAATGTCATTCCTATCAAAATCATGGTGGCAGATGTTAGAAATAGGAAAAGAAAAACCCATAACATCCATCCGCCCCCACAAATGACCCCGGACAGCAAATCAGTACTGGAGGAGCAGGAGAGAGCGGGACGCAGCACTTCCCTATTTCAAACAATGTCACAGAGACACAGGATAAAGCATTGTGGTTCTTGGGCCCCCAACTGGCTCCGTTGGTTAAGCATCTAACTTCTGACCTCACCTCCGGTCCTGATCTCAGGAGTCGTGAGTTCTAGCTCTGGGCTGGGCCATGGACGAGGCGTGGAGCCTACTTAGGCAAACCAGTCCCACGGGGGGTGGTCCTGGCATAAGCTGAAGGAGCAAAACAGAGAGTCCAGAAGGAAATGTGCTCTGATACAACTGATTTTTTAAATTTAATTTAATTTAAACCAAATTAATTATGGATAGTGTATTATACTTTCAGAGGAAGAATTCACGGATTCACCAGTTGGAGATAACAGCAGTGCTCATGACATCACGTGCCCTCCTTCATGCCAGTCCCCTGTTAACCCCCCCGCCTCCAACAACCATCAGTTTGTTTCCTATCATTAAGAGTCTGTATTTCCTGCATCAGTTTTCATCTTATTTGTTGTTCCTTCCTTTCACAGTTGTTATCTGCTTTGCTTCTTTAATTCCACCTATGAGTGACACCACACGGTCATTCTCTTTCCCAACTGACTTATTTCATTTAACATGATCCCTCTAGTTCTATCCACGTCATTGCAAATAGCAAGATTCATTCTCTTTGGTAGCTGAGTGCCATTCCTCTGTCTGTGACCGTCATCTATCTCCCATCCTTTTTATCCATCATCTGCCACAGGGCACCAAGGCCCCTGCCACAGTGTGGCTACTGTGGACCCGGCCGCTGTGGACATTGGGGTGTAAGTGTCTCGAGTCTCACTGTATCTGTATCTTTGAAGTGAGCTCAGGCCGTTCACCTGCTGGTCGCAGGGCGGCTCTATTTGTAACTTACTGAGGAGCTTCCACACTGTTTCCAGGGTGGCTGCACCAGCCTGCATTCCTGCCCACAGTGGAAGAGGGTTGAGTGAGTTTTGCGGGACATGGAAAAAGTCTGGTCCACATTTCATTTCCTTGTCCTTAAGTATTTCTGAGGAAGCCGAGTGTTGGGCTCCGTTTCAGTGAGACGTTTCCGAAGCTAACAGGCCACAGCTGGAGCCTGGAAGGAGGCAGGTGCCTCCCCTGGAGAACCCACTACCTCCTGCACATCCTCCTGCAGAGCCTGATTATCCTGCAGGGGGCGCCGGAGCCCAGGCCCAACCCAGTGGGCATGAATGTGCAGTAGGCCTCCTCTGCCTGTACTATCAGGAGCCAGCCTGTGCTGGGGAGGCCTGAGGAGAACGTGGGGATGTGTGCACCTTGATGAGCCACAGCTTCAGGAAATTGTGGGCTCGCATCCACACTGAAAGGAGCCCCTGGGCCGCCTCAGGACCCACGGGGAGGCTTCAGGAAGATGTGGTACCGTATCCACGCTGACAGGAGCCTCTGGGCCACCTCAGGACATAAATTGAGGCTTCTGGAAGCTGGGGGCCGCATTCACGGTGACAGGAGCCCCGGCCTCCTCAGAACCCTCGGTGACGCTTCGGGAGGATGTTGTGTCACATCGACACAACAGGATGCTGACTCCTTAGTACCCCCGGTGTTGACTTTGGGAAATATGGGATGCGTCCACGCAGACAGAAGACCCCAGCCTTGTCAGGGCCTGTGGTGAGGCCTAAGAAAAATGTGGGTGCCGCATCCACACTGACAGGAGTCTCCAGCCTCCTCAGGACCCACTGTGAAGGTTTGGGAAGATTTGGGGCCACATGTATGCTGACAGGAGCCCCCAACATCCTCAGGTCTTATGGTGAGGCTTGAAGAAAATGTGGGGCCACCTCAACACTGACAGGACCCCCGTCCTCCTCAGGCCCTGCACTTTGGCTTCGGGAAATATAGGGCTGCGTCTATGCTGACAGGAGCCCACAGCTCCTCAGGACGCACGGTGAGTTTTCTGGGGGACTTGGGGCCATGTCCAGGCTGACAGGAGCCCCTGGCCACCTGAAGACCTGCTGTGAGGCTTCCAGATGATCTGAGGCATAGTCCACAGTGACAGGGGACCCAGCGTCCTCAGGACCCGCTGACTATAACTCAGGAACACGTGGGGCCACGTCCACACTCACAGGAGCCCTGCTTCCTCAGGACCCCCTGGAGGACTCTGGAGTCGCCGTTGAGGGCCACGTCCACATCAAAAGGGACTTGTCAGAACCACAGGGTAACTGAATGGGTAGAATGAATGGTAGGGTCAGGGGAGGGGAGGCAGTTGGTGGTTAGGCTTAGGTTAGATGTTAGGTGTTTGTGATTAAGCTTATGGTTACGGATTACAGGTTAGGGTGAGGGATAAGGGTAAGGGTCAGTGGTTAGGAGTTAGGATGGGGGTTAAGGATTAGGGAACAAGGTTAGGGTTAGCAACAGGATTTAGAGTTAGGTTTAGGGTTTGGAGGTGGGGTTAGGGTTATGGTTACAGTTAGGGTTGATCTTAGGTTTGCAGTTAGGGTTAAGGGTTAGGGTGTGAGTCAGGGTTAGGGGTAAGTGTTAGGGGTTAGGTTAAAAGGGCTAGGTTTAGGGATAGGGCGACGGTTAGGTTTAGGATAGGGGTTAGGGCTAGGGTTAGGGTTAGTGTTTAGTTAGGGATTAGGGTCAGGTCAGGTCACGGTTTTGGAAAAGGGTAAGAGACAGGTATAGGGAGTGGTTTAGGAGTTAGTTTTAGGGTACAGGTTAGAGTACCGTTTGGGGTATGAGATAGGATTAGTATTAGAGGGTTAAGGTTAGGGTACAGATTAAGGTTAGGAATAGGATTTGAGTACATTAAGTTAAGGTTAGGGTTAGAGGTTAGGGTTAGATTTAAGATAGAGGTCAGGGATAAGGGTTTAGAATAAGTTTAGGAGTTAGGGTGAGGGTTGGCAGGAAGGTTCAGTGAATGTGTTTTGGTCTTGGGGTTTGTGTTTGGTTGTCGATTAGTGATGGGACTTCTTTAAGATTTAGGTTAACATTAGGATTAAGTGTAGGGTTAGGGTTATGTCTGTGTATGGTTAGAGTTTGGGTCTTGGCATGTGCCTGCACTGGGACTCCTACTATCTTGGGCAGTTTAGTTTTATGCGCTCTATTTAGGTTTTGGGTTCACAGATAGCCTGTCTCCACCAAGTCAGTGACCTCCCCAGAGAATCAAAATCCAGGCTTCTGCTGGGGTCAGAATAGACATGGCAGGCTTCACCCAAGCTGAGCTAAGGAGGGGATTTGTGGCTCTAAAAACTCTTTCTTTGGATTTTTAGTTGCCTTTCAGATTTTATCTCTAGTGCACACACGTTTCATCAATACTACCAATTATTATTTTAAAGTTTTACTTCAATTCCTGTTTGTAAACACAGTATGATATATTTTCAGGTTTGCCACTTAGTGATTCAACCCTTGGATACAACACCTGGTACTGGTCACAGGTGCCCTCCACTGTCCCTATCCCCTGATTCCCCATCCCCCCACCTTCCTCTGATATTTATTAGTTTATTCTCTGTGGTTAAGAGTGGGTATCTTGGTTTGCTTCTCTCAGCTCCCTGAGCCCCTTTGCCAGTTTGTTTGGTTTCTTAAAATTCACATGTGAATGCGATTGTATGGTATTTGGTATCTATCTTTCTCTGACTGAGTTCATTTAGCATAAATCCTTTCCACTCCTTCCACGTTACCATAAATGGCTTCATTTCATCCCTTCTGATGACCGAGTGATGTCGCAGTGTGTATATTTACCACATTATCTCTGCCCATTCATCTGCCGATGGACATAGGCCTGTATCCACAGTTTGGCTGTTGTTGATAACGCTGCTACAAACACTGGGCTGTGTGTCCCTCCTCGAATCTTCTAAAGTACTTTTGTATCCTTGGGGTAAATACCCAACTCTGCTACTTTGGAATCATATGTTAGCTCTATTTTTTTTTAATTAATTTATTTATTTATGATAGTCACACAGAGAGAGAGAGAGAGAGGCAGAGACATAGGCAGAGGGAGAAGCAGGCTCCATGCACCGGGACGTGGGATTCGATTCTGGGTCTCCAGGATCGTGCCCTGGGCCAAAGGCAGGCGCTAAACCGCTGCGCCACCCAGGGATCCCTGTTAGCTCTATTTTTAACTTCTTTTTAAAAAATTTTTTTTATGAATGTCACAGAGAGAGAGGCAGAGACACAGGCAGAGGGAGAAGCAGGCTCCATGCACCAGGAGCCCGATGTGGGATTCGATCCCAGGTCTCCAGGATCGCGCCCTGGGCCAAAGACAGGCACCAAACCACTTCACCACCCAGGGATCCACTTTTTTTAACGTATCGAGGACCCCCACACTGTTTTCCACAGTGGCTATATCTGTTCGCATGCCACCAGGAGTGTAAGGGGGCTACCCCTTCTCCATAGCCTCACCAACACCTGTTGTTTCTTGAGTTGTTAATTTTAGCCATTATGACGGCTCTCAGGTGACATATCCTTGTGGTTTTGATTTGCATTTCCCTGATGATGGGTGACGCTTATTGTCTTTCCGTTGTCTGGTGGCCATCTGGCTGTCTTGTCAGAGACAAAGTCCATTCATTTTTCTGCCCATTTCCAGTTGCATAATTTGTTTTTAGGATCTTGAGATTTATATTTCCTTTATGTGTTTTGCATACTAACTCTTCATTGGATGTTGTTTACCAATGTAT
The DNA here is from genome assembly GCF_053574225.1 of Canis aureus. Lineage (NCBI taxonomy): Eukaryota > Metazoa > Chordata > Mammalia > Carnivora > Canidae > Canis > Canis aureus. Next base: position 62,181,980 of record NC_135627.1, on the reverse strand, counting down.
CCTTTCATTTTGTATGTTGGCTTTTAGCTTTGGTTGTTTCCTTCACTTTGCGGAAGCTTTTCAATTTGATGAAGTCCCAATAGTATTTTTGCTTTTGTTCCCTCACCTCAGAGGAATATATAGAAAGAAAATCCAGTGGCCAATGTCAAAGATGTTGCTGCCTATCTCTTCTTCTTTGATTGGTTTCAGGTCTCACATTTAGGTCTTTCATCCATTTTGAATTTATTTTTTGTATATATGGTGTAAGAAAATGGTCCAGTTTCATTCTTCTGCATGTGGCTGCCTGGTTTTCCCAACACCATTTGTACATATCCTGGCGTCAGGTTTAGGGTTTGTTGAAGAGCCTGTCTTTGTGCCATTGTATATTCCTTCCTGCCTTGTCGATTAATGGATCATAGAGTTACAGGTTTGTATCTTGTTTTGGCTTTCCATTCTATTCTATTGATCTAAGCGTCTCCTGTTGGCAGATTCTTGATTGCTGATTCAATTTCTCTGCCTGTTATCTGTGTGTTCAAGTTTCTTATTTCTTCCTTTATCATTTTTGCTATGTTATATATTTCTAGGAATTGATCTATTTCTTCCTGGTTCTAGGTTGCTGGCATATAATTTTTCATAATGTTCTTTTATAATCATTTGTATTTCCCTCGTGTTGGTTGTTATGTCTCTTTTCTCATTTGTGGTTTATTTGGTTCCATCACATCTTTGTATCTGTTTTCTTTATCAAAGATTTTATTTATGTATTCATGCAAGACACAGAGATGCAGAGATATAGGCAGAGGGAAAATGAGGCTTATGCGGGGAGCCTAATATGGGACTTGATCCCCCAGGAACCCGGGATCATGACCTGAGCCAAAGCAGATGCTCAACCACTGAGGCACACAGATGCCTTGCTGATTCAATTCCTTTGCTAGCTATAGGTCTGTTCACATTATCTATTTCTTCCTATTCCAGTTCAGCTCATTTGCATATTTCTAGGGATTTGTCCATTTCTTCCAGGTCTCCCAGTTTGTTAGCGTATAATCTTTCATAGTATTCCCTTATAATTGTCTTATTTTTCCGGTGTTGATTGTGATCTCTCTTCTCTCAAATGTGATTTTATTTATTTAGGTCTTTTCTCTTTTCTCGTTGATAAGCCTGGCTAGGGTTGATCCATTTTATTAATAATTTTAAAGAACCAGCTTTTAGTTTTGTTATTCCATTCTACTGTTTTGTTGTTTCTGTATTGTTTATTTCTGCACTCATCTTTATTTTTTCCCTTCGTCTGTAGGCTTTAGGCTTTGTTTGCTATTCCTTATTCAGCTCCTTCAGGTGTAGGGTAAGGATGTGTATTGGAGACTTCTTATTTCTTGAGGTAGGCCTGTATTGCTATGTACTTCCCTCTAAGGACTGCCTTTACTACATCCCAGAGGTTTGGAGAAACATGTTTTCATTTTCATTTGTTTTAAATTTCCTCTTTCATTTCCTGGTTGCTCCATTCATTCTCTAGTAGGATGATCATAAACTCAACATATTTTTGGTCTGTCCAATTTTTTTCTTACTGTCGACTTCCAGTTTCATAGCGCCGTGGTCCAAAAATGTACATGGTGTGATATCAACCTTCTTGTACCTGTTGTACCTGTTGAGGGCTGATTTGTGGGCCCTGATATGATCTGTTCTGGAGAATGTCCCATGTGCAATTGAATGGAATGTGTATTCTGCTTTCGGATCTAATTTTGTGACTATATCTGTTGAGTCCCTGTGGTCCAGTGTGTCAAGGCTATTGTTCCCTTGTTGATTTACTGCTAGACGATCGATCCATTGCCATAAGTGGGTGTTGAAATCCCCTGTCATTGTATTATTATCAGTGAGTCCCTGTATGTTTGTTGTTAATTGGTTTCTATATTTAGGTACTCCCATGTTGGCAGCATAAATATTTAGTTCTTTGATCTTGATAGAGAGTCTTTTTAATTATGAAATAATGTTCTTCTTCATCCTTTCTTACAGTATTTGTTCTTTCTTTTTGGTTTTTCCTCTTTCTTTTTGAGATTTAAATATTTTATTTATTTTTTCATGAGAGATACACAGAGAAGCAGAGGCAGAAACATAGGCAGAGGGAGAGGCAGGCTCCCCTAAGGGAGGCTGATGTGGGACTCGATACTGGGATCCCAGGATCACACCCTGAGCCAAAGGGAGATGCTCAACCACTGAGCCACCAGGTGTCCCCCAGGGTTTGGTTTCAAATCTCGTTTGTCTGATATAAGTATGGGTCCTCCAGCTTTCTTTTGATATCCATTAGCGTGGTAGATGATTTTCTCTCCCCTGATTATCAGTCTGCTGGTGTGTATAGGTCTAATGTGAGCATCTTGTAGGCAGCATACAGATGGATCTTTTTTTGCTTTTGGTCTCTTTTTTTACCCCACTAGAAGAGTCCCTCTTAAAATTCCTTACTGGACTGGTTAAGTGGTCATGAACTCCTTTATATTTTGCCTGTCTGGGAAAATCTTTCTCTCTCCTTCTCTCCTGAATGACACCCTTGCTGAAGCAAGAATTAATACAAATTAGACTCCAATAAAAAGAAATTTAAAGACATAAAATAAATTTTTGGTCTTATGATTGAGGAAAATGGCATTTAGGAGGAAAACCAGAAGCTGAAAGAGAGGAGGAGAGATTTCACCATCTGTAGCCTTCACCGGGACATGATGCCCTTTCCAAGGAGGGGCCTCCCCTCTGTAGGATGCATCCTGCCCCTCTGTGCTCCTTGTTGGAACCCAGGAGGCACATCTCTGTGCCCCCAGCACCTCTGCTGTCGTGGTTTATTGCGTCTTTCATGTATCCTCTTGGGGACCACAGCGTCGTGTGTGTAACCATCCGGCTGCAGTTAGACAACATTGGGGGATTCCGACTTTTGTTGGTTTTGGGGTGTGTGTGTGTCTATCACATGTAGCTGTCACGTGCAGCTATCGGATCCTCTGGCTGGGTCACGCAAATGCCGAAATGGTTGACACAACATCATTTCTGCTGCTGGCGCTGGGCGGTTAGCAGGGCTCTCCTGGCAGACCTGGGGCTTGCTCATGCAATGACTTTCTGCTGGAGGGTCAGCTGAGCTGGAAGGTCTGGCTTGGCTGTATTCCCATGTGTGGCAGTGGGTCCTGCCATGTGCTGCCTGCTTATCTTCTCCCTGATGCCTCTCCAGCAGGGAGCCAGACCTTGAGGCCATCCTGGCAGGAGCTCCTGAGGAGCCAGCTGCCCATGGGGGGTAGCGCTGGGGCTGCCTGTGTTTGGAGGTCTGGTTTGGGATGGGGCTGGTGTTCCTCGGTCCCCTGTGCTGCCTGGCCTTCAGGCCAGCCCCATGCTCACCCAGCCCCTATTCACTAAGGCGAGGAGGGTGCCCTCCACATGCTGGTGTCAGAGATCTAGCACCACTAGGTGTGCACGCTGAGTACACCTTGTGAGGGTGGGCCCACGTGCGTGAGCTGCAGTGAGGGACCCAGTAAATTTAACAAAAATCCCTTACCCCTGGACAAGCAGAGCAGGACTGATTCTATTTTGTGCTCCACCCGCCACCTCCCCTAAGACCCCCACCTGACCTGGTTATTGCTTAAGGCGCTGCCCAACCCTAGTCAGGCCGCTGGGTACACCCTATTCAGAAATCGGCTCATAACAATGTAACCCTGCTTTGTGTCCCCCAAAACTGTGGGACGATTCTGACCAAAGTAGTAGGACAGCTCAAGTGGATACTATAGGGTAAGGTGTAATTTAATCGGACACCAGCGTGTGGACCGGCATGATCGTGCAACTTTCTGCGTATCCCATGTGCCACGGACCCCTATAAAGCTGCTAGGCCTCTTAGTCTCGGGATCCACGTCCCTGCTCCGCTGTGTCCGGTGCAATTAGACCCAAGCTCCAGCTTGTAAAGAAACCCTCGGGAGTTTCCATCGGTGTGGGCTCCTTGGTGGTTTCCCTGATTTACAATCTTGGACACAACACCAGGGCCTGGTGTCCTGACATCCCTTCCAGGGCCACACTGACCGCCCCACAGGCCCTCTGTGCCCCAGGCACACAGGCACGGGGATGCGGGGAGGGGAGGAAGTGCCCCGTAACTCAGCCATCTGCGGCCCTCTGGACAGAGGGAACACAGACCTCCCACGTCGCTGTGCACAGAACCTGGTGACCTGAAGCTCCCTGGCTGTCACTCTGTCCCAGCCCATCCTGGCCCGGTGGGCAGAGCCTGAGTCCCAGTAAAGTCAGTGGGTCCTGACCCTGGTGTCTGGCCACCCCTGTAAGGCACATGGGGACGTCAGCTGTGTGTACATGGCGGCCCCCCTGCAGGGGGTGTTTGGGGCCTGGATGGTACCCCCTCCTCCTCTCTGGGTGTCTCTCCATGTCCCATGCAGAGTTCTGGGAGACACAGAAATGGTCTGGCTGTGCATTTTCACACCACAACACTTTATTGACTTTCTATAGCAAACGGGCTCAGAGCTTATTGCCCGCCTTCTCCTGGGGAGCATGACCTTTCTGTCCTTTAGGGGAGGGCAAGAATCACACGGGGTGGGGGGGCGGGTGCTAGAGTCCACATCGTGGAAGCATGTGTGGGCTCCGGGTGGGGGCGTGTGTCCTGAGATTTCAGCCTGAGTGACTATTCTGAGGACAGCAGAGATGACCTGGACCTGCAGCTCATGGGCTCCTGCACTGGGACCTGCAGGGCAGCTGGACCCCGGCCTTGCGCCCTCTGGGGCCCCAATACCTGGAGGAGCCTACCTTCTGGTGTGGGGTCGGGTGTGGCCAACCAGCCTATCCATCCTCTCCCCACCCTGGGGTGTCCCGGGATCCCCTGGCCTGCCCTAGGTCAGCGACCTGGATCTGTGGGGCACACCCAGGGCCCAGGAAGCCACATCCAGCTGTAAGAGGGCTCACTCAGCCTGGGGCCAGAATCCAGGGCTAGCCATGACCATGGGGGCCTTGATCCCATTAGTCTTTGTGTTGGGTCTGGGTGGGGCTCAAATCACCTGAGCCCCCACAGAGCGCGGGGCCAGGTCAGCCCAGGTCCCTTTGGGTTAGGGGCTGGTGTCCTGTGCAGGGTGTGCCACCTTCCAGGAGGGACAGTGGGCAGATGCAGGGCCTAATATGTCCTCTGCACCACTCAACTGCACCCAGCATTTCGGGTATCCTTGCCTTCCCTCCTCCCTGCAACCCCTGGTTTCTCTATGGGACAATCAGGCTTCTGATGGGAGCAGGGTATCCAGAGAACCCCGGGGAGGCTGAGCATGTCCCACAGGGGGCAGCTGCACTGGGCCCTTGCTGGGGGCCGATGGTGTGGGGGTGGATGGTGTGGGGCAGGGATATGATTGTGGTGGTATATTAGTCCAGTACAAATGTTAGCTAATGAATCAATATTAAAATAGTCGCATTAACCAAAGACCATACTTTATTCAGAATTCCTTAGTTTTTGCTAAGTTACCATCCCTCATATCACATTCCATTTGTACTCGTGTTTTCTTAGGCTCCTCTGGATTGTGACAGTCTTTCAGCCTTTCCTTGTTGTCGTTGAACTGGAACACTTTGAGAAGTAGAGTATTTTGTAAAATATACCTCAGTTGGGACATGTCTGTTGTTTATCTCATGATTGAACTGTTTTTGTGGATTATATACAGAGATATAATGACATTTTTATTATATCATATAAAGGATAGATATTATCAACATGATTTATCAGTCTTGGTATTGATCTGATCATCTTGCTGAGGTAGTGTTTGTCAGCCTTCTCCATAGTAAAGTGATTCTTATTCTTATTCTTATTCTTATTTTTATATTAAGATTTTCATATTATATTTTGTAGAAGGAAGTAACTATGTGTATTACACACATAAGAGTGGGAGGCTATGCTAATCAACTTGAGGGTGGAATGTCTGCACAACTTTTTTGAAATTCTTCTACATGGGAGATTTCTCTTCCTTCTGGGTTTGTTTGTTTGTTTCTTTTTCAGGATGTTATTTATTTATGTGAGAGAGAGAGAGAGGAGAGAAAAACCATGAGCGAGTGGGGCAGATGGAGAAGGACAAGCAGGTTCCCTGCTGAACAGGGAGCCTGCCTTGGGACCTGGATCATGATCTGAGCCTAAGGCTGAAGCTTAACTGACTGAGCCAACCAGATGCCACTTTTTCTTTCTTTCTTTCTTTTTAATAATAAATTTACTTTTTATTGGTGTTCAATTTACCCACATACAGAATAACACCCAGTGCTCATCCCGTCAAGTGCCCCCCTCAGTACACGTCACCCATTCTCCCCCACCCCCACCCTCCTCCCCTTCCATCACCTCTAGTTCATTTCCCAGAGTTAGGAGTCTTTATGTTCTGTCTCCATTTCTGATATTTCCCAAACATTTCTTCTCCGTTCCCTTATATTCCCTTTCACTCTTATTTATATTCACCAAGTGAATGAGAACATACAATGTTTGTCCTTCTCCGATTGACTTACTTCACTCAGCATAATACATTCCTGTTCCATCCACGTTGAATCAAATGGTGGGTATTTGTCATTTCTAATGGCTGAGCAAGGCCCACCTTTTCTCTCTCTTCATCTTCTGAGTCTCCTATGATATGAATGTTATTGTTTTAATAAGTGGCTGAGTTCCCTATGTCTGCCTCTGTGGTCCATAACCTTTCTTGTTTTTAAGGCTTCCACTTGGGACTGCATCTCAGTTATAGCATTTTTAACATTGGCCTGACTAGATTTTAGCTCTTTTATTTCTACTGTAAGGGATTCTCTAGTTTTCTTCTGTGCTTTTTTTCCAGCCCAGCTGCTATCTTTATAATCATTGTTTTAAACTGTAGTTAGACATCATATATGTGTACTGTTGAACTTCCTGGCTGTGAGTACTACCTCATGTTATTTTATGGAGTTGAATTTCTCCATCTCATTATTTTTTCCAGAAAAGAAAGAAGGAAGAAAAAGGAAAACCAAGAGAAACAATAACAACTACCCTCCCCCCAAAAAACACTAGATTATTTTGGCCTCCTTGTTAAAGATTCTAAATCCCAAAATAAGAAACACAATTAAAGTATCATGATAGTAAAAATAAGAAATATATAAGGTACATACATAAAAATTAAAATAAGGCAATTAATAAAAAAGAATCAAAGAAAATAAATGAAAATAAAGCACAAAGTACAAAGGAAGCTACACCCCACTTTCCAGGGAGAGCTGAAGCTCTGCTGCCTCTGTGGTCTGACAACTTGTTGGCAGTGAGTGGTCTGTGCAGGGTCTCGGGATGGGCCTTGACGCTGATTCTCAGGTGCACATCTGCATGGGAGATGCACCTGCGGTGTCAGAGGCTCGGTGGGCGTCAGCGCCTCTGTCCTCCAGTGAGTGGCGCTGTGCTGCACCCTTAGACTCCATGTGATGGGCGGGATGCGGGTGGGGACGCTGGGTCCTCTGGCTCTGGAGCTGAGCATCCTGCACCCCCGTCTGCAGGGGCCTCGATAGAAGAGCCGCAACCCCCCGGGTTTCCGCTGCTTCTCTCAGAACCCTGCTTTTACTCTGTGTGCGTCCGAGCTTCTTTTGGTTTCGTTTTTTTATCTCAGACTGTTGTGCCCAAGATTGGGAATCCAAGAAACCACCGAGAAGCCGACACCGATGCAAACACACGAGGGTTTATTTACAAGCTCGAGCTTGTGTCCAAGTACACCCGACATAGCGGAGCAGGGACTTGGACCCTGAGGTGGGTTTTAGCTTAGTTTTAAGTGCTGGTCTCGGGACCTCCAGGAGGGCTGGAGCAATTCCTCAAGTTCTGTTTACATTTTGATATGGGGCCTTCTAGGGCATTGAGCTCTGTTCTCATTCTAATAGGGGCTTCCTGCCCTTTGCCTGGACTCAGTTTTTATTCTATTGTGGGGCTTTCTAGGACATTAAGCTGTAAACAGCAAAGGTTCCACAACTGGAAGGGGAACTCACACTGTCCCTGTATGCTGAAGACGTGGTACTAGAAACAGGAAACTCGAGAGCCTCCACCAAGCCTGTTAGAACTAAGGAGTGAGTTCAGTAAAGTCAGGGGACACAAACTGACCCTACATAGCAGAGTAGCCTTACTGTGTCCTGGCAATGATCACTCAGGAAGGAAATGAAGGACGTGACTCCCTTTTCAGGAGCATCACAGAGAATAATTAATGAGACAGAAACAAAGGAGCACAAGACTTGTGCAGTGAGCCATACCAGTCTCTGGGAGGCCTTCCTGGGCTCGTGGGGTGGGAGCCTCATCTTGTGAAAATGTCCGCAGTTCCAGAAGCCACCCTCAGTTTCAATGTCATTCATATCAAAATCATCGTGGCAGATATTAGAAATAGGAAAAGAAAAACCCATAACATCCATCCGCCCCCACAAATGACCCCGGACAACAAATTAGTATTGGAGAAGCAGGACAGAGCAGGACATGGCACTTTCCTATTTCAAACGATGTCACAGAGACACAGGATATAGCAGTGTTGTTCTTGGGCCCCAGCTGGCTCTGTCAGATAAGCATTCGACACCTGACCTCACCTCCAGTCCTGATCTCGGGATTGTGAGTTATAGCCCTGGGCTGGGCCATGGACAAGGCGTGGAGCCTCCTTAAACAAACCAGACTCAAGGGTGGTGGTCCCGACATAAGCTGAAGGAGCAGAACAGAGAGTCTAGAAGGAATTGTGCCTGATACAACTGATTTTTTTAACTTAATTTAACTTACACCCAATTAATTAATGTATAGTGTATTATACTTTCAGAGGAAGAATTCAGGGATTCACCAGTTGCAGATAACAGCAGTGCACCTGACATTACGTGCCCTCCTTCATGCTGGTCCCCTGTGATCCCCTCACCTGTCCCCTACCCTCCAGCGACCCTCAGTTTGTTTCCTATCATTAAGTGTCTGTATTTCCTGCATCTGTTCTCATGTTATTTGATTTCCTTCCTTCACAGATGTTCATCTGCTTTGCTTCTTTAATTCCACCTATGAATGACACCACACGGTCATTCTCTTTTCCGACTGACTTGTTTCACTTAACAAGATTTCTCTAGTTCTATCCACGTCATTGCAAATGGCAAGATTTCCTTCTCTTTGATAGCTAGGTACCATTCCTCTCTCTATGACCATCATCTATCTCCCATCCTCTTTATCCATCATCTGCCTGAGGGCACCGAGATACTTCACACAGTGTGGCTACTGTGGACCCGGCTGTTGTGGACATTGGGGTGCAGGTGTCCCGAGTCTTACTGCATCTATATATTTAGAGTCAGCTCCAGGCCGTTCACCTATTGGTCGCAGGGCGGCTCTATTTGTAACTTCCTGAGGAGCCTCCACACTGTTTCCAGGGTGGCTGCACCAGCCCGCGGTCCCGCCTACAGTGGAAGAGGGTTGAGTGAGTTTTTCAGGACTTGCTAAAGTCCAGTCCACATTTCATTTTGTGGTCTGTGGGCTCCAATTCCTTGTCCTTAAGTATTTCTGGGGAAGCAGGGTGTTGGGCTCCGTTTCAATGAGATATTTCCGATGCTAACAGGCCCTAGTGCGCACATGTTTCATCAATACTACCAATTATTATTTTAAAGATTTACTTGAATTCCTGTTTGTAAACACAGTATGATATAGTTTCAGGTTTACCACATAGTGATTCAACCCTTGGATACAACGCCTGGTACTGGTCATAGGTGCCCTCCACTATCCCAATCCCTGATTCCCCATCCCCCCCACCTTCCTCTGGTATTTATTAGTTTATTCTCTCTGGTTAATAGTGTGTTTTATTGTTTGATTCTCTCATCCCCCCCTCTGCCCCTTTGCCAGTTTGTTTGGTTTCTTAAAATTCACATGTGAATGCAATTGTATGGTATTTGGTATCTGTCTTTCTCTGACTGAGTTCATTTAGCATAAGTCCTTTCCACTTCTCCCACGTCATTGTAAATGGCTTCATTTCATCGCTTCTGTTGACCCAGTGATGTCGCAGTGGGTATATTTACCACATCGTCTCTGCCCATTCATCAGTCGATGGACCTGTGGCCTGTATCCACAGTTTGGCTCTTGTTGATAATGCTGCTACAAACACTGGTCTGCGTGTCCTACTTGGAATCTACTAAACGACTTTTGTATTCTCGGGGTAAATACCTAGCTCTGCAATTTTGGAATCATAGGGTAGCTCTATTTTTAACTTCTTTTTTTAAATTTTTTTTATGATAGTCACAGAGAGAGAGGCAGAGACACAGGCAGAGGGAGAAGCAGGCTCCATGGACTGAGAGTCCGGCGTGGGATTCGATCCCGGGTCTCCAGGATCACGACATGGGCCAAAGGCAGGTTCCAAACCACTGCACCACCCAGGGATCCCCTATTTTTAACTTCTCAAGGACCCTGCACAGTGTTTTCCACAGTGGCTGCACCTGTTCGCATGCCCACCAGGAGTGTAAGGGGCTCCCTCTTCTCCATAGCCTCAACAACACCTGTTGTTTCTTCTGTTGTTAATTTTAGCCATTCTGACGGCTGTCAGGTGACATCTTATTGTGGTTTTCATTTGCATTTCCCTGATGATGGGTGACGCTGAGTGTCTTTCCCTGTATCTGGTGGCCATTGGATGTCTTGACAGAGACAAAGTTCATGTCTTCTGCCCATCTGCAGTTGGATAATTTGTGTTTAGGATGCTGAGATTTATATTTGCTTTATGTATTTTGCATACTAACTCTTTATTGGATGTGTTGTTTACAAATATCTCCTTTCATTTTGTATGTTGCCTTTTATTTTTATTTATTTATTTTTTATTTATGATAGTCACAGAGAGAGAAAGAGAGAGAGGCAGAGACATAGGCAGAGGGAGAAGCAGGCTCCATGCACCGGGAGCCCGATGTGGGATTCGATCCCGGGTCTCCAGGAACGCGCCCTGGGCCAAAGACAGGTGCCAAACCGCTGCGCCACCCAGGGATCCCTATGTTGCCTTTTAGCGTTGGTTGTTTCTTTCACTTTGCAGAAGCTTTCAATTTGATGAAGTCCCAATAGTATTTTTGCTCTTGTTTCCCTCAACTCAGAGGCATATCTAGAAAGAAGATCCAATGGCCAATGTCAAAGATGTTGCTGCCTATCTTTTCTTCTTTGTATGGTTTCAGGTCTCACATTTAGGCCTTTCATCCATTTTGAATTTATTTTTTATAAATATGGTGTAAGAAAGTGGTCCAGTTTCATTCTTCTGCATGTGGCTGCCTGGTTTCCCAACACCATTTGTTCTTATCCTGGGGTCAGGGTTAGGGTTTGTTGAAGAGACTGTCTTTGTGCCTTTGGATATTCCTTCCTGCCTTGTTGTCGATTAATGGATCATAGAGTTACAGGTTTGTATCTTGTTTCAGCATTCCATTCTGTTCTATTGATCTTAGGGTCTCCTGTTGGGAGATTCTTCATTGCTGATTCAATTTCTTTGCTGGTTATCTGTCTGTTCAAGTTTCTTATTTCTTCCTTTTTCATTTTTGCTATGTTATATATTTCCAGGAATTGATCTATTTCTTCCAGGTTCTAGGTTGCTGGCATATAATTTTTCATAATGTTCTCTTGTAAACATTTGTATTTCTCTAGTGTTGGTTGTTATTTCTCTTTTCTCATTTGTGATTTTATTTGGGTCCTTTCTCATCTTTTTATCTTTTTTCTTTTTTAAATATTTTATTTATGGATTCATGCGAGACACAGAGAGGCAGAGGTACAGGCAGGGGAAAACTGAGGCTCCATGCAGGGAGCCTGATGTGGGACGTGGTCCCCCAGGACCCCGGGATCATGACCTGAGCCAAAGCAGATGCTCAACCACTGAGGCACCCAGGTGCCATGCTGATTAAATTCCTTTGCTATTTATGGGTCTGTTCACATTTTCTATTTCTTCCTATTTCAGTTTTGCTCATCTGCGCATTTCTAGGGATTTGTCCATTACTTCCAGGTCTTCCGGTTTGTTAATGTATAATCTTTCATAGTATTCCCTTATAATTGTCTTTTTTTTCTGGTGTTGATTGTGATCTCTCTTCTCTCATTTGTGATTTTTTTAATTTATTTATTTTCTCTTTTCTCATTGATAAGGCTGGCTAGGGCTTGATCCATTTTATTAATTATTTTGAAGAATCAGCTCTTAGTTTCATTATTCCCTTCTATTGTTTTGTTGTTTCTGTATTGTTTATTTCTCCTCTCATCTTTATTTTTTCCCTTCTTCTGCAGGCTTTAGGCTTTGTATGCTTTTCCTTTTCCAGCCTCTTTAGGTGTAGGGTTAGGTTGTGTATTGGAGACATCTTGTTTCTTGAGGTAGGCCTATATTGTTATATACTTCCCTCGTAGGACTGCCTTTGCTACATCCTAGAGGTTTGGAGAAACATGTTTTATTTTCATTTATTTTAAATTTCCTCTTTAATTTCCTGGTTGCTCCATTCATTCTCTAGTAGGATATTCATAATCTCCACGTATTTTTGGTCTGTCCAAATTTTTTCTTACTGTTGACTTTGCATTTCATAGCCTCGTGGTCCGAAAATGTACATCGTGTGATACCAACCTTCTTGTACCTGTTGTACCTGTGATGGCTGATTTGTGGGCCATGATATGATCTGTTCTTGAGAATGTCCCATGTGCACTTGAAAGGAATGTGTATTCTGCTTTATGAAGAAATTCAGACTATATCTGTGGAGTCCCTGTGGTCCATTGTGTCAAGGCTATTGTTCCCCTGTACATTTTCTGCATAGATGATCAGTTCATTAACATAAGTGGTTGTTAAAATCCCCTGTCATTGTATTATTATCAGTGAGTTCCTGTACGTTTGTTGTTAATTGGTTTCTATATTTAGGTACTACCATGTTGGCAGCATAAATATTTAGTTGTTGGAACTTTTTTTTAAATAAATTTATTTTTTATTGGAGTTTAATTGTCCAATGTACAGAATAACACCTAGTGCTCATCCCGTCAAGTGTCCCCCTCAGTACCCGTCAAATATTCACCCACACCCCCCGTCTCCCTCCCCTTCTACCACCCCTAGTTCGTTTCCCAGAGTTAGGAGCATTTGTGTTCTGTCTCCCTTTCTGATATTTCCCACACGTTTCTACTCCATTCCCTTATATTCCCTTTCACTATTATTTATCTTCCCCAAATGAATGAGAACATACACTGTTTGTCCTTCTCCAATTGACTTACTTCACTCAGCATAATACCCTCCAGTACCATCCACGTTGAAGTAAATGGTTGGTATTTGTCGTTTCTAATGGCTGAGTAATATTCCATTGTATACATAAACCACATCTTCTTTATCCATTCATCTTTCAATGGACACAAAAGCTCGTTCCACAGTTTTGCTATTGTGGACATTCCTGCTATAAACATCAGGGTTCAGGTGTCCCAGCGTTTCATTGCATCTGAATCTTTGAGGTAAATCCCCAACATTACAATTGCTGGTTCATAGGGCAGGTCTATTTTTATCTCCTTGAGGAACCTCCATACAGTTTTCCAGAGTGGCTGCACCAGTTCACATTCCCACCAACAGTGTAAGATGGTTCCCTTTTCTCCACATACTCTCCAAAATTTGCAGTTTCCTGCCCTGTTAATTTTCCCCATTCTCACTGGTGTGAGGTGGTATCTCATTGTGGTTTTGATTTGTATTTCCCTGATGGCAAGTGATGCAGAGCATTTTCTGATGTGCATGTTGGCCATGTCTATGTCTTCATCTGTGAGATTTCTCTTCATGTGTTTTGCCCATTTCATGATTGGATTGTTTGTTTCTTTGGTGTTGAGTTTAAGATGTTCTTTATAGATTTTGGAAACTAGCCCTTTATCTGATACGTCTTTTACAAATATCTTCTCCCATGCTGTAGGTTGTCATTTAGTTTTGTTCACTGTATCCTTTGCTGTGCAAAGGTTCTTCTTTTTTTTAATTTTTTGTTTATTTATGATAGTCACAGAGAGAGAGAGAGAGAGAGGCAGAGACACAGGCAGAGGGAGAAGCAGGCTCCATGCACCAGGAGCCCGACGTGGGATTCGATCCCGGGTCTCCAGGATCGCGCCCTGGGCCAAAGGCAGGCGCCAAACCGCTGCGCCACCCAGGGATCCCATGTGCAAAGGTTCTTATCTTGATGAAGTCACAATAATTCATTTTTGCTCTTGTTTCTTTTCCATTCGTGGATGAATCTTGCAAAAAGTTACTGTGGCTGAGTTCAAAAAGTGTATTGCCTTTGTTTTCCTCTAGGATTTTGATGGACTCTTGTCTCACATTTAGATCTTTCATCCATTTTAAGTTTATTTTTGTGTATGGTGAAAGTGAGTGGTGTAGTTTCATTATTCTGCATGTGCATGTCCAATTTTCCCAGCACCATCTATTGAAGAGACTGTCTTTCTTCCAATGGATAGTCTTTACCTCTTTATCGAATATTGGTTGACCATAAAGTTAGGGTCCACTTCTCGGTTCTCTATTCTGTTCCATTGATCTATGTGTGTTTTTCTGTCAGTACGACACTGTCTTGATGACCACAGCTTTGTAGTACAACCTGAAATCTGGCATTGTGATGCCCCCAGATATGTTTGTCTTTTTAAAAATTCCCCTGGTATTCGAGGTCTTTTCTGATCCCACACAAATCTTTCTTTTTAATGATACTCACATTCAGAGAGAGACAGAGAGAGAGGCAGAGACACAGGCAGAGGGAGAAGCAGGCTCCATGCACCGGGCGCCTGACATGGGATTCGATCCTTGGTCTCCAGGATTGCGCCCTGGGCCAAAGGCATGCACCAAACCGCTGTGCCACCCAGGGATCACGATTCCACACAAATCTTAAAATAATTTGTTCTAACTCTCTGATGAAAGTCCATGGTATTTTGGTAGGGTTTGCATTAAAAGTGTACATTGCCTGGGTAACATTGACATTTTCACAATGTTAATTCTGCCAATCCATGAGCATGGAATATTTTTCCATCTCTTTGTGTCTTCCTCAATTTCTTTCAGAAGTGTTCTATAGTTTTTAAGGTATAGATCCTTTACCACCTTGCTTAGGTTTACTCCTCGGTATCTTATGCTTTTGGGTGCAATTGTAAATGAGATTGACTCCTTAATTTCTCTTTCTTCAGTATCATTGTTAGTGTATAGAAATGCCATTGATTTCTGGGCATTGATTTTGTATCTGGCAATGCTACCAATTGCTGTATGTGTTCTAGCAATCTTGGGGTGTAGGATTTTGGGTTTTCTAGGTAGAGAATCATGTCATCAGTGAAGAGGGAGAGTTTGACTTCTTCTTTGCCAATTTGAATGTCTTTTTGTTGTCTGATTGCTGAGGCTAGGACTTCCAGTACTATGTTGAATAGCAGTGGTGAGAGTGGACATCCCTGTCTTGTTCCTGATCTTAGGGGAAAGGCTCCCAGTGCTGCCCCATTGAGAATGATATTTGCTGTGGGATTTTCGTAGATGGCTTTTAAGATGTCGAGGAACATTCCCTCTATCCCTACGCTCTGAAGTGTTTTGATCAGGAATGGATGCTCTATTTTGTCAAATGCTTTCTCTGCATCTAATGAGAGGATCATATGGTTCTTGGTTTTTCTCTTGCTGATATGATGAATCCCATTGATTGTTTTACGAGTGTTGAACCAGCCTTGTGTCCCTGGGATAAATCCTACTTGGTCATGGTGATTAATTTTCTTAATGTACTATTGGATCCTATTGGCTAGTATCTTGTTGAGAATATTTGCATCCATGTTCATCAGGGATATTGCTCTGTAATTCTCCTTTTTGGTGGGGTCTTTGGTTTTGGAATTAAGGTGATGCTGGCCTCATGGAACGAATTTGGAAGTACTCTATCTCTTTCTATCTTTCCAAACATCTTTAGTAGGAGAGGTATGTTTTCTTCTTTAAACGTTTGATAGAATTCCCCTGGGAAGCCATCTGGCCCTGGACTTTGTGTCGTGGGAGGTTTTGGATGGCCGCTCAATTACCTCCCTGGTTATTGGCCTGTTTAGGTTTTCTATTTCTTCCTGTTCCTGTTGGTAGTTTGTGGCTTTCTAGGATTGCGTCCATTTCTTCTAGATTGCCTAATTTATTGGCGTATAACTGTTCATAATATGTTTTTAGAATCGTTTGTATTTCCTTGGTGTTGGTAGTGATCTCTCCTTTCTCATTCATGATTTTATTAATTTGAGTCTTCTCTATCTTCTTTTTAATCTGGTTGGCTAATGGTTTATCTATCTTATTAATTTGTTCAAAGAACCAACTCCTGGTTCTGTTGATCTGTTCCACATTTCTTCTGGTCTCGATTTCCTTGAGTTCTGCTCGAATTTTAATTAACTCTCTTCTTCTGTTGGGTGTAGGATCTATCTGCTGTTTCTTTCTAGCTCCTTTATGTGTAAGGTTAGCTTTTGTATTTGAGTTCTTTCCAGTTTTTGAATGGATGCTTGTATTGCGATGTATTTCCCCCTTAGGACTGCTTTTGCTGCATTCCAAAGATTTTGAACGGTTGTATGTTCATTCTCATTAGTTTCCATGAATCTTTTTTAATTCTTCCTTAATTTTCTGGTTGACCCTTTCATCTTTTAGCAGGATGATCCTTCACCTCTACGTTTTTGAGGTCCTGCCAAACTTATTGTTGTGATTTAGTTCTATTTTCAAGGCATTATGCTCTGAGAGTATGCAGTGGATGATCCCAGTCTATTGGTTCGGTTCAGACCTGATTTGTGTCCCAGTATGTGGTCGATTCTGGAGAAAGTTCCAGGTGCACTTGAGAAGAATGTGTATTCAGTTGAGTTTGGATGTAAAGTTATATATATATCTGTGAAATCCATCTGGTCAGTGTATCATTTAAACATCTTGTTTCTTTGGAGATGTTATGCTTAGAATAACTATCAAGTATACAATGGGCTAGATTGAAGTCACCAAGCATATGGTAAGTATTATCTAAGTATTTCTTCACGTTGGTTATTAATTGGTTTAAATATTTGGCACCTCCCACATTTGGGGCATATATATGGAGGATCATTAAGTCCTCTTTTTGGATAGATCATTTAAGTATGATGTGTCTCTCTTCATCTCTCATTACAGTCTTCGGGGTAAACTTTAGTTTATCTGATAGAAGGATGGCTACCCCTGCTTTCTTCTGAGGACCATTTGAATGGTAAATGGTTCTCCAAACTTTTATTTTCAGGCTGTAGGTGTCCTTCTGTCTAAAATGAGTCTCTTGTAGACAGCAAATAGATGGGTCCTGCTTTTTTATCCAGTCTGAAACCCTGCGCCTTTTGATTGGGTCATTAAGCCCGTTCACGTTCAGAGTTACTATTGACAGATATGCGTTTAGTGTCATCATGATATCTATTCAGTCCTTGTTTTTGTGGATTGTTCCACTGAACTTCTTCTTAAAGGGGAATTTTAAGAGTCCCCCTTAAAATGTCTTGGAGAGCTGGTTTGGAGGTCACATATTCTTTCAGTTCCTGCCTGTCTTGGAAGCTCTTTATCTCTCCTTCCATTTTGAATGAGAGCCTTGCTGGATAAAGTATTCTTGGTTGCATGTTCTTCTCTGGAGGACCCTGAATATATCCTTCCAGCCCTTTCTGGGCTGCCAGGTCACTGTGGAGTGTTCTGCTGTTACTCTAATGCTCCTCCCCATAAATGTCAGGGATTTCTTGTCTCTTGCTGCTTTAAGGATCTTCTCTTTATCTTTGGAATTTGCAAGCTTCACTATTAAATGTCGAGGTGTTGGAAAGTTTTTATTGATTTTAGGGGGGGATCTCTCTATTTCCTGGATCTGAATGCCTGTTTCCCTTCCCAGATTAGGAATGTTTTCAGCTAGGATTTGTTCAAATACATATTCTGGCCCTCTGTCCCTTTCGGCGCTCTCGGGAACCCCAATTACACGTAGGTTTTTCTTCCTCAGGCTGTCGTTTATTTCCCTTAATCTGTCTTTCTGGTCTTTTAATTGTCTGTCTCTTTTTTCCTCAGTTTCCCTCTTTGCCATCAACTTGTCTTCTATGTCACCCACTCGTTCTTCCACCTCTTTAACCCTCGTCATTAGGACTTCTAGTTTGGATTGCTTCTCATTCAATTTATTTTTAACATCTGCCTGATTGGATCTAAATTGTGCAGTCATGAAGTCTCTTGAGTCCTTTATGCTTTTTTCTAGAGCCACCAGTAGCTGTATAATCATGCATCTGAATTGCTTTCTGACATTGAATTGTAATCCAGATTTTGTAACTCTGTGGTAGAGACGATTGTTTCTGATTCTTTCTTTTGAGGTGAGGTTTCCTTCTAGTCATTTTTCTCAGTGTAGAGTGGCCAAAAACAAGTTGAATTAGGAAAAGGAGAAAAAGAGACGAGAGAAAGAATGAAAGAAAAGAGAAAAAGAAAAAAGGAAGAAAAAAGGGAGAAAGAATAAATAGAGAAAGAAAAATAAAGAAAGGGGGAAAAAGTCTGGGGGAAGCAATCAGAAATAAAAATAAGAACCTGGGGGAGTATATTCTGATTCTGTATATTTTAAGTCCCTTGACTTCCCCTGGAACTTGTTCGTCTAGCTGATCTTCTGGGGGAGGGGCCTGTTTTACTGATTTTCAGGTGTTAGCACTTGGGGGAGCTGCTCTGTCCCCTGCCTGGTGCAGGGCTCAGTGGGGGTTTTTTACCCCGTCAGGCCCCAGGAGGAACAACCCCAGTGATAGCGGCCAGCTCTGGAAACCTGGATTCAGCCCCTGCAGTAACTCCTGAGCAGACAGTCTGCAGGGTCTGGAGGCTCTGGGGCTGGTTTCTGATCTGCTCAGCTCTGGGCAGGAGCGTCTTTGCTGTCCTGGGCCCTCCCGGCCTCTGCCTGTCCCGCGGAGGCCGAATCCTTGGCTGTGTCCCAGCGCCCTGTGCTCCAGGGCCTGTGCTATTGGATTCGCGCTCCTGGCCATGAGGCTGCCTCTCCCTGGAGCTGCCGCCCAGCCCCTCAGAGCTGCTCCCGGCCTAGCAGCCCCCTCAGGGATCCACCGCCTGAGCAACTCCGAGTTGCTCCCGGAGCCGCACAGCCCCCTCCGTACGGAGCCTCTTCCTCTGCTGGAGGCACCGCTGCCAAGCTGCTCCCGGGGCATGCAGCACCCTCTGTGCAGAGCCGCTGCCCGAGCCCCTTTGAGCTTCTCCCAAGTCAGTGCATGTGCCCTGCAGCCCTTAGGGAGTTTGGAGCACTCTCCTGGGAGTGCAGGTGTCTCTTAGTGTCCCAGGGAGCCCGAGGACATCCCCGCCCTCCTGGGGTCCTGCTCTGACTCCCTGCGGGCACCATTCTACCCAGGAAGATTGGTGCAGATCCTGCTTCTCCGAAACAGAGCTCTCCTGTCCTGGGGACACAGCCCCGGCCTTAGCCCGGCTCCTCAAGGGGCCCCTCCCCCTTGGATGCCTTTTGTTTCTTTATTTCTTTTTCCCGTCTTCCTACCTTGATAGAAGCGCGAACTTTTCTCACTGTAGCATTCCAGCTGGTCTCTCTTTAAATCACAGGCAGAATTTGAAGATTTTCAGGATGATTTGAAGGTTATCTAGGTAATTTGGAGGTGACAGGTGACTTGGGGACCCTACTCTTCCACCATCTTGCCCCTCCCCCTGTATGTTGCCTTTTAGATTGGTTGTTTCCCTCACTTTGCTAAAGCTTTTCAATTTGATGAAGTCCCAATAGGATTTTTGCTTTGTTTCCCTCACCTCAGAGGCATATCTAGAAAGAAGATCCAATGGCCAATGTCAAAGACGTTGCTGCCTATCTTTTCTACTTTGTATTGTTTCAGGTCTCACGTTTAGGTGTTTCATCCATTTTGAGTTTATTCTTTATATATATGGTATAAGAAAGTGGTCCAGTTTCATTCTTCTGTATGTGGTTCCCTGGTTTTCCCGCACTATTTGTTCTTATCCTGAGGTCAGGGTTAGGGTTTGTTGAAGAGACTGTCTTTGTGCCTTTGGATATTCCTTCCTGCCTCGTTGTCAATTAATGGATCATAGAGTTACAGGTTTGTATCTTGTTTCGGCTTTCCATTCTGTTCTGTTGATCTTAGGGTCTCCTGTTGGGAGATTCTTGGTTGCTGATTCAATTTCTTTGCTGGTTATCTGTTCAAGTTTCTTATTTCTTCCTTTTTCATTTTTTCCATTATATATTTCCAGGAATTGATCTGTTTCTTCCAGGTTCTAGGTTGCTGGCGTATAATTTTTCATAAGGTTCTCTTATAATCATTTGTATTTCTCTAGTGTTGGTTGTTATTTCTCTTTTCTCATTTTTGATTTTATTTGGGTCCTTTCTCATCTTTTTATCTTTTTTCTTTTTTAAAGATTTGATTTATGGATTCATGCGAGACACAGAGAGGCAGAGGTATAGGCAGAGAGAAAATGAGGCTCCATGTGGGGAGCCTGAAGTGGGATTTGATCCCCCAAGACCCCAGGGTCAAGACCTGAGCCAAAGCAGATGCTCAACCACTGAGGCACCCAGGTGCCTTGCTGATTCAATTCCTATGCTAGTTATGGGTCTGTTCACATTTTCTATTTCTTCCTATTTCAGTTTTGCTCATTTGCGCATTTCTAGGGATTTCCCAATTCTTCCTGGTTTCCCAGTTTGTTAGCGTATAATCTTTCATAGTATTCCCTTATAATTACCTTATTTTCTGGTGTTGATTGTGATCTCTCTTCTCTCTTTTGTGATTTTATTTATTTAGGTCTTTTCTCTTTTCTCATTGATAAGGCTGACTAGGGCTTGATCCATTTTCATAGTTATTTTGAAGAACCAGTTTTTAGTTTCATTATTCCATTCTATTGTTTTGTTGTTTCTGTATTGTTTCTTTCTGCTCTCATCTTTAATTTTTCCCTTGTTCTGTTGGCTTTAGGCTTTGTTTCTTATTCCTTTTCCAGCTCCTTTAGGTGTAGGGTTGGGTTGTGTATTGGAGACTTCTTGTTTCTTGAGGTAGGCCTGTATTGCTATCTACTTCCCTCTAAGGACTGCCTTTGTTACATCCTAGAGTTTTGAAGAAACATGTTTTCATTTTCATTTGTTTTAAATTTCCTCTTTAATTTCCTGGTTGCTCCATTCATTCTCTAGTAGAAAAGTCATAGACTCCACGTATTTTTGGTCTGTCCAAATTTTTTCTTACTGTCGACTTCGTGTTTCATAGCCTCGTGGTCTGAAAATGTACATGGTGTGATACCAACCTTCTTGTACCTGTTGTACCTGTTGAGGGCTGATTTGTGGCCCATGATATGATCTATTCTGGAGAATGTCCCATGTGCACTTGAAACGAATGTGTATTCTGCTTTAGGAATAAATGTTCAGACTATATCTGTGGAGTCCCTGTGGTCCAGTGTGTCAAGGCTATTGTTCCCCTGTTGATTTTCTGTATA
This sequence comes from Canis aureus, assembly GCF_053574225.1. Classification (NCBI taxonomy): domain Eukaryota; kingdom Metazoa; phylum Chordata; class Mammalia; order Carnivora; family Canidae; genus Canis; species Canis aureus. The sequence continues at coordinate 62,160,687 of NC_135627.1, read as the reverse complement.
GACGATCGGTCCATGACATAAGTGGGTGTTAAAATCCCCTGTCATTGTATTATTATCAGTGAGTTCCTGTATGTTTGTTGTTAATTGGTTTCTATATTTCGGTACACCCATGTTGGCAGCATAAATATTTAGTTGTTTGATCTTTTCTTAAAAATATATTTATTTTTATTTTTATTTTTTTATTTATTTATGATAGGCACTCAGTGAGAGAGAGGGAGAGAGAGAGGAAGAGACACAGAGGGAGAGGGAGAAGCCGGCTCCATGCACCAGGAGCCTGACGTGGGACTCGATACCGGGTATCCAGGACCGCGCCCTGGGCCAAAGGCAGGCGCCAAACCGCTGTGCCACCCAGGGATCCGAAATTTATTTTTTATTGGTGTTCAATTGACCTACATACAGAATAACACCCAGTGCTCATCCTGTCAAGTGTCCCCCTCAGTGCCCGTCACACATTCACCCCCACCCCCACCCTCCTCCCCTTCCAGCACCCCTAGTTCATTTCCCAGAGTTAGTAGTCTTTATGATCTGTCTCCCTTTCTGATATTTCCCACAAGTTTCTTCTCCATTCCCTTATATTCCCTTTCACTATTATTTATATTCCCCAAAGGAATGAGAACATACACTGTCCTTCTCGGATTGACTTACTTCACTCAGCATAATACCCTCCAGTTCCATCCACTTTGAAGCAAATGTTGGGTATTTGTCGTTTCTAATGGCTGAGTAATATTCCATTGTATACATAAACCACATCTTCTTTATATATTCATCTTTCGATGGACTCCATGGCTCCGTCTGCAGTTTGGGTATTGTGGACATTCTGCTATAAACATCGGGGTGCCGGTGTCCCAGCATTGAATTGCATCTGAATATTTGGGGTAAATCCCCAACACTGCAATTGCTGGGTCATAGGGCAGGTCTATTTTTAACACTTTGAGGAACCTCCACACAGTTTTCCACAGTGGCTGCACCAGTTCACATTCCCACGAACAGTGTAACAGAGTTCCCTTTTCTCCGCATCCTCTCCAACATTTGTGGTTTCCTGCCTTGTTAATTTTCTCCATTGTCACTGATGTGACTTGGTATCTCATTGTTGTTTTGATTTGTATTTCCCTAATGGCAAGTGATGCAGAACATTTTTTCATGTGCATGTTGGCCATGTCAATGTCTTCCTTGGTGAGATTTCTCTTCATGTCTTTTGCCCATTTCATGATTGGATTGTTTGTCTCTTTGGTGTTGAATTTAAGAAGTTCTTTATAGATCTTGGAAACTAGCCCTTTATCTGATACATCTTTTGCATATATCTTTTCCCATGCTGAAGGTTGTTTTTAGTTTTGTTGACTGTATTCTTTGCTGTGCAAAAGCTTCTTATCTTGAAGAAGTCATAATAGTTTATTTTTGCTTTTGTTTCTTTTGTCTTCATGGATGTACCTTGCAAAAACTTGCTGTGGCCATGTTCAAAACGGGTGTTGCCTGTTTTCTCGTCTAGGATTTTGATGGACTCTTGTCTCACATTTAGATCTTTCATCCATTTTGAGTTTATCTTTGTTTATGGTGAAAGAGAGTGGTCTAGTTTCATTCTTCTGCATGTGGATGTCCAATTTTCCCAGCACCATCTATTGAAGAGACTGTCTTTCTTCCAATGGATAGTCTTTCCTCCTTTATCGAATATTAGTTGACCATAAAGTTCAAGGTCCACTTCTGGGTTCTCTATTCTGTTCCATTGATCTATGTGTGTTTTTGTGCCAGTACGACACTGTCTTGATGACCACAACTTTGTAGTACAACCTGAAATCTGGCATTGTGATGCCTCTAGATATGGTTTTATTTTTAAAATCCCCCTGGCTATTCGGGGTCTTTTCTGATTCCACACATATCTTAAAATAATTTGTTCTAACTCTCTGAAGAAAGTCCATGGTATTTTGATAGGGATTGCATTAAACGTGTACATTGCCTAGGTAACATTGACATTTTCACAACATTAATTCTGCCAATCCATGAGCATGGAATATTTTTCCATTTCTTTGTGTCTTCCTCAATTTCTTTCAGAAGTTTTCTATAGTTTTTAGGGTATACATCATTTACCTCCTTGGTTAGGTTTATTCCTAGGTATCTTATGCTTTTGGGTGCAATTGTAAATGAGATTGACTTCTTAATTTCTCTTTCTGCAGTCTCATTGTTAGTGTATAGAAATGCCATTGATTTCTGGGCATTGATTTTGTATCCTGCCATGCTACCAAATTGCTGTATGAGTTCTAGCAATCTTGAGGGAGGAGGCTTTTGGGTTTTCTAGGTAGAGTATCATGGCATCGGTGAAGAGGGAGAGTTTGACTTCTTTGCCAATTTGAATGCCTTTAATGTCTTTTTGTTGTCTGATTGCTGAGGCTAGGACTTCCAATACTACATTGAATAGCAGTGGTGAGAGTCGACATCCCTGTCTTGTTGCTGATCTTAGGGGAAAGGCTCTCAGTGCTGCCCCATTGAGAATGATATTTGTAGTGGGCTTTTCCTAGATGGCTTTTACGATGTCGAGGAATGTTCCCTCTATCCCTACGCTCTGAAGTGTTTTGATCAGGAATGGATGCTCTATTTTGTCAAATGCTTTCTCTGCATCTAATGAGAGGATCATATGGTTCTTGGTTTTTCTCTTGCTGATATGATGAATCACATTGATTGTTTGACGAGTGTTGAACCAGCCTTGTGTCCCAGGGATAAATCCTACTTTTTCATGGTGAAAAATTTTCTTAATGTATTGTTGGATCCTATTGGCCAGTATCTTGTTGAGAATTTTTGCATCCATGTTGATCACGGCTATTGGTCTGTAATTCTCCTTTTTGGTGGGGTCTTTGTCTGTTTTTGTAATTAAGGTGATGCTGGTTTCATAGAACTAATTTGGAAGTACTCCATCTCTTTCTTTCTTTCTTTCCAAACAGCTTTAGTAGGAGAGGTATGGTTTCTTCTTTAAATGTTTGATAGAATTCCCCTGGGAAGCCATCAAGCCCTGGACTTTTCTGACTTGGGAAGTTTTTGATGACTGCTTCAATTTCCTCCCTGGGTATTGGCCTGTTTAGGTTTTCTCTGTCTTCCTGTTCCAGTTTTGGTAGTTTGTGGCTTTCCAGGAATGCGTCCATTTCTTCTAGATTGCCTAATTTATTTCCGTATAGCTGTTCATAATATATTTTTATTTTTATTTTTTATTTATTTTTATTTTTTTTATTTTTTTATTTTTTTTCATAATATGTTTTTAGAATTGATTGTATTTCCTTGGTGTTGGTAGTGATCTTTCCCTTCTCATTCATGATTTTATTATTTTGAGTCTTCTCTCTATTCTTTTTAATAAGACTGGCTAATGGTTTATGTATGTTATTAATTCTTTCAAAGAACCAACTTCTGGTTTTGTTGATCTGTTCCACATTTCTTCTGGTCTCGATTTCCTTGAGGTCTGTTCGAATTTTAATTAACTCTCTTATACTGTTGGGTGTAGGATATAGCTACTTTTTTTTCTCTAGCTCCTTTATGAGTAAGGTTAGCTTTTGTATTTGAGTTCTTTCCAGTTTTTGAATGGATGCTTCTATTGTGATGTATTTCCCCCTTAGGACTGCTTTTGCTGCATGCCAAAGATTTTGAACGTTTGTGTCTTCATTCTCATTAGTTTCCATGAATCTTTTGAATTCTTCCTCAATTTCCTGGTTGACCCTTTCCTCTTTTAGCACGATGGTCCTTAACCTCCACGTGTTTGAAGTCCTTCCAAACTTCTTGTTGTGATTTAGTTCTAATTTTAAGGCATTATGGTCTGAGAATATGCAGGGGACGATCTGAATCTTTTGATATCGGTTCAGACGCGTTTTGTGACCCAGTATATGGTCTATTCTGGAGAAAGTTCCATGTGCACTTGAGAAGAATGTGTATTTAGTTCAGTTTGGATGTAAAGTTCTGTAGATATCTGTGAAATTTATTTTCTCCAGTGTATCATTTAAGGCTCTCGTTTCTTTGGTGATGTTGTGCTTAGAAGACCTATTGAGGGTAGAAAGACCTAGATTGAAGTCACCAAGTATAAGAGAATAATTATCTAAGTATTTCTTCACTTTCATTATTAATTGGTTTAAATATTTGGCAGCTCCCACATTCGGGGCATATATATTGAGGATTGTTAATTCCTCTTGTTGGATAGATCCTTTAAGTATGATTTAGTGTCCGTCTTCATCTCTCACTACAGTCTTCGGGGTAAATTTCAGTTTACCTGATATAAGGATGGCTACCCCTGCTTTCCTATAGGGACCTTTTAAATGGTAAATGGTTCTCCAACCCATTATTTTCAGATTGTAGGTGTCCTTCTGTCTAAAATGAGTCTCTTGTATACAGCAAATAGATGGGTCAAAAAGATGTTTCTTTTTACCTCCGTTTCTCTCTTTGCCATAAACTTGTCTTCTATATCACTCACTCGTTCTTCCACCTTGTTAACCCTCATCGTTAGGACTTCTAGTTTGGATTGCATCTCATTCAATTGATTTTTAATTTTGGCCTGATTGGATCTAAATTCTGCAGCCATGAAGTCTTTTGAGTCCTTTATGCTTTTTTCTAGAACCACCAGTAGCTGTATAATAGTGCTTCTGAATTGGCTTTCTGACATTGAATTGTAAATCAGATTTTGAAAGTCTGCGGGAGAGAGGACTATTTCTGATTCTTTCTTTTGAGGTGAGGTTTTCCTTCTAGTCATTTTGCTCAGTGCAGAGTGGCCAAAAACAAATTGTATTGGGAAAAGGAGAAAAAGAGAGGAGAGAAAGAAGGAAAGAAAAGAGAAAAAGAAAGAATAAAGGAAGAAAGAAGAAAAAAGGGAATAATGAGAAAGAAATAGAAAGAAAGGGGAGAAAAAGGGTGGGGGAAGCAATCAGAAATAAAAAAAAACATGGGGTAGTATATTCTGATTCTGTATACTTAAAGTCCCTTGACTTCCCCTGGAACTTGTCCGTCTAGCTAGTCTTCTAGGGGAGGGGCCTGTTGTGCTGATTTTCAGGTGTTAGCACTTGGGGGAGCTGCTCTGTCCCCTGCCTGGTATAGGGCTCAGTGAGGGTAGTTTACCCTGTGAGGCCCTAGGAGGAACAACCGCAGTGGCAGTGGCCAGCCCTGGAAACCTGTATTCAGCACCCACAGTAACTCCAGAGCAGTCCATCTGCAGGGCCTGGAGGCTCTGGGGTGGGGCCGCTGATCTGCTCAGCTCTGGGCAGGAGCATCCTTGTTGTCCTGGGCCATCCGGGCCTCTGCCTGTCCCAGGGGAGGCCAAATCCTGGGCTGTGTCCTGGCGCCCTGTGCTCTGCGGCCTGTGCTGTTGGATTCGTGCTCCTGGCCGCCCAGCCATCTCTCCCCAGAGCTGCCGCCTAGCCCCTCTGAGCTGCTCCTGGTCATGCAGCCCCCTCAGGGAGCCGCTGCCTGAGCACCTCCGAGTTGCTCCTGGAGCCGCACAGCCCCCTCTGCACGGAGCCCCTTCTTCTGCCAGAGGCACCGCCGCCAAGCTGCTCCCGGGGCATGCAACCCCCTCCACGCAGAGCCCTGCCCGAGCCCCTCTGAGCTGCTCCCAAGTCAGTGCATGTGCCCTGGAGCCCTTAGGGAGCCTGGTGCACTCTCCTGGGAGTGCAGGTGTCTGTTAGTGTCCCAGGGAGCCCATGGGTATCGAGGCCCTCCTGGGGTCCTGCTTTGAATCCCTGCAAACGCCATTCCCCCCAGGAAGATTGGTGCAGATCCTGCTTCTCTGGGACAGAGCTCTCCTGACCGGGGGGCACTTGGCCTGGCCTTAGCCTGGCTCCTCGTGGGGCCCCTCCCCCTTCGATGCCTTTTGTTTCTCTATTTCTTTTTCCCATCTTCCTACCTTGATAGAAGCGTGAACTTTTCTCACTGTAGAATTTGATCTGTTCTCTGTTTAAACCCCAGGCCGAATTCCGAGATTTTCAGGATGTTGTGAATGTTATCTAGGTAATTTGGTGGGGACAGGTGACTTGGGAACCCTACTCTTCTGCCATCTTGCCCCTCCTCCTGTATGTTGCCTTTTAGGTTTGGTTGTTTCCTTCACTTTGCAGAAACTTTTAAATTTGATGAAGTCCCAATAGGATGTTTGCTTTTGTTTCCCTCACCTCAGAGGCATATCTAGAAAGAAGATCCAATGGCCAATGTCAAAGACGTTGTTGCCTATCTTTTCTTCTTTTTATGCTTTCAGTTCTCACATTTAGGTCTTTCATTCATTTTGAAATTATTTTTTATATATATGGTGTAAGAAAGTGGTCCAGTTTCATTCTTCTGCATTTGGCTGCCTGGTTTTCCCAACACCATTTGTTCTTATCCTGGGGTCAGGGTTAGGGTTTGTTGAAAGGACTGTCTTTCTGCCATTGGATATTCCTTCCTGCCTTGTTGTCCATTATGGGTCATAGATACATGTTTGTATCTTGTTTTGGCTTTCCATTCTGTTCTATTGATCTAAGCGTCTCCTGTTGGGAGACCCCTGATTGCTGATTCAATTTCTTTGCTGGTTATCTGTCTGTTCAAATTTCCTATTTCTTCATTTTTCATTTTTGCTATGTTATATATTTCTAGGAATTTATCTATTTCTTCCAGGTTCTAGGTTGCTGGCATATAATTTTTCATCATATTCTCTTATAATTGTTTGTATTTCTCTAGTGTTGTTTGTTATGTCTCTTTTCTCAGAGGTGATTTTATTTGGGTCCTTTCTCATCTTGCTATCTTTTTTCTTTTTTAAAGATTTTATTTATGTATTCATGAGAGACACAGAGATGCATAGGTCTATAGGCACAGGGAAAATGAGGCTCCATGCGGGGAGCCTGATGTGGGACTTGATTCCCGAGGACCCCGGGATCATGACCTGAGCCAAAGCATATGTTCAACCACTGAGGCACCCAGGTGCCTTTCTGATTCAATTCCTTTGCTAGTTATGGGTCTGTTCACATTTTCTATTTTTTCCTATATCAGTTTTGCTTGTTTGTACATTTCTAGGGATTTGTCCATTTCTTCCATGTCTCCCTATTTGTTAGAATATAATCTTTCATAGTATTCCCTTATGTTTGTCTTATTTTTCTGCTGTTGATTGTGATCACTCTTCTCTCATTTGTGATTTTATTTATTTAGGTCTTTTCTCTTTTCTCGTCATAAGGCTGGCTAGGGCTTCATCCATTTTATTAATTATTTTGAAGAACCAGCTCTTAGTTTCGTTATTCCATTCTACTGTTTTTTTTTTTCATTTCTGTATTGTTTATTTCTGCTCTCATCTTTATTTTTTCCCTTCTTCTGTAGGCTTTAGGCTTTGTTTCCAATTCCTTTTCCTGCTCATTAGGTGTAAGGTTAGGTTGTGTATTAAACACTTCTTGTTTGCTGAGATAGGCCTGTATTGCTATGTACTTCCATCTTTGGACTGCCTTTGCTACATCCCAGAGGTTTGAAGAAACATGTTTTCATTTTCATTTGTTTTAAATTTCCTCTTTAATTTCCTGGTTTCTCCATTCATTCTCTAGTAGGATGCTCATAATCTCCATGTATTTTTGGTCTGTACTAATTTTTTCTTACTGTCGACTTCGTGTTTCATAGTGTCGTGTTAAAAAATGTAGAGGGTGTGATATCAACCTTCTTGTACCTGTTGTACCTGTTGAGGGCTGATTTGTGGCTCATGATATGATCTGTTCTGGAGAATGTCCCATGTACACTTGAAAGGAATGTGTATTTTGCTTTCGGAAGAAATGTTCAGACTATATCTGTTGAGTCCCTGTGGTCCAGTGTGTCAAGGCTATTGTTCCCCTGTTGATTTTCTGCATAGATGATTGGACAATTGCCATAAGTGAGTAGGTGTTAAAATCCCCTGTCATTGTATTATTATCAGTGAGTTCCTGTACGTTTATTGGTATTTGGTTTCCATATTTAGGTACTCCCATGTTGGCAGCATAAATATTTAGTTGTTTGATCCTGATAGACTTTTTAACTATGGAATAATGCCCTTCTTCATCACTTCTTACAGTATTTGTTCTTTCTTTTTTGAGATTGAATATTTTATTTATTTATTCATGAGAGATACACAGAGAAGCAGAGGCAGAAACATAGGCAGAGGGAGAGAGGTTCCCCAAATGGATGCCGATTTGGGACTCAATCCTGGGATCCCAGGAACACACCTTGAGCCGAAGGCAGATGCTCAACCACTGAGCCTCCAGAGGAACCCCAGGGTTTGGTATCAAATGTAGTTTGTCTAATATAAATATTGGTCCTCTAGCTTTCGTTTCATAACCATTAGCGTGATAGATGATTTTCCATCCCCTGACTTTCAATCTGCTGTTGTCTATAGGTCTAAGGTGAGCATCTCGTAGGCAGCATACCGACGGACCTTGTTTTTTTAATAACAATTTTATTTTTGAGAGCATGAGAGAGAGAGATAGAGAGAGGGGGGGCAGAAAATTAGGCCAAGAGAGAAGCAGGCTCCCCACCAGCAACACTTATGGGACTCGATCCCAGACTCTGGGATCACACCCTGAGTCAAAGGCAGAGGCTCAACCCCTGAGCCACCCAGGCATCCTGGATCCTGATTTTTATCTACTTTGTTACCCTATTTGATTGGAGCATTTAGTCTATCATCATTCAGAGTGACTATTTAAAGATATGAACTTCGTGCCTCTGTGTTACCGGAAGAGTTGGTGTTTCTGGTGACGTTCACTGGTCCTTTCTAGTCTTTGTTGCATTTGGTCTCTTTTTTTCCCCCCACTAGAAGAGTCCCTCTTAAAATTCCTTACTGGACTGGTTAAGTGGTCCTGAACTCCTTTATATGTTGCCTGTCTGGGAAAATCTTTATCTCTCCTGAATGACACCCTTGCTGAAGAAAGAATTCATACAAATTGGACTGCAATAAAAAGAAATTTAAAAACATAAAATAAATTCTTGCTAATATGATTGAGGAAAATGGCATTTAGGAGGAAAACCAGAAGCAGAAAGAGAGGAGGACATATTTCACCCTCCGTAGCCTTTACAGGGACCTGGTGTTCTTTCCTAGGAGGGGCCCCCCCTCCGGAGGATGCTTCCTGCCCCTCTGCCTCCTTGTTGGAACACAGCAGGCACATCTCTAGCACCTCTGCAGTCGTGGCTTATAGCGTTTTCCCTGTATCCTATTGGGGACCACAGCATTGTGTAAGTAACCATCTGGCTGCTGTTTGACAGTATTGGGGGGATTCCGTCTTTTGTTGCTTTTTTGTTGTTTTTGTTGCTTTTGAGGTGTGTGTGTGTGTGTCTATCCCATGCAGCTATCAAGTGCAGCAATCGGATCCTCTGGCTGGGTCACCAAAAAAACCCGAAATGGTTGGCACAACATCATTTCTGGTGCTGGCGCTGGGCAGTTAGCTGGGCTCTCCTGGCAGCGCTGGGGCTCGCTCATGCAGTGACTTTTAGCTGGAGGGTCAGCTGAGCTTGAAGTTCTGGCTCGGCCACATTCCCATGTCCAGCAGTAGGTCTGGCCGCTCCTGGAAGGCACGTGGGGACGTCAGCTGTGTGTGCCTGGTGGTGCCCCTGCACAGGCTAGTAGGGGGCCTAGGTGGTGCCCCCTCCTCCTCTCTGGGGGTCTCTACATGCCCTGTGCACAGAGTTCTGGGAGACACAGAAATGGGCTGGCTGTGCATTTTCGCACCACATTTTATTGACTTTCTACAGCAAACGGGCTCAAAGCTGTGGGTGCGTGCCTTCACCTGGGGAGGGAGACCTTTCTGTCCTTTACAGGAGGACAAGAATCACATGGGTTGGGGGTCGAGTGCTGGAGTCCCCCACCTGGGAGCATGTGTGGACTCCGGGTGGAGGCGTGTGTCCTGAGGTTTCAGCCTGAGAGACGGTTCTGAGGACAGCAGAGCTGACCTGGACCTGCAGCTCATGGGCTCCTGCACTGGGTTCCCGCAGGGCAGCTGGACCCCGGCCTTGGGCCCTCTGGGGGCCCCAGCACCTGGAGGAGCCTGTCTCCTGCTGTGGGTGCGGGTGGGGCCCACCGGCTTGCCCCTCTTCTCCCCACACTGGGGTGTCCCAGGATCCCCAGGGCTGCCCTAGATCAGCGACCTGGATCTGTGGGGCACGCCCAGGGCCCAGCAGGCCATATCCAGCTGTGAGAGGGCTTGCTCAGCCCGGGGCCAGAATCCAGGGCTGGCCAGGGCCATGTGGGCCTGATTCCATTAGTCTTTGTGTTGGGACTGGTGGGGGCTCAAATCAACCCAGCCCCCACAGAGCCTGGGCCCAATCAGCCCAGGTACCTCTGGGTTAGGACCTGGTGTCCTGTGCAGGGTGTTCCACCCTCCAGGAGTGACAGTGGGTGGAGGCAGGGCACAGTGGGTCCTCTGATTCACTCACCTGCTCACACACTGTTGGGGGCTCCCTGCCGTCCCTCCTCCCTGAAACCCCTGGGTACTCTATGGGATACCCGGGCTTCTGATGGGAGCAGGGTATACAGAGAACCCCAGGGAGGCTGATCATGTCCCACAGGGGGCAGCTGCACCGGGTCCTTGCTCGGGGTCGATGGTGTGGGAGCATGGGTATGATGGTGGTGGAATGTGGGGGATGGTATAGGGGGGATGGTGATGGGGTATACTGTGGGTGGGGATTATGTGAGGCTGTGTGTGTGTGAGGCGGATGGGGTAGTGGCGATGCCATGGGGGATGATGATGTAGGGGGATGGTGTGGGTCTGGGGAATGGGGGGATGGCGTGGGGGGCCGGCGGACACAGGGCATCCCCGTTCTCTAAGATGCACACAGAGACATCTACAGATAAAGGTGACCCCATTCTGGGGTTTGTTGTGACATCTGCCCCTGGGGCCCCATGTGGTGAGTGCAGGGCCCTGGCTGGACCAGGGGCATTATCTGGGGGTCATCATAATATGTATGTTTAAAATTGAAAATTGTCTCAAATTAAATGCACAGAATTTAGAAATATATAAAGCACCGAGAGTGGGTGTCACTCTGAACCATCTGACCCTCTTGGGATCGATGTGTGTCTTGCTCCAGCTGCGGACATGCCGCCTGGACCCAGGTCCGGTTCATGCCCCTCACGTCCTCCACCCCATCCCCTGCTTCTCAGGGGGCCGTCCCTCTCCCCTTTGGTGTTCAGGTCCCATGGCAACCCCTGGAGGCCCCATCCTTGTGGCCTCCTCATCCCTGAGGCCCCGGGGGTGTGGTCATCCACATCACCCTACCATGGAGCGGTGTGTTGTTGGTTGCTATATTTCTCCCTGGCCTCAGAGACCCCGTTTTCCTTACCCAGAAGCCTCCAGGGCCCCAAAGCCCCCTGGCCCAGCAGCCTCATCCGACCCCCTAGCAGTCCTAAAACATGATGTGGCTGCTGAACTTCCTGATGATGTCCAGGTCTATCTGCGTGATGTCCCTGGAGGAGACCAGGGCGTCCTCCTTCATTTCTTGTGGGAAAACCGGGGAGGAGGAGCAGGTGTGAGGAACACAGACCCGACCTGTCACGAGGTGCCGTGCTGGGCAGGGAGCCCTGGGGCCACCATGGGAGTGTGTCCTGCTGAAACTCCTTCCTTCCTCTGGGAGGGCAGGGAAGGCGGGAGTGCCCACCATGCCCATGGGACCTGTGTGACGGCCTGTGCCCAGCTGTTGTAGGTGGGGAGGTGACCGAGTGTCACCCTGGGTGGGAGGGGATAGGGGTTCAGCCAAGGTGGGAGAGGACATGGCGGTGTTGTGCCCAAGATTGTGAATCCAAGAAACCACTAAGGAACTGACACCAATGCAAACACACAAGGGTTGATTTCCAAACTCGAGCTTGTGTCCAAGTACACCCAACACAGCGGAGCAGGGACTTGGACCCTGAGGTGTGTTTTAGCTTAGTTTTAAGGGCTTGTCCCAGGGTCCTCCAGAAGGGCTTCATCAATTCCTCAATTTCTGTTTACGTTTTGATTTGGGGCCTTCAAGGGTATTGAGCTCTGCTCTCATTCTAATAGGTGCTTCCAGCCCATGGCATGGGCTCAGTTTGATTCTATTGTGGGGCTTTCTAGGACATTAAGCTGTAAACTTTTGTTTTTTTCCTGTAACTGAAATAATGTAAATTTCAGCTCTTCTTCACAGGGGCCTGGGATGGCTGGGCTTGTTCGAACACTGAACTTAAAGTAGAAAGGCCTTCATTTCAAAGGCCTCTTTGCATTTTGTCCCATCCTATACAGCTCTTTCCCCCTTCCCCGGAGCTCCTAAGAGAGCAATTGCAAATGACCTCAGCTTGGCAGGGTCTGTTGGGGGACAGGACCAGGGATTTGGGATCAGGAAGAACTGGCTCGTGGGCGTCCCAGCTGTGCACCGGGATTCCATGCTGCAGACTCTTATTCCCTAAGGCTATCTTGACAACTGACTTTGTACATAGAAAAGCTCTCCTTTATCTTTAAAAGATGAGGAGCGAGTCAAAGTGTTTTTACTCTGCCCATCTGATTGCTCAGATTCCAATCTGAGACGTATTTCCTGTTAATAAGGATAATTTACTATCCGTAGTACTATGGTTAAAATATTCTGACACAAGTAATTCAGAGGGATGAGGGTTTCTCATCTCTTTCTTCACAGCTCAGTCACTCATCAGGAAATGCATCTGTATGGATTTGGAAATAATTGAGAGACATTAGTACCAATGGTCCTATTATTATGTGAAGGATTCTTCCCTGAGATTCTTCCCCTGTTTCAACTGACACTGAAACACTGTGTACTCTTTGGAAGACAAATGTCAAGGAAATAAATGTTATGCATTGCTAATTTTAAATGCAGTTGCAATATGGTGCCTATTATATTAGAAGTATTTTATCTGATTTTTGCATTTATTATCCTTTCTTGCTTTTCAGGTTGAGGAGGCATTATACGTCTTCATAAGTGTTGTTATTTCCTTCTGATATAAAATTATTACTTTGTTCCCACTGAAGGAACTCTATAAGAATAAGGCAAAAGATAATTCAACAATTCTTAAAATGTCATCACACTTGGAGACTGATTCATTTAAGTCAATTTTCAAAATAAATCTTATTTATTAGGAAAAAAACAAAGATTTATAGTGAAATTGAGAAGATAGTACAGAGCATTCGCATTCACTTGCACTCAGTTTCTCCAATTATTGATATCTTATATTAGTACGGTACAAATATTAGCTATTGAATCAAGAGTAAAAAATTCGCATTAACCAAAGACCATACTTTATTCAGATTTCCTTAGTTTTTGCTAAGTTACCATCCCTCATATCACATTCCATTTGTCCTCCTGTTTTCTTAGGCTTCTCTGGATTGTGACAGTCTTTCAGGCTTTCCTTGTTTTTGTTGAACTGGAACACTTTGAGAAGTAGAGTATTTTGTAAAATTTCCCTCATTTGGGATATGTCTTTCGTTTATCTCATGACTGAACTGTTTTTGTGGATTATATACAGAGATATACTGCCATTTTCATTATATCATATAAAGGATAGATACTATCAACATGATTTATCAGTCTTGCTATCGATCTGATCATCTTGCTGAGGTAGTGTTTCTCAGCTTTCTCCGTAGCAAACTGATTCTTTATTATTATTGTTATTAATTAATTATTATTATTATATTATCAATATTATTTTAAGTTTTTCGTATTATATTTTCTAGGAGGAAGTTACTATGTGTATTACGGAAATAAGAGTGGGAAGCTATGCTCATGAACTTGACGGTGAAATGTATGCACAAATTGTTTGAAATTCTTCTACATGGGAGATTTTTCTTCCTTCTGGGTTTTTTGTTTGTTTCTTTTTCAAAGATGCTTTCTATTTATTTGAGAGAGAGAGGAGAGAAAAAGCATGAGTGAGAGGGGCAGAGGGAGAGGGAGAAGCAGGATCCCTGCTAAACAGGTAGCCTGCCTTGGGACCTGGATCATGATCTGAGCCTAAGGCAGGAGCTTAACTGACTGAGCCACCCAGGTGCCACTCTTTCTTTTTTTCTTTCTTTTTTAATAATAAATTTATTTTTTTATTGGTGTTCAGTTTGCCATCATACAGAAGAACACCAAGTGCTCATCACCCATTCACCCCCACCGCCTGCCCTCCTCCCCTTCCATTACCCCTAGTTCATTTCCCTGAGTTAGGAGTCTATGTTCTGTCTCCCTTTCTGATATTTCTCACACATTTCTACTCCCTTCCCTTATATTTCCTTTCACTACTACCTATATTCCCCAAACGAATGAGAACATACAATATTTGTCCTTCTCCGATTGACTTACTTCACTTAGCATAATACCTTCCAGTTCCATCCACTTTGAAGCAAATGGTGGGTATTTGTCATTTCTGATGGCTGATCAAGGCCCACCTTTTCTCTCTCTTCATCTTCTGAGTCTCCTATGATATGAATGTTATTGTTTTAATAAGTGGCTGACTTCCCTATGTCTGCCTCTGTGGTCCATAGCCTTTCTTGTTTTTAAGGCTTCCACTTGGGACTGCATCTCAGTTATAACATTTTTAACAATGGCCTGACTAGATTTTAGTTCTTTTATTTCTACAGTAAGGGATTCTCTAGTTTTCTTCTGTGTTCTTTTTCCAGCCCAGCTTCTATCTTTATAATCATTGTTTTAAACTGTAGTTAGACATCATATATGTGTATTGATGGACTTCCTGGTGTGAGTACTACCTCATGTTATTTTATGGAGGTGAATTTCTCCATCTCATTACTTTTTCCAGAAAAGAAAATGGGAAGAAAAAGAAAACCAAGAAAAACAATAACAACTGCCCTCGAAAAAAAACCACCAAATTATTTTGGCCTGCTTGTTAAAAGATTCTAAATCCCAAAATATGAAACAAAATTAAAGTAACATGAAAGTAAAAATAAGAAATATATAAGGTACATACATAAAAATTAAATAAGGCAATTAATAAAAAAGAATCAAAGAAAATAAATCAAAATAAAGCACAAAGTACAAAGGAAGCTAGACCCTACTTTCCAGGCAGAGCTGAAGCTCTGCAGCCTCAGTGGTCCAACAACTTGGTGGCAGTGAGTGGTCTGTGCCGGGTCTGGGGATGGGCTGTGGCGCTGATTATCAGGTGCACATCTGCCTGGTAGATGGAACTGAGGGGTGAGAGGCGGGTTGGGCATCAGCATCTCTGGAGTCTAGCAGGAGGCGCTCTGCTGCTCCCTGAGACCTGACCCTGATGGGCGGGATGCGGGGTCTCTGGGTCCTCTGGCTCTGGGGCTGAGCATACTGCCCCCCAGTCTGCAGGGGCCTCCACAGAAGAGCCCCCAAGCCCCCGGGTCTCCGCTGCTTCTCTCAGAACCCTGTGTTCACTCTACCTGCGTCCGAGCATCTTTTGTTTTTGTTTTTTTATCTCAGACTGTTGTGCCCAAGATTGCGAATCTGAGAAACCACCGAGAAGCCGACAGCGATGAAAACACACGAGGGTTTACTTACAAGCTCGAGCTTGTGTCCAATTATACCCGACAGAGCGGAGCAGGGAGTTGGACCCCGAGGTAGGTTTTAGCTTAGTTTTAAGGGCTTGTCTCTTGGACCTCCAGGAGGGCTGGAGCAATTCCTCAATTTCTGTTTACATTTTGATATGGGGCCTTCAAGGGATTGAGCCCTCTTCCCATTCTAATAGGGACTTCCTGCCCTTGGCCTGGGCTCAGTTTTGATTCTATTGTGGGGCTTTCTAGGTCATTAAGCTGTAAACTTTTGTTTTTTTTCCTGTAACTGAAGTAATGTAAAATTCAGCTCTTCTTCACAGGAGCCTGGGATGGCTGGGCATGTGCTAACACTGAATTTAAATTGGAATGGCCTTAATTTTCTAGGCCTCCATGTGTCCTGTCCCATCCTATCTAGATCCTTCCCCCTTCCCCAGAGCTCCTAAAAGAGCCATTGCAAATGACCTCAGCATGGCATCCTGTGTTGGGGGACAGGCCCAGGGATTTGGGATCAGGAAGACCTGGAGCACGAGCGTCCTAGCTGTGCAGAGGGGTTCGATGCTGCAGACTCTTATTCCCTAAGGCTATCTTGACAACTGTCTTTCTACATGGAAAACCTCTCTTTTGTCTTTAAAAGATGAGGAGCGAGTTAAAGCATTTTTTCTCAGCGCATCTCATTGTTGAGATTCCAATCTGAGACGTATTTCCTGTTAATAAGGATAATTTACTACTATCCGTAGTACTATGGTTAAAATATTCTGACACAAGTAATTCAGAGGGATGAGGGTTTCTCATCTCTTTCTTCACAGTTCAGTCACTCATCAGGAAATGCATCTTTATGGATTTGGAAGATCTGAGAGACATTAGTACCAATGGTCCTATTATTATGTGAAGGATTCATCCCTGAGATTCTTCCCCTATTTCAACTGACCCTGAAACACTGTGAACTCTTTGGAAGACAAATGTCAAGGAAATAAATGTTATGCATTGCTAAATTTAAATGCACTTGCAATATGGTGTCTATTATACTAGAATTATTTTTATCTGATTTTTGTTATTTATTATCCGTTCCTGCTTTTCAGGTTGAGGAGGCATTATACGTGTTCATAAGTGTTTTTCTTTCCTTCTGATCTAAAATTCTTACTTTGTTTCCATCAAAGGAGCTCTTTAAGAATAAGGCAAAAGTTAATTCAACTATTCTTAAAATGTCTTCACACTTGGAGCCTGATTCATTTAAGTCAATTTTCAAAATAAATCTTATTTATTAGGAAAAAAACAAAGATTTATAGGGAAATTGAGAAGATAGTACAGTGCATTCACATACACTTGCACTCAATTTCTCCAATTATTGATATCTTATATTAGTACGGTACAAAGATTAGCTAATGAATCAATATTAAAACAGTCGCATTAATCAAAGACCATATTATGTTCAGATTTCCTTAGGTTTTGCTAAGTTACCAACCCTCATATCACATTCCGTTTGTCCTCCTGTTTTCTTAGGCTCCTCTGGATTGTGACAGTCTTTCAGCCTTTCCTTGTTTTTGTTGAACTGGAACACTTTGAGAAGTAGAGTATTTTGTAAAATTTCCCTCAGTTGAGACATGTCTGTTGTTTATCTCATGATTGAACTGTTTTTGTGGATTATATACAGAGATATACTGCCATTTTTATTATATCATATAAAGGATAGATACTATCAACATGATTTATCAGTCTTGGTATCGATCTGATCATCTTGCTGAGGTAGTTTTTGTCAGCTTTCTCCATAGTAAACTGATTCATTATTGTTATTATTATTATTATTATTATTATATTATCATTATTATTTTAGGTTTTTCTAAATATATTTTGTAGAGGAAAGTTACTTTGTGTATTGCACACTTAAGAGTGGGAAGCTATGCTCATGAACTTGTGGGTGGAATGTCTGCACAAATTGTTTGAAATTCTTCTACATGGGAGATTTCTCTTCCTTCTGGGTTTGTTTGTTTCTTTTTCAAAGATGTTATTTATTTATAGGAGAGAGAGAGGAGAAAAACATTAGTGATACGGGCAGAGGGAGAGGGAGAAGCAGGTTCACTGCTGAACAGGGAGCCTGCCTTGGGACCTGGATCATGATCTGTGCCTAAGTCAGAAGCGTAACTGAGCCACCCTAGTGCCACTCTTTCTTTCTTTATTTTTTTTTAAATAATAAATTTATTTTTTATTGGTGTTCAGTTTGCCAAATCAGAATAACACCCAGTGCTCATCCCGTCTAGTGCCCCCCTCAGTTCCCGTCACCCATTTACCCTCAACCCTGCCCTCCTCCCCTTCAGTCACCCCTAGTTCAATTCCAAGTTAGGAGTCTTTACGTTCTGCCTCCCTTTCTGATATTTCCAACATATTTCTACTCCCTTCTCTTATATTCCCTTTCACTATTACCTATATTTCCAAATGAATGAGAACATACAATGTTTGTCCTTCTCCGATTGTCCTACTTCACTCAGCATAATACCTTCCAGTTCCATCCACCTTGAAGCAAATGGTGGGTATTTGTCATTTCTGATGGCTGAGTAAAGCCCACCTTTTCTCTCTCTTCATCTTCTGAGTCTCCTATGATATGAATGTTATTGTTTTAATAAGTGGCTAACTTCCCTACGTCTGCCTCTGTCATCCATAACCTTTCTTGTTTTGAAGGCTTCCAGTTGGGACTGCATCTCAGTTATAGCATTTTTAACGTTGGACTGACTTGATTTTAGTTCTTTTATTTCTACAGTAAGGGATTCTCTAGTTTTCTTCTGTGCTCTTTTTCCAGCCCAGCTGCTAACTTTATAATCATTGTTTTAAACTGTAGTTAGATACCATATATGTTTATTGATGAACTTCCTGGCTGTGAGTACTACCTCATGTTATTTTATGATGGAGAATTTCTCCATCTCATTATTTTTTCCAGAAAAGAAAGAAGGAAGAAAAAGAAAACCAAGAAAAACAATAACAACTGCCCTCCAAAAAAAACACCAATTTATTTTGGCCTGCTTGTTAAAAGATTCTAAATCCCAAAATATGAAACACAATTAAACTACCATAAAAGTAAAAATAAGAAATATATAAGGTACATACATAAAATTAAAATAAGGCAATTAATAAAAAAGAATCAAAGAAAATAATTGAAATTAGAGCAGAAACTACAAAGGAATAGACCCTACTTTCCAGGTAGAGCTGAAGCTCTGAAGCCTCTGTGGTCTAACAACTTGGTGGCACCGAATGGTCTGTGTGGGGTCTGGGGATGGGCCTTGGCGCTGATTGTCAGGTGCACATCTGCCTGGGAGTTGCACCTGCGGGGGTCAGAGGTGGGGTGGGCATCAGTGCCTCTGGGCTACAGCGGGCGGCGCTGTGCAGCTCCCTGAGTCCTGAATGTGATGGGCAGGATGCCGGTGGGGACGCTGGGTCCGCTGGCTCTGGGGCTGAGCATCCCGCCCCCCAGTCTGCTGGGGCCTCCACAGAAGAGCCCCGAAGCCCCCGGGTCTCCGCTGCTTCTCTCAGAACCCTGTGTTCACTCTACCTGCGTCCGAGCTTCTTTTGTTTGTTTGTTTTTTTTTTAATCTCAGACTGTTGTGCCCAAGATTGCGAATCTGAGAAATCACCGAGAAGCCAACACCAATGCAAACACACGAGGGTTTATTTACAAGCTTGAACTTGTGTCCAAGTATACCCGACAGAGCGGAGCAGGGACTTGGACCCCGAGGTGGGTATTAGCTTATTTTTAAGGGCTGGTCTCGGGGAATTCCTGAAGGGCTGGTGTAATTCCTCAAGTTCTGTTTACATTTTGGTATGGGGCTGTCAAGGGCATTGAGATCTGTTCTAATAGGGGCTTCCTGCCCTTCGCCTGGGCTCAGTTTTTATTCTATTGTGGGGCTTGCTGTGTCCTGACAATGAGCATTCAGGAAAGAAATGATGGACGTGACTCCCTTCTCAGGAGCATCACAGAGAATAAATAATGAGACTGAACCAAAAGAGCACAAGACTTGTGCACTGAGCCATACCAGGCTCTGGGAGGCCGTCCTGGGCTCGTGGGTTGGAACCCTCATCTTGTAAAAATGTCCGCAGTTCCTGAAGCACCCTCAATTACAATGTTATTCCTGTCAAATCATGGTGGCAGATCCTATAAATAAGGAAAAAAAACCCATAACATCCATCTGCCCCGAAATATGACACCGGACAGCAAATCAGTATTGGAGAAGCAGTACAGATACGGATGCAGCAGTTTCCTATTTCAAACGATGTCACAGAGACACAGGATAAAGCAGTGTTGTCCTCGGGACCCCGCCTGGCTCTGTCGGTTAAGCATTGGACTCCTGACCTCACCTCTGGTCCTGATCTCCTGGTTGTGAGTTCTAGCCCTGGGCTGGTCCATGGACGAGGCCTGACGCCTGCTTAAACAAACCAGACCCACGAGGGTTGGTCCCAGCATAAGCTGGAGGAGCAGAACAGAGAGTCCAGAAGGAAACGTACTCTGATACAACTGATTTTTTAACTTAATTTAATTTAAACCCAATTAATTAACATATAGAGTATTATACTTTCAGAGGAAGAATTCAGGGATTCACCAGTTGGAGATAACCACAGTGCTCGTGACATCACGTGCCCTCCTTCATGCCGGTCCCCTGTTAACCTCCCAACCCTGCTTCCAATGAACATCAGTTTGTTTCCTATCATTAAGAGTCTATATTTCCTGCATCTCTTTTCATCTTATTTGTTTTTCCTTCCCTTCACAGTTGTTATCTGCTTTGCTTCTTTAATTCCACTTATGAGTGACACCACACGGTCATTCTCTTTCCCGTCTGACTTATTTCACTTAACCTGATCCCTCTAGTTTTATCCACGTCATTGCAAATGGCAAGATTTCCTTCTCTTTGATAGTTGAGTACCATTCCTCTCTCTATGACCATCCTCTATCTCCCATATTTTTTATCCATCATCTGCCAGAGGGCACCGAGGCTCCTCCCACCGTGTGGCTACTATGGACCCGGATCCTGTGGACATCGGGACATGCAGATGTCCCGATTCTCACTGCATCTGTATCTTCGGAGTGAGCTCAGGCCATTCACCTGCTGGTCGCAGGGAGGCTCTATTTGTAACTCCTGAGGAGCCTCCACACTGTTTCCAGGGCGGCTGCACCAACCAGCCCGCAGTCCCGCTGACAGTGGAAGAGGGTTGAGTGAGTTTTGCCGGACGTGGTAAAAGTCTGGTCCACATTTCATTTCGCATTCTGTGGGCTCCAATTCCGTGTCCTTAAGTATTTCTGGGGAAGCCGGGTGTTGGGCTCTATTTAAGTGAGACGTTTCTGAAACTAACAGGCCACAGCTGGAGCCTGGAAGGAGGCAGGTGTGGCCCCTGGAGTGCCCGCTGCCCCCTGCAGCGCCTGAGCATCCCACACGGGGTGCCGGAGCCCAGGCCCCACCCAGGTGGCATGAATGTGCAATACGCCTCCTCTGCCTGCACTGACAGGAGCCAGCCTGTGCTGGGGAGGCCTGAGGAGGATGTGGGGACGTGTCCATGCTGATGAGCAGAGCCTCAGGAAATTGTGGGCTCACATCCACACTGAAAGGAGCCCCTGGGCCGCCTCAGGACCCAGGGGTTGTCTTCAGGAAGATGTGGGCCCGCATCAACACTGACAGGAGCACCTGGGCAACCTCAGGACATAAGTTGAGGCTTCTGGAAGCTGGGGGCCGCATTCATGGTTACAGGAGCCCCTGCCTCCTCAGAACCCTCGGTGACGCTTTGGGAGGACATTGGGTGACATCGACACAACACGATGCTGATTTCCTTAGGACCCGGTGTTGACTTGGGAAAATATGGGATGCGTCCATGCAGACAGAAGACCCCCGCCTTGTCAGGGCCTTTGGTGAAACCTAAGAAAAATGTGGGTGCCTCATCCACACTGACAGGAGTCTCCAGCCTCTTCAGGACCCACTGTGAAGGTTTGGGAAGATTTGGGGCCACATGTATGCTGACAGGAGCCCCAGCATCCTCAGGTCTTATGGTGAGGCTTGAGGAAAATGTGGGTCACCTCAACACTGACAGGAACCCCATCCTCCTCAGGACCTGCACTAAAGCTTCAGGAAATATGGGGCTGCGTCTATGCTGACAGGTGCCCACAGCCTCCTCAGGATCCGCGGTGAGTTTTCAGGGGACGTGGGGCCATGTCCAGGCTGACAGGAGCCCCCGGCCACCTGAGGACCTTCTGTGAGTCTTCCAGAGGATGTGAGGCATAGTCCACAGTGACAGGAGACCCGCCGTCCTCAGGACCCGCTGACTATCACTCAGGAACACGTGGGGCCATGTCCACACTCACAGGAGCCCTGCTTCCTCAGGACCCCCTGGAGGACTTTGGCGGCACTGTTGGGGGGCCTTGTCCACATCAGAAGTGACTACTCAGAACCACAGGGTATGTGAATGGGTAGAATGAATGTTAGTATCAGGGGACGGGAGTCAGTTGGTGGTTAGGCTTAGGTTAGATGTTAGGTATTTGTGATTAAGCTTATGGTTACGGATTAGAGGTTAGGGTGAGGGATAAGGGTAAGGGTCAGTGATTAGGAGTTAGGATGGGGGTTAGGGATAAGGGAATGAGGTTAGGGTTAGTGACAGTATTTAGAGTTAGGGTTAGGGTTTAGGCTGTAGGGATAGGGCAGGAGGTTTGGAGGTGGGGTTAGGGTTATGGTGGCAGTTAGGGTTGGGCTTAGGTTTGCAGTTAGGGTGAGGTGTTAGGGTGTGAGTTAGGGTTAGGGGTAAGGGTTAGGGGTTAGGGTAAAATTTAGGGCTAGGTTTAGGGTTAGGGCGAGGGTTAGGTTTAGGATAGGGGTTAGGGCTAGGGTTATGATTAGTGTTTAGTTAGGGTTTAGGGTCAGGTCAGGGTCAGGGTCAGGGTATGGTTTTGGAAAAGGGTAAGAGATAGGTATAGGGAGTGGTTTAGGAGTTAGTTTTAGGGTACAGGTTAGAGTACAGTTTGGGGTATGAGATAGGATTAGTATTAGAGGGTTAGGGTTAGGGTACAGGTTAAGGTTAGGATAGGATTTGAGTACATTATGTTAAGAGGGTTAGAGGTTAGGGTTAGATTTAAGGTAGGGGTCAGGGTTAAGGGTTTAGAATAGGTTTAGGAGTTAGGGTGAGGGTTGGCATGAAAGTTCCATGAATGTGTTTTGGTCTTGGGGTTTGTGTTTGGTTTTCGATTAGTGATGGGTCTTGTTTAAGGGTTAGGTTAACATTAGGCTTAAGTGTAGGGTTACGGTTATGTCTGTATATGGTTAGAGTTTCTGTCTTGGCATGTGCCTGCACTGGGACTCCTAATATCTTGGGCAGTTTAGTTTTATGCACTCTATTTAGGTTTTGGGTTCAAAGATAGCCTGACTCCACCAAGTCAGTGGTCTCCCCAGAGAATCAAAATCCAGGCTTCTGCTGGGGTCAGAATAGACATGGCAGGCTTCTCCCAAGCTGAGCTAAGGAGGGGATTTGTGGCTCCTAAGACTCTTTATTTGGAGTTACAGTTGCCTTTCTGATTTTATCTTTTGTGCGCACATGTTTCCTCTATACTACCAATTATTATTTTTAAGTTTTATTGAATTCCTGTTTGTGAACACGGTATGATATAGTTTCAGGTTTACCACATAGTGGTTAGACCCTTGGATACAACGCCTGGTACTTGTCACAGGTGCCCTCCACTGTCCCTATCCCCTGACTCACCATCCCCCCCACCTTCCCCTGGTATTTATTAGTTTATTCTCTGTGGTTAAGAGTGTGTATCTTGGTTTGCTACTCTAAAAAATTCACATGTGAATGCAACTGTATGGTATTTGGTATCTGTCTTTCTCTGACTGACTGAGTTCATTTAGCATAAATCCTTTCCACTCCTTCCACGTCATTGTAAATGGCTTCATTTCATCCCTTCTGATGACCCAGTGATGTCGCAGTGTGTATATTTACCACATCTTTCTGCCCATTCATCTGTCGATGGACATCTGGGCTGTATCCACAGTTTGGCTGTTGTTGTAATGCTGCTACAACACTGGGCTGCGTGTCCCTCCTTGAATCTACTAAAGTACTTCTGTATCCTCGGAGTAAATATCTAGCTCTGCAATTTTGGAATCATAGGGTAGCTCTATTTTTAATTTCTTTTTTTTAAATTTTTTTTTATGATAGTCACAGAGAGAGAGGCAGAGACACAGGCAGAGGGAGAAGCAGGCTCCATGCACTGGGAGCCCAAAGTGGGATTCGATCCCAGGTCTTCAGGATCGCACCCTGGGCCAAAGACAGGCACCAAACCACTGCACCACCCAGGGATCCCCCTTTTTTTTAACTTCTCAAGGACCCTCCACACTGTTTTCCACAGTGACTACATCTGTTCGCATGCCCACCAGGAGTGTAAGGGGGCTACCCTTTCTCCATTGCCTCACCAACACCTGTTGTTTCTTGTGTTGTTAATTTTAGCCATTATGACGGCTCTCAGGTGACATATCATTGTGGTTTTGGTTTGCATTTCCCTGACGATGGGTGACGCTTTGTGTCTTTCCATGTGTCTGGTGCCATCTGGCTGTCTTGTCAGAGACAAAGTCCATTCATTTTTCTGCCCATCTCCAGTTGCATAATTTGTTTTTAGGATCTTGAGATTAATATTTCCTTTATGTGTTTTGCATACTAACTCTTTATTGGATGTGTTGTTTACCAATATCTCCTTTCATTTTGTATGTTGCCTTTTAGCTTTGGTTGTTTCCTTCACTTTGCAGAAGCTTTTCATTTTGATGAAGTCCCAGTAGCATTTTTGCTTTTGTTCCCTCACCTCAGTGGCATATCTAGAAAGAAAATTCATTGTCCAATGTTGAAGACTTTGCTGCCTATCTTTTCTTCTTTGATTGGTTTCAGGTCTCACATTTAGGTCTTTCATCCATTTTGAATTTATTTTTTATATATATGGTGTAAGAAAGTGGTCCAGTTTCATTCTTCTGCATGTGGCTGCCTGGTTTTCCCAACACCATTTGTTCTTATCCTGGGGTCAGGGTTAGGGTTGGTTGAAGAGACTTGTCTTTGTGCCATTGGATATTCCCTCCTGCCTTGTTGTAGATTAATGGATCATAGAGTTACAGGTTTGTATCTTGTTCGGCTTTCCATTCAATTCTATTGATCTAAGCATCTCCTGTTGGGAGATTCTTCATTGCTGATTCATTTCGTTGCTGGTTATCTGTGTGTTCAAGTTTCTTATTTCTTCCTTTGTCATTTTTGCTATGTTATATATTTCCAGGAATTGATCTATTTCTTCCAGGTTCTTGGTTGCTGGCATATAATTTTTCATAATGTTCTCTTATAATCGTTTGTATTTCTCTAGTGTTGGTTGTTATTTCTCTTTTTTCATTTGTGATTTTACTTGGGTCCTTTCACGTCTTTGTATCTGTTCTCTTTTTTAAAGATTTTATTTATGTATTCATGCGAGACACAGAGAGGTAGAGGTATAGGGAGAGGGAAATGAGGCTCCATACGGGGAGCCTGATGTGGGACTTGATCCCCCAGGACCCCGGGATCATGACCTGAGCCAAATCAGATGCCTCAACCATTGAGGCACCCAGGTGCCTTTCTGATTCAATTCCTTTGCTAGTTATGGGTCTGTTTATATTTTCTATTTCTTCGTATTTCAGTTTTGCTCATTTGCACATTTCTAGGGATTTGTCCATTTCTTCCAGGTCTCCCAGTTTGTTAGCGTATAATCTTTCATAGTATTCCCTTATAATTGTCTTATTTTTCTGGTGTTGATTGTGATCTCTCTTCTCTCATTTGTGATTTTATTTATTTAGGTCTTTTCTCTTTTATCGTTGATAAGGCTGGATATGGCTTGATCTATTTTATTATTTATTTTGAAGAACCAGCTCTTAGTTCTGTTTTTCCATTCTACTGTTTTGTTGTTACTGTATTGTTTATTTCTTCTGTCATCTTAAATTTTTCCCTTATTCTGTAGCCTTTAGGCTTTGTTTGCTATTCCTTTTTCAGCTCCTTCAGGTGTAGGGTTAGGTTTTGTATTGGAGACTTCTTGTTTCTTGAGCTAGGCCTGTATTGGTATGTACTTCCCTCTTAGGACTGCCTTTGCTACATCCCAGAGGTTTGGAGAAACATGTTTTCATTTTCATTTGTTTTAAATTTCCTCTTTAATTTTCTGGTTGCTCCATTCATTCTCTAGTAGGATGATCATAAACTCCAAGTACTTTTGGTCTGTCCAATTTTTTTCTTACTGTCGACTTCCAGTTTCATAGCGCCTTGGTCCGAAAATGTACATGGTGTGATATCAAGCTTCTTGTACCGGTTGTACCTGTTGAGGGCTAATTTGTGGGCCCTGATATGATCTGTTCTGGAGAATGTCACATATGCAATTGAACGGAATGTGTATTCTGCTTTCGGATCTAATATTCTAACTATATCTGTTGAGTCCCTGTGGTCCAGTGTGTCAAGGCTATTGTTCCCTTGTTGATTTTCTGCATAGACGATCAGTCCATTGCCATAAGTGGGTGTTGAAATCCTCTGTCAGGATATTATTATCAGTGAGTTCCTGTACGTTTGTTGCTAATTGGTTTCTATATTTAGGTACTCCCATGTTGGCAGCATAAATATTTAGTTGTTTGATCTTGATAGTCTTTTTAATTATGAAATAATGTTCTTCTTCATCTCTTCTTACAGTATTTGTTCTTTCTTTTTGAGATTTAAATATTTTATTTATTTATTCATGAGAGATACACAGAGAAGCAGAGGCACAAACATAGGCAGAGGGAGAGGCAGGCTCCCATAAGGGAGGCCGATGTGGGACTCGATCCTGGGATCCCAGGATCACACCCTGAGCCGAAGGCAGATGCTCAACCACTGCGCATGTGTCCCCCAGGGTTTGGTTTCAAATCTCATTTGTCTGATATAAGTATGTGTCCTCCAGCTTTCTTTTGATATCCATTAGCGTGGTAGATGATTTTCCCTCTCCTGACTATCAATCTGCTGGTGTCTATAGGTCTAAGGTGAGCATCTTGTAGGTAGCATACAGATGGATCTTGCTTTTTTAATAACAATTTTATTTATGAGAGAGAGAGAGAGACAGAGAGGCAGAAAATTAGGCAGAGAGAGAAGCAGACTTCCCACCAGGAGCCCAATATGGGACTCAATCCCAGACTACAGGATCACAGCCTGGGTCAAAGGCAGATGCTCATCCCCTGAGCCACCCAGGCATCCCGGATCCTGTGTTTAAGCCACTCTGATACGCTATATCTTTTGATTGGAACATTTAGTCTATCGGCATTCAGAGTGATTATTCAAAGATATGAACTTGTGCCTTTGTGTTACAGGAGGAGTTGCAGTTTCTGGTGATGTTCTCTGGTCCTTTCTAGTCTTTGTTGCTTTTGGTCTCTTTTTTTCCCCCACTAGAAGAGTCCCTCTTAAAATTCCTTATTGGACTGGTTAAGTGGTCACTGGTTAAGTGAACTCCTTTATATTTTGCCTGTTTGGGAATTCATGATCTCTCCTTCTCTCCTGAATGACACCCTTGCTGAAGGAAGAATTCATACAAATTGGACTCCAATAAAAAGAAATTTAAAAACATAAAATAAGTTTTTGGTCTTATGATTGAGGAAAATGGCATTTAGGAGGAAAACCAGAAGCTAAGAGAGAGGAGGACAGATTTCACCGTCTGTAGCCTTCACAGGGACATGATGTCCTTTCCAAGGAGGGGCCTCCCTCCATAGGATGCTTCCAACCTCTCTGTGCTCCTTGTTGGAAACCAGCAGGCACATCTCTGTGCCTCTAGCACCTCTGCAGTCATGGTTTTTTGCATCTTCCATGTATCCTATTGGGGACCGCAGCATCGTATATGTAACCATCCGGCTGCTGTTTGTCAACATTGGGGGGATTCCGACTTTTGTTGGTTTTTGCTTGTGTGTGTGACTATCACATGCAGATATCACGTGCAGCTATCTGATCCTCTGGCTGGGTCACCCAAATGCCGAAATGGTTGGCACAACATCATTTCTGGTGCTGGTGCTGGGTAGATAGCTGGACTCTCCTTGCCGACTGTGGGCTCGCTCCTGCAGTGACTTTCTGCTGGAGAGTCAGCTGAGCTGGAAGGTCCGACTTGGCCAAATTCCCATATCCAGCAGGGGGTCCCACTGAGCGCCTGCTGTTTCTCTTCTCTCCGATGCCTCTCCAGCAGGGAGTCAGACATCAGCGCCGTCCTGGGGGGAGATCCTGAGGAGGTAGCTGCCCATGGCGGGGAGCCCTGTTGCTGCCTGTGTGTGGGAGTCGAGTTGGGGTCTGGGCTGGGGTTCTTGGTCCCCTGTGCTGCCAGGCCTTCTGGTGATCCCCATGCTCACCCAGCCCCTACTCACTAGGGAGAGGAGGGTGCCCTCCACATGCTGGTATGAGAGATCCAGCACCACAAGGTGTGCAGGCTGAGTCCACCTGGTGAGGGTGGCCCAGGTTCATGAGCTGCAAGTGTGGGACCCAGGAAAGTTAACAAAAATCCCCTACCCCTGGACAAGCAGAGCAGGACTGATTCCATTTTGTGCTACACCCGCCTCCTCCCCTGTGACCCTCACATGAGCTGCTTTTTGCTTAAGGCGCTGCCCCACCCTAGTCAGGCCGCTGGGCACACCCTATTCTGAAATCGGCTCATAACAATGTAACCCTCCCTGCTTTGTGCCCCCCAAAACTGTGCGACGATTCTGACCAAAGTAATAGGCCAGCTCAAGTGGATACTATTTGGTAAGGTGTAATTCAATTGGCCACCTGCGTGTGGACCATCATGACTGTGCAACTTTCTGCGTATTCCATGGGCCACTGGCCCCTATAAAGCTGCTATGCCTCTTATTCTCGGGATCCACGTCCCTGCTCCACTGTGTTGGGTGCAATTACACCCAAGCTCCAGCTTGTAAAGAAACCCTCGGGAGTTTCCATCGGTGTGGGCTCCTTGGTGGTTTCCCTGATTTACAATCTTGGGCACAACACCAGGGCCTGGTGTCCTGACATCCCTTCCAGGGCCACGCTGACCACCCTCTGTGGTCAGGCTCTCTGTGCCCCAGGCACACAGGCATGGGGAAGCGGGGAGGGGAATAAGTGCCCCGGAACTCGGCCATCCTCATTCATCAGGACAGAGGGTGCACAGACCTCCTGGTCGCTGTGCACAGACCCTGGTGACCTGAAGCTCCCTGGCTGTCACTCTGTCCCAGCCCCCCCTGGCCCGGGGGACACAGCCTGAGTCTAAGCAAAGTCTGTGGGGTCCTGACCCTGACGTCTGGCTGCCCCTGGAAGGCACGTGGGGACGTCAGCTCTGTGTACCTGGTGGCGCCCCTGCAGGGGCTGTTTGGGGCCGGATGGTACCCCTTCCTCCTCTCTGGGTGTCTCTCCATGCCCCATCCACAGAGTTCTGGGAGACACAGAAACGGGCTCGCTGTGCATTTTAGCACAACACTTTATTGACTTTCTACAGCAAAGGGGCTCAGAGCCTAATGCGCGCCTTCCCCTGGGGAGGGAGACCTTTCTGTCCTTTAGGGGAGGGCAATAATCACAAGGTGTGGAGGGGCGGGTGCTAGAGTCCACATTGTGGGAACATGTGTGGACTCCGGGTGGGGGCGTGTGTCCTGAGATTTCAGCCTGAGTGACTATTCTGAGGACAGCAGAGATGACCTGGACCTGCAGCTCATGGGCTCCTGTCCTGGGACCCACAGGGCAGCTGGACACCTGCCTTGGGCCCTCTGGGGCCCCAATACCTGGAAGAGCCTGCCTCCTGGTGTGGGGTTGGGTGGGGCCAACCGGCCTATCCATCCACTCCCCACCCTGGGGTGTCCCGGGATCCCCCGGCCTGCCCTAGGTTAGTGACCTGGATCTGTGGGGTATTCCCAGGGCCCAGGAGGCCACATCCACCTGTGAGAGGGCTCGCTCAGCCTGGGGCCAGAATCCAGGGCTGGCCAGGACCATGGGGACCTGGATCCCATTAGTCTTTGTGTTGGGCCTGGGAGGGGCTCAAATCAACCTAGCTCCCACAGAGCGCAGAGCCAGGTCAGCCCAGGTCCCTCTGGGTTAGCGCTGGTGTCCTGTGCAGGTTGTGCCGCCCTCCAAGATGGACAGTGGGCGAGGGCAGGGCCCAATGTGTCCTCTGCACCACTCACCTACCCCCAGCCTTTCGGGGATCGCTGCCTTCCTTCCTCCTGCAACCTCTGGGTTCTCTATGGGAGAATTGGGCTTCTGATGGGAGCAGGGTATCCAGAGAACCCCAGGGAGGCTGAGCATGTCCCACAGGGGGCAGCTGCACTGGGTCCTTGCTGGGTGCGGATGGTGTGGGGGTGGATGGTGTGGGGTAGGGATATGATGGTGGTGGTATATTAGGAAGGTACAATATTAGCCTTGAATCAATATTAAAATATTCTCATTAACCAAAGACCATACTTTATTCAGATTTCCTTAGTTTTTGCTAAATTACCATCCTTCATATCCCATTCCATTTGTACTCATTTTTTCTTAGGCTCCTCTGGATTGTGACAGTCTTTCAGCCTTTCCTTGTTATCGTTGAACTGGAACACTTTGAGAAGTAGAGTATTTTGTAAAATTTACCTCAGTTGGGAAATGTCTGTTTTTTATCTCATGATTAAACTCTTTTTGTGGATTATATAAAGAGATATACTGCCATTTTCATTATATCATATAAAGGATAGATATTATCAACATGATTTATCAGTCTTCGTATCGATCTGATCATCTTGCTGAGGTCGTGTTTGTCAGCTTTCTCCATAGTAAAGTGATTCTTCTTCTTCTTCTTCTTCTTATTATTATTATTGTATCAATTTTGTATACTGATTTTCATATTATATTTTGTAGAAGGAAGTTACTATGTGTCTTCCGGAAATAAGAGAGGGAAGCTATGCTAATCAACTTGAGGGTGGAATGTCTGCACAACTTCTTTGAAATTCTTCTACATGGGAGATTTTTGTCCTTCTGGGTTTGTTTGTTTGTTTGTTTCTTTTTAAAGGTGTCATTAATTTATTTGAAAGAGAGAGGAGAGAAAAACCAAGAGCGAGAGGGGCAGATGGAGAGGGAGAAGCAGGTTCCCTGCTGAACAGGGAGCCTGCCTTGGGACCTGGATCATGATCTGAGCCTAAGGCAGAAGCTTAAGTGACTGAGCCACCCAGATGCCACTTTTTCTTTCTTTTTCTTTTTTTTTTAATAATAAATTTACTTTTTATTGGTGTTCAATTTGCCCACATACAGAACAACACACAGTGCTCAGCCTGTCAGTACCCGTCATGCATTCACACCCACCCCCACCCTCCTCCCCTTCCATCACCCCTAGTTCATTTCCCAGAGATAGGAGTCTTTATGTTTTGTCTCCCTTTCTGATATTTCCCACACATTTCTTCTCCGTTCCCTTATATTCCCTTTCACTCTTATTTATATTCCCCAAGTGAATGAGAACATGCAATGTTTGTCCTTCTCCGATTGACTTACTTCACTCAGCATAATACATTCCAGTTCCATCCACTTTGAAGCAAATGGTGGGTATATGTCATTTCTAATGTCTGAGCAAGTCCCACCTTTTCTATCTCTTCATCTTCTGTGTCTCCCATGATATGAATATTATTGTTTTAATAAGTGGCTGACTTCCCTACGTCTGTCTTGTGGTCCATAACCTTTCTTGTTTTTAAGGCTTCCACTTGGGACTGCATCTCAGTTATAGCATTTTTAACATTGGCCTGACTAGATTTTAGTTCTTTTATTTCTACAGTAAAGGTTTCTCTAGTTGTCTTCTGTGCTCTTTTTCTAGCCCAGCTGCTGTCTTTATAATCATTGTTTTAAACTGTAGTTAGACATCATATATGTGTATTGATGAACTTCCTGGCTGTGAGTAGAACCTCATGTTATTTTATGGAGGTGAATTTCTCCATCTCATTATTTGTTCCAGAAAAGAAAGAAGGAAGAAAAAGAAAAAACAAGAAAAACAATAACAACTGCCCTCCCCCCCAAAAAAAAAACCCACCAGATTATTTTTGCCTGCTTGTTAGAGATGCTATATCCCAAAGTAAGAAAAACAATTAAAATACCATGAAAGTAAAAATAAGACATATATACGGTACATACATAAAAATTAAAATAAGGCAATTAATAAAAAAGAATCAAAGAAAATAAATGAAAATAAAGCACAAAGTACAAAGGAATCTAGTCCGTACTTTCTAGGCAGAGCTGAAGCTCTGTTGCCTCTGTGGTCCGACAACTTGCTGGCAGTGAATGGTCTGTGCAGGGTCTCGGAATGGGTCTTGGCACTGATTCTCAGGTGCACATCTGCCAGGGAGATGCACCTGTGGGGTCAGAGGCAGGGTGGGCATCAGCGCCTCTGGCCTCCAGTGGGCAGCACTGTGCTGCTCCCTGAGTCTCTGTGCTGATGGGCGGGATGCGGGTGGGGACGCTGGGTCCTCTGGCTCTGGGGCTGAGTTTTCCGCCCCCCCACCTGTCTGCAGGGGCCTCGACAGAAGAGCCGCTAGGCCCCCGGGTCTCCGCTGCTTCTCTCAGAACCCTGCTTTTACTCTGCCTGTGTCCGAGCTTCTTTTGGTTTTGTTTTTTTTATATCAGACTGTTGTGCCCAAGATTGTGAATCCGAGAAACCACCGAGATGTCGACTCCGATGCAAACACACGAGGGTTTATTTACGAGCTTGAGCTTGTGTCCAAGTATACCCGACAGAGCGGAGCAGGGACTTGGACCCCGAGGTGGGTTTTAGCTTAGTTTTAAGGGCTGGTCTTGGGACCTCCAGGAGGGCTGGAGCAATTCCTCAAGTTCTGTTTTCATTTTGATATGGGGCCTTCTAGGGCATTGAGCTCTGTTCTCATTCTAATAGGGGCTTCCTGCCCTTGAGCTGGACTCAGTTTTTATTCTATTGTGGGGCTTTCTAGGACATTAAGATGTGAACAGTAAAGGTCTCACAACTGGAAGGGGAACTCACACTGTCCCTATATGCTGAAGAGGTGGTACTAGAAACAGGAAACCTGAGAGCCTCCACCAAAACCTGTTAGAACTAAGGAGTGAGTTCAGTAAAGTCAGGGGACACAAACTGACCCTACAGCTCTATTTGTAACTTCCTGAGGAGCCTCCACACTGTTTCCAGGGCGGCTGCAGCAGCCCGCGGTCCCGCCCACAGTGGAAGAGGGTTGAGTGAGTTTTGCGGAACTTGGTAAAAGTCTGGTCCACATTTCGGTCTTGGGGTTTGTGTTTGGTTTTCAATTAGTGATAGGTCTTGTTTAAGGGTTAGGTTAACATTAGGCTTAAGTGTAGAGTTAGGCTTTTGTCTGTGTATGGTTAGAGTTTGGGTCTTGGCATGTCCTGCACTGGGACTCCTAATATCTTGGGCAGTTTAGTTTTATGCACTCTATTTAGGTTTTGGGTTCAAAGATAGCTTGACTCCACCAAGTCAGTGACCTCCCCAGAGAATCAAAATCCAGGCTTTTACTTGGGTGAGAATAGGCATGGCAGTCTTCTCCTGAGCTGAGCTAAGGAGGGTTTTTGTGGCTCTAAATACTCTTTATTTGGATTTTCAGTTGACTTTCTGATTTTATCTCTAGTGTGCACATTTTTCATCAATACTACCAATTATTATTTTAAAGTTTTACTTGAATTCCTCTTTGTAAACACAGTATGATATAGTTTCAGGTTTACCACATAGTGATTCAACCCTTGGATACAATGCCTGGTACTGGTCAGAGGTGACTTCCACAATCCCTATCCCCTGATTCCCCTCCCCCCCCACCTTCCTCTGGTATTTATTAGTTTATTCTGTGTGGTTAAGAGTGTGTATCTTGGTTTGCTTCTCTCATCCCTCCCCTCCGCCCCTTTTCCAGTTTGTTTGGTTTCCTAAAATTCACATGTTAATGCAATTGTATGGTATGTGGTATCTGTCTTTCTCTGACTGACTGAGTTCATTTAGCATAAGTCTTTCCAATTCTCCCACGTCATTGGAAATGGCTTCATTTCATCCCTTCTGATAACCCAGTGATGTCGCAGTGTGTATATTTACCACTTCGTCTCTGCCCATTCATCTGTCGGTGGACATTTTAGCTGTATCCACAGATTGGCTGTTGTTGATAACGCTGCTACCAACACCGGGCTGCGTGTCCCTCTTTGAATCTAATAAACTACTTTTGTATCCTCAGGGTAAATACCTAGCTGTTTAATTTTGGAATCAGAGGGTAACTCTATTTTTAACTTCTTTTTTCAAAAATTTTTTATGATAGTCACAGAGAGAGGGGCAGAGACACAGGCAGAGGGAGAAGCAGGCTACATGGACCGGGAGCCCGATGTGGGATTCGATCCTGGGTCTCCAGGATCACGCCCTGGGCCAAAGGCAGGCACCAAACCGCTGCGCCACCCAGGGATCCCTTATTTTTAACTTCTCGAGGACCCTCCAGACTGTTTTCCACAGTGGCTGCACCTTTACTTAAGTATTCATGAGAGACACAGAGAGGCAGAGGGAAAATGAGGCTCTATGTGGGGAGCCTGATGTGGGACGTGATCCCCCAGGACCCCGGGATCATGACCTGAGCCAAAGCAGATGCTCAACCACTGAGGCAACCAGGTGCCTTGCTGATTCAATTCCTTTGCTATTTATGGGTCTGTTCACATTTTCTATTTCTTCCTATTTCAGTTTTGCTCATTTGCACATTTCAAGGGATTTGTCCATTTCCTCCATTTCTTCCAGTATGTTAGTGTATAAGCTTTCATAGTTTTCCCTTATAATTGTCTTATTTTTCTGGTGTTGATTGTGATCTCTCTTCTCTCATTTGTGATTTTATTTATTTAGGTCTTTTCTCTTTTCTAGTTGATAAGGCTGGCTAGGGCTTGATCCATTTTATTAATTATTCTGAAGAACCAGCTCTTAGTTTTGTTATTCCATTCTACTGTTTTTTTATTTCTGTATTGTTTATTTCTGCTCTCATCTTTATTTTTTCCCATCTTCTGTAGGCTTTAGGCTTTGTTTGCTATGCCTTTTCCATCTCCTTTAGCTGTAGGGTTAGATTGTGTATTAGAGACTTCTTGTTTCCTTTTTTTAAAAAACATTTTATTTACTTTTTATTTATTTATGATAGTCACACAGAGAGAGAGGCAGAGACATAGGCAGAGGGAGAAGCAGGCTCCATGCACCAAGAGCCCGACATGGGATTCAATCCCGGGTCTCCAGGATCGCGCCCTGAGCCAAAGGCAGGCGCTAAACTGCTGCGTCACCCAGGGATCCCAGACTTCTTGTTTCCTGAGGAAAGCCTGTATTGCTATGTATTTCCCCCTTTGGACTGTCTTTGCTACATCCCAGAGGTTTGGAGAAACATGTTTTCATTTTCATTTGTTTTATTTTATTTTTTTTTATTTTTAATTTATTTTTAATTTTTTTAATTTTTTTAATTTATTTTTTATTGGTGTTCAATTTACTAACATACAGAATAACCCCCAGTGCCCGTCACCCATTCACTCCCACCCCCCGCCCACCTCCCCTTCCAACACCCCTAGTTCGTTTCCCAGAGTTAGCAGTCTTTACGTTCTGTCTCCCTTTCTGATATTTCCCACACATTTCTTCCCCCTTCCCTTATATTCCCTTTCACTATTATTTATATTCCCCAAATGAATGAGAACATATAATGTTTGTCCTTCTCCGACTGGCTTACTTCACTCAGCATAATACCCTCCAGTTCCATCCACGTTGAAGCAAATGGTGGGTATTTGTCATTTCTAATAGCTGACTAATATTCCATTGTATACATAAACCACATCTTCTTTATCCATTCATCTTTCGTTGGACACCGAGGCTCCTTCCACAGTTTGGCTATCGTGGCCATTGCTGCTATAAACATTGGGGTGCAGGTGTCCTGGCGTTTCACTGCATCTGTATCTTTGGGGTAAATCCCCAGCAGTGCAATTTCCTGGTTGCTCCATTCATTCTCTAGTAGGATGTTCATAATCTCCACATATTTTTGGTCTGTCCAAATTTTTTCTTACTGTCAACTTCGAGTTTCATAGCGTCGTAGTCAAAAAATATACAGGGTGTGATATCAACTTCTTGTACCTGTTGTACCTGTTGAGGGCTGATTTGTGGCCCATGATATGATCTGTGCTGGATAATGTCCCATGTGCACTTGAAAGGAATGTGTATTCTGCTTTAGGAAGAAATGTTCAGACTATATCTGTTGAGTCCCTGTCGTCCAGTGTGTCAAGGCTATTGTTCCCATGTTGATTTTCTGCATAGACGATCAGTCCATTGCCATAAGTGGTTGGGTTTTAAAATCCCCTGTCATTGTATTATTTTCAATACAGTCAGTTCCTGTACGTTTGTTGGTATTTGGTTTCCATATTTAGGTACTCCCATGTTGGCAGCATAAATATTTAGTTCTTTGATCGATATAGAGAGTCTTTTTAACTATGAAATAATGCCCTTCTTCATCACTTCTTACATTATTTGTTCATTCTTTTTTGAGATTAAATATTTTATTTATTTATTCATGAGAGATACACAGAGAAGCAGAGGCAGAAACATAGGCAGATGGAGAGACAGGCTCCCCAAAGGGATGCCGATGTGGGACTCGATCCTGGGATCCCAGGAACACACCCTGAGCCGAAGGCAGATGCTCAACCACTGAGCCACCAGGTGTCCCCCAGGGTTTGGTTTCAAATCTAGTTTTTCTAATATAAGTATTGGTCCTCCAGCTTTCTTTTCATAACCATTAGCGTGATAGATGATTTTCCATCCCCTGACTTTCAATCGCTGTTGTCTATAGGTCTAAGGTGAGCATCTAGTAGGCAGCATACTGACGGAGTTGTTTTTTTAATAACGATTTTATTTTTGAGAGCATGAGAGAGAGAGAGAGAGAGAGAGAGAGAGAGAGAGAGACAGGCAGAAAATTAGGCCAAGAGTGAAGAAGGCTCCCCACCAGGAGCCCAATATGGGACTCGATCCCAGACTCTAGGATCACACCCTGAGTCAAAGGCAGAGGCTCAAACCCAGAGCCACCCAGGCATCCCGGATCCTGTTTTTTAAGGCACTCTGATACCCTATATCTTTTGATTGGAGCATTTAGCATCAGCATTCAGAGTGCTTATTCAAAGACATGAACTTTGTGCCTTTGTGTTACCGGTAGAGTTGGTGTTTCTGGTGACATACTCTGGTCCTTTCTAGTCTTTGTTGCTTTTGGTCTCTTTTTTCCCCCACTAGAATAGTTCTTCTGAAAATTCCTTACTGGACTGGTTTAGTGGTCATGAACTCCTTTATACTTTGCCTGTCTGGGAAAATCTTTCTCTCTATCCTGAATGACACCCTTGCTGAAGAAAGAATTCATACAAATTGGACTCCAATAAAAAGAAATTTAAAAACTTAAAATAAATTTTTGCTATTATGATTGAGGAAAATGGCATTTAGGAGGAAAAGCAGAAGCTGAAAGAGAGGAGGAAAATTTCACCATCCGTGGCCTTCAGAGGGACCTGGTGTCCTTTCCTAGGAGGGCCCCCCACTCCGGAGAATGCTTCCTGCCCCTCTGCTCTCCTTTTTGGAACACAAGAGGCACATCTCTGTGCCTCCAGCACCTCTGCAGTCATGGTTTATAGCGTCTTCCAGGTATCCTATTGGGGACCACAGCGTTGTGTATGTAACCATCCAGCTGCTGTTTGACAACACTGGGGGGATTCTGACTTTTGTTGGTTTTGGGGTGTTTGTGTGTCTATCACATGAAGCTATCACGTGCAGTTATCGGATCCTCTGGCTGGGTCACCCAAACGCCGAAATGGTTGGTACAACATCATTTCTGGTGCTGATGCTGGTTGGCTAGCTGGGCTCTCCTGGCCGACCCGGGGCTCGCTCCTGTCATGAATTTCAGCTGGAGGGTCAGCTGAGGTGGAAGGTCTGGCTGGACCACATTCCCATGTCCAGCAGTGGGTCTCCCCAAGCGCCGCCTGCTTCTCTTCTCCCCGATGCCTCTCCAGCAGGGAGCCGGACCTCGGGGCTGCCCTGGGGGGATCTCCAGAGGCACCGGGTGCCCATTATGGGGAGCCTTGGGGAGCCTGTGTGTGGGAGTAAGGGTGGTGATGGGGCTGGGGTTCCTCAGTGCCCTGTGCTGCCTGACCTTCAGGCCGAGCACCATGTTCACCCAGTCCCTACTCACTAGGGTGAGGAGGGTGCCCTCTACACACTGGTGTGAGATATCCAGCACCACAAGGTGTGCACACTGAGTCCATTTGGTGAGGGTGGCCCAGGTGCGTGATCTGCAAGTGTGGGACCCAGGAAATATAACAAAAATCCCCTACCCCTGGACAAGTAGAGCAGGACTGATTCCATTTTGTGTTACACCCGCCACCTCCCCTATGAACCCCTCATGACCTACTTATGTCTTAAGGCGCTGCCCCAACCCAGTCAAGCCGCTGGGCACACCCTAATCAGAAATCGGCTCATAACAATGTAACTCTGCTTTGTGCCCGCCAAAACTGCACGCCGATTCTGACCAAAGTAATAGGCCAGGTCAAGTGGATCCTATAGGGTAAGGTGTAATTCAATCGGCCACCTGCATGTGGACCGACACGACTGTGCAACTTTCTGTGTATCCCATGGGCCACTGGTCCGTATAAAGCTGCTACGCCTCTTAGTCTCAGGGTCCAAATCCCTGCACTTGGACTCAAGCTCCAGCTTGTAAAGAAATCCTCGGAAGTTTGCATCGATGTCGGCTCATCTGTGGTTTCTTGGATTTGCAATCCTGGGCACAACACAAGGGCCTACTGTCCTGACATCCCTTCCAGGGTCACGCTGATGGCCCCACAGGCCCTCTGTTCCCCAGGCACACAGGCACAGAGATGCGGGGAGAGGAGGAAGTACCCCAGAAACCAGCCAGCCCCCGCACCCTTGACAGAGGGAGCACAGACATCCCAGGTCCCTTAGCAGAGACCCTGGTGACCTGAGGCTCCCTGGCCATCACTCTGTCCCAGGCCCTCCTGGCCCGGGGGCACAGGCTGAGTCCCAGTATAGTTTGTGGGGTCCTGACCCTGGCATCTGGCCGCCCCTGGAAGGCACGTGGGGACGTCAGCTTGTGTGCCTTGCAGTGCCCGTGCAGGGGCTGTTTGGGGACTGGGTGGTGCCCCCTCCTCCTCTCTGTGGGTCTGTCCACGCCCCGTGCACAGAGTTCTGGGAGACACAGAAATGGGCTGGCTGTGCATTTTCGCACCACAACACTTTATTGACATTCTACAGCAAACGGGCTTAGAGTGGAGGGTGTGCGCCTTCCCCTGTGGAGGGAATGTCTGTCCTTTAGGGGAGGGCAAGAATCACATGGGTGGGTTGTGAGTGCTGGAGTCCCCCACCTGGGAGCACGTGTGGACCTCGGGTGGGGGCATGTGTCCTGAGGTTTCAGCCTGAGAGACTGTTCTGAGGACAGCAGAGCTGACCTTGACCTGCAGCTCATGGGTTCCTAGCTGGGTCCCCGCAGGGCAGCTGGACCCCAGCCACTTGGCCCCTGGGGCCCCAGCACCTGGAGGAGCCTGCCTCCTGGTGTGGGTTCGGGTGGGCCCCACTGGCCCACCTCTGCTCTCTCCAACCTTGGGTGTCCCGGGATCCCCAGGGCGGCCCCAGGTCAGCGACCTAGATCTGTGGGGCACCCCCAGGGCCCAGGAGGCCACATCCAGCTGTGAGAGGGCTCGCTCAGCATGGGGCCAGAATCCAGCGCTGGACAGGGCAATGGGGGCTGGATCCCATTAGTCTTTTTGTTGGGACTGGGGCGGGGGCTCAAATCACACCCACCCTCACAGAGCCTGGGGCCAGGCCAGTCCAGATACCCCTGGTTAGGGGCTGGTGTTCTGTGCAGTGTAAGCCGCCCTCTGGGAGGGACAGTGGGCGGAGACAGGGCACAGTGCATACTCAGCACCACTCACCTGCACACACCCTTTCAGGGGCTCCCTGTCTTCCCTCCTCCCTGCAACCCCTAGGTACTCTATGGGACACCCAGGCTTCTGATTGGAGCAGGGTTTCCAGAGAACCCTGGGGAGGCTGAGTATGTCCCACAGGGGGCACCTGCACCGCGTCCTTGCTGGGAGCTGTTGGTGTGGGGGTGGATGGTGTGGGTGCAGGGGTATGATGGTGGTGGATTATGGGGGATGGTGTAGGGGGGATGGTGTTGGGGTATAGTGTGGGTGGGGATTGTGTGGGACTGTGTGGGTTTGAGGGGGATGGTGTAGGTGGGATGCCATGGGGAATGATAATGTAGGGGGATGGAGTGGGAGTGGGGAATGAGGGGGATGTCGTGGGGGGCCTGCTGACACAGGGCATCCCCTTCCTCTAAGATGCACAAGGAGACGTCTACACGTAAAGGAGACTCCAGTCTGGGGTTTGCTGTGACATCTGCCCCTGGGGCATGGTGTGGTCAGTGCACGACCCTGGCTGGACCGGGGGCATTATCTGGGGTTCATCATACTATGTGTGTTTTCAAATTGCAAATTGTCTCAAATTAAATGTATAGAATTTAGAAACCTGTAAAGCACCGAGAGTGGGTGTTACTCTGACCCGTCTGACCCTCATGGGATCGAAGTGTGTCCTGCTCCGCTGCGGCCATTCTGCCTGGCACCCAGGTCCGGTTCCTGTCCCCCACACCATCAACCCATCCCCTGCTTCTCAGGGGGTCGTCCCTCTCCCCTTTGGGGTTCAGCTCCCATGGCAAGCCCTGGAGACCCCATCCTAGTGGCCTCCTCATCCCTGAGGCCCCGGGGGTGGGGGCACAGAGGTAATCCCCAACACCCTACCATGGAGCCGTGTGTTGTTGGTTGCTGTTCTGCCCCCCGACTCGGAATCCCCGTTTTCCCTACCCAGAATCCCCCGGTACTCTCCTGGGTCTTGATCCCCCCTGGCCCCTCAACCTCACCCTATCCCGTAGTAGTCCCAAAATATGATGTGACTGCTGAACGTCCTGTTGACGTCCAGGTCCACCTGCGTGATGTCCCTGGAGGAGACCAGTGCCTCCTCCTTCATTTCCTGTGGGAAAACCGGGGAGGAGGAGCTGGTGTCAGGGACACAGACCCCGACCTGTCACCAGGTGCTCTCCTGGGCAGGGAGCCCTGGGGCCACCATGGGAGTGTGTCCTGCCAAAACCTCCTTCCTTCCCCTGGGAGGCTGGGGATGGCGGGAGTGCCCACCGTGCCTGTGGAACTGTGTGAGGGCCTGTTCCCAGCTGTAGTGGGTGGGGAAGTGACTGAGGGTCAGCCTGGGTGGGAGGGGACAGGAGGCCAGTCCAGGTGGGGAGGGGTCATGGGGGTGTTGTGCCCAAGATGTCGAATCTGAGAAACCACTAAGGAGCCAACACTGATGCAAACACCCAAGGGTTGTTTTACAAACTCGAGCATGTGTTCAAGTACAAGCCACACAGTGGAACAGGTATTTGGATCCCGAGGAAGGTGATAGCTTAGTTTTAAGGGCTGGTCTTGGGGACCTCCAGAAGAGCTGGAGCAATTCCTCAAGTTCTGTTTACATTTTGATATGGGGCCTTCAAGGGCATTGAGCTCTCCTCTCATTCTAATTGGGGTGTCCAGCCCTTTGCTTAGGCTCAGTTTTTATTCTATTGTGGGGCTTTCTAAGAAATTAAGCTGTAAACTTGTTTTTTTTCCAGTAACTGAAGTAATGCAAATTTCAGCTTTCTTCACAGGGGCCTGGGATTGCTGGACGTGTGCTAATACTGAACTTAAAGTAGAATGGCCGTAATGTTCTCGGCCTCCAAGCATCCCATCCCGTCCTAGCTAGCTCATGCCCCCCTCCCTGGAGCTCCTAAGAGAGAAATTGCAAATGACCTCAACATGGCAGCCTGTTTTGTGGGACAGGCCCAGAGATTTGAGATCAGGAAGACCTGGGGCACAGGCGTCCCGGCAGTGCAACAGGATTCCATGCTGCAGACTCTTATTCCCTAAGGCTATCTTGACAACTGACTTTGTACATAGAAAAGTTCTCCCTTGTCTTTAAAAGTGCAGGAGCGAGATAAAGCATTTTTTCTCTGCCCATCTGATTGCTCAGATTCCACTCTGAGACGTATTTCCTGTTAATAAGGATAATTTACTATCCATAATACTATGGTTAAAATATTCTGACACATGTAATTCAAAGGGATGAGTGTTTCTCATCTTTTTCTTCACAGCTCAGTCACTCATCAGGAAATGCATCTTTATGGATTTGGAAATAATTGAGAGACATTAGTACCAATGTTCCTATTATTATGTGAAGGATTCTTCCCTGAGATTCTTCCCCTATTTCAACTGACACTGAAACACTTTGAACTCTTTGGAAGTCAAATGTCAAGGAAATAAATGTTATACATTGCTAATTTTAAATGCACTTGCAATATGGTGTCTATTGTACTAGAAGTATTTTTATCTGATTTTTGCTATTTATTATCCTTTACTGCTTTTCAGGTTGAGGAGGCATTATACGTGTTCAATTTTCAAATTAAATCCTATTTTTTAGAAAGAAAACAAAGATTTATAAGGAAATTGGGAAGATAGTACAGAGAATTCTCATGCACTTGCACTCAGTTTCCCCACTAATCGATATCTTATATCAGTACGGTACAAATATTAGCTAATGAATCAATATTAAAATTTTCGCAATAACCAGAGACCATACTTTATTCAGATTTCCTTAGTTTTTGCTAAATCACCATCCCTTATACCACACTCCATTTGTCCTCATGTTTTCTTAGGCTCCTCTGGATTGTAGCAGTCTCTCAGCCTTTCCTTGTTGTTGTTGAACTGGAACACTTTGAGAAGTAGAGTATTTTGTAAAATTTCCCTCAGTTGGGACATATCTGTTGTTTATCTCATGATTGAACTGTTTTTGTGGATTATATACAGAGATATAATGCCATTTTTATTATATCATATAAAGGATAGATACTATCAACATGATTTATCAGTCCTGGTATTGATCTGATCATCTTGCTGAGGTAGTGTTTGTCAGGTTTCTCCGTAGTAATATGATTCTTTATTATTATTATTATTATTATTATTATTATTATTATTATTAAGTTTTTCATAATATATTTTGTAGAAGAAGTTACTATGTTCATTGCACACCTAAGAGTGGGAAGCTATGCTCAGGAACTTGAGGGTGGAATGTCTGCACAAATTGTTTGAAAATCTTCTACATGGGAGATTTCTTTTCCCTCTGGGTTTGTTTGTTTCTTTTTGAAAGATGATATTTATTCATTTCAGAGAGAGAGGAGTGAAAAACATGTGCTACAGGGGCAGAGGGTGTGGGAGAAGCAGGTTTCCTGCTGAAGAGGGAGCCTTCCTTGGGACCTGGATCATGATCTGATCCTAAGGCAGAAGCTTAACTAACTGAGCCACACAGGTGCCACTCTTTCTTTCTTTCTTTCTTTCTTTCTTTCTTTCTTTCTTTCTTTCTTTCTTTCTTTCTTTCTTCCTTTCTTCCTTCCTTTCTTTCTTTCTTTCTTTCTCTTTCTTTCTTTCTTTCTTTCTTTCTTTCTTTCTTTCTTTCTTTCTTTCTTTCTCTTTCCTTAAAAATAAATTTACTTTTTATTGGTGTTCAATTTGCCAACATACAGAATAACACCCAGTAGTGCTCATCGCGTCAAGTGCCCCCCTCAGTGCCCGTCACACATTCACCCCCACCCCCGCCCTCCTCCCCTTATATCACCCTTAGTTCATTTCCCAGAGTTAGGAGTCTTTATGTTCTGTCTCCCTTTCTGATATTTCCCACACATTTCTTCTCCCTTCCCCTATATTCCCTTTCACTATTATCTATATTCCCCAAGTGAATGAGAACATACAATATTTGTCTTTCTCTGATTCACTTACTTCACTCAGCATAATACCTTCCAGTTCCATCCATGTTGAAGGAAAAGGTGGTTATTTGTCGTTTCTAATGGCTGAGCAAGCCCACCTTTCCTCTGTCTTCATCTTGGGAGTCTCCCATGATATGAATGTTATTGTTTTAATAAGTGGCTGAGTTCCGAAATCTGCCTCTATGGTCCATAACCTTCCTTGTTTTTAATGCTTCCACTTGGTACTGCATCTCAGTTATAGCATTTTTAACATTGGCCTGACTAGATTTTAATTCTTTTATTTACAGTAAGGGATTCTCTAGTTTTCTTCTGTGCTCTTTTTCCAGCCCAGATGCTATCTTTATAATCATTGTTTTAAACTGTAGTTAGACATCATATATTTGTATTGATGGACTTCCTGGTTGTGAGTATTACCTCATATTATTTTATGGAGGTGAATTTCTCCATCTCATTATTTTTTCCAGAAAAGAAAGACGGAAGGAAAAGAAAAACCAAGAAAAACAATAACAACTGCCCTCCCCCAAAAAAACTACCAGATTATTTTTGTCTGGTTGTTAAAAGATTCTAAATACCAAAATAAGAAACACAATTAAAGTACCATGAAAATAAAAATAAGAAATATATAAGGTACATACATAAAAATTAAAATAAGGGGCAGCCCTGGTGGCTCAGCGGTTTGGCGCCGCCTACAGCTCAGGGCGTGATCCTGGAGACCCGGGATCGAGTCCCACGTCAGGCTCCCTGCATGGAGCCTGCTTCTCCCTCTGCCTCTCTCTCTCTCTCCTCTCTGTGTATTCTCATGAATAAATAAATAAAATCTTAAAAAAAAATTAAAATAAGGCAATTTATAAAATAGAATCAAAGAAAATACATGAAAATAAAGCACAAAGTACAAAGGAAGCTAGACCCTACTTTCCAAGCAGAGCTGAAGCTCTGCAACCTCTGTGGTCTGACACCTTGGTGGCAGCGAGTGGTCTGTGCAGGGTCTGGGGATTGGCCATGGCGCTGATTGTCAGGTGCACATCTGCCTGTGAGATGCATCTGCGGGGTCTGAGGCGGGGTGGGCGTCAGCGCGTCTGACCTCCAGCGGGTGGCGCTGTGCTCCTCCCAGAGACCCGGTCCAGATGGGCGGGATGCGGGTGGGGTCTCTGGGTCCTCTGGCTCTGGGGCTTAGCATACTGCCCCCCAGTTTGCAGGGGCCTCCACAGAAGATCCCTCAAGTCCCCGGGTCTCCGCCATTTCTCTCAGAATCCTGCGTTCACTCTACAGGCGTCCGAGTTTCTTTTGGTTTTCTTTTTTTATCTCAGACTGTCGTGCCCAAGATTGTGAATCTGAGAAACCTCCGAGAAGCCAACAGTGATGCAAACACACGAGGGTTTATTTACCACCTTGAGCTTGTGTCCAAGTGTACCCAACAAGCAGAGCATGGACTTGGACCCTGAGGTGGGTTTTAGCTTAGTTTTAAGGGCTGGTCTCGGGGACCTCCAGAAGGGCTAGAGCAATTCCTCAAGTTCTGTTTACATTTTGATATGGGGCCTTCAAGGGATTGAGCTCTGTTTTCATTCTAATA
Source organism: Canis aureus (assembly GCF_053574225.1). Classification (NCBI taxonomy): domain Eukaryota; kingdom Metazoa; phylum Chordata; class Mammalia; order Carnivora; family Canidae; genus Canis; species Canis aureus. The sequence goes on along the minus strand of NC_135627.1, from coordinate 62,115,892 downwards.
GGGGCTTCCTGCCCTTGGCCTGGGTTAAGTTTTGATTCAATTGTGGGGCTTTCAAGGACATTAAGCTGTAAACAGCAAAGGTTCCACACCTGGAAGGGGGACGTCACACTGTCCCTATATGCTGAAGATGCAGAACTAGAAACAGGCATCCCCAGAGCCTCCACCAAAACCTGTTAGAACTAAGGAGTGAGTTCAGTAAAGTCATGGGACACAAACTGACCCTACAGAACAGAGTAGCCTTGCTGTGTACCGACAATGAGCACTCAGGAAGGAAATGACGGATGTGACTCCCTTCTCAGGAGCATCAAGGAGAATAAATAATGAGACTGAACCAAAGGAGCACAAGACTTGTGCACTGAGCCATACCAGGCTCTGGGAGGCCGTCCTGGGCTCGTGGGGTGGGAGCCTCATCTTGTGAAAATGTCCGCAGTTCCTGAAGCCACCCTCAGTTTCAATGTCATTCCTATCAAAATCATGGTGGCAGACCTTAGAAATAGGAAAAAAAAACCCATAACATCCATCTTCCTCAACAAATAACCCCTGACAGCAAACCAGTATTGGAGAAGCAGGACAGAGTGAGACGCAGCACTTTCCTATTTCCCCTGTTATGCCCCCACCCCTCCAGCGACCCTCAGTTCATTTCATACCATTAAGAGTCTGTATTTCCTGCATCTGTTTTGATCTTATTTGTTTCTCCTTCCCTTCACTGATGTTCATCTGCTTTGCTTCTTTAATTCTACCTGTGAATGACACCACACGGTCATTCTCTTTCCCGAGTGACTTACTTCACTTAACATTTTCCCTTGAGTTCTATCCACAACATTGCAAATGGCAAGATTTCCTTCTCTTTGATAGCTGAGTACCATTCCTCTCTCTATGACCATCATCTATCTCCCATCCTCTTTAACCATCATCTGCCACAGGGCACCGAGTCTCCTCCCACAGTGTGGCTACTGTAGACCCAGCTGCAGTGGACATTGGGGTGCAGGTGTCCCAAGTCTCACTGCATCTGTATCTTCGGAGTGAGCTCCAAGCCGTTCACCTGCTGGTCACAGGGCGGCTCTATTTGTAACTTCCTGAGGGGCCTCCACACTGTTTCCAGGGCAGCTGCACGAACCCACGGTCCCGCCCACAGTGGAAGAGGGTTGAGTGAGTTTTGCAGGACGTGGTAAAAGTCTGGTCCACATTTCATTTTGCAACCCGTGGGCTCCAATTCCTTGTCCTTAAGTATTTCTGGGGAAGCAGGGTGTTGGGCTCCTTTTCAGTGAGATGTTTCCGAAACTAACAGGCCCCAGCTGGAGCCTGAAAGGAGGCAGGTGGGGCCCATGTAGCACCCGCTGCCTCCTGCACTGCCTCATGCACTGCCTCCTGCACAGCCTCCTGCAGCGCCTGAGTGTCCCACAGGGTGCGCCCAAGCCAGGCCCCTCCCATGGGGCAGGCATGTGCAGTAGGCCTCCTCTGCCTGCACTAACAGGAGCCAGCCTGTGCTGGGGAGGCCTGAGGGGGACGTGGGGACGCATCTACGCTGATGAGCTGCAGCCTCCACAGGACCCTCAGGAAGTCTTCAGGGGGAAATTGGGTCGCGTTCATGCTGACAGGAGCCCCAGTCTCCTCAGGACCCGCGGTGAGGCTTTAGGAAGATGTGGGCCCGCATCCACCCTGACAGGAGCCCCTGGGCTGCCTCAGGACCAGCGGGGAGTCTTCAAGAAGATGTGGGCCCACGTCCACACTGACAGGAGCCCTGAGCCACCTCAGGACCCGCGGGGAGGTTTCAGAAAATTGTGGGCCCGCATCCTCGCTGACAGGAGCCCCTCAGCAGCCTCAAGACCCACGGGGAGGCTTCAGGAAGATATGGGCCCGCATCCACGCTGACAGGAGCCCCTGAGCCACCTCAGGACCTGCGGGGAGGCTTCAGGAAGATGTGGTGCGACATCCACTCTGGCAGGAGCTCCCAGGCCCCTCAGGACATAAGTTGAGGCTTCTGGAAGCTGGGGGCCGCATTCATGGTTACAGGAGCCCTGGCCTCCTCAGAACCCTTGGTGACACTTCGGGAGGACTTGGGGCCACATCGACACAACAGGATGGTGACTTCCTCAGGACCCCCGGTGTAGACTTGGGGAAATGTGGGGATGCGACCATGGGGACAGAAGACCCCAGCCTTGTCAGGGCCTGTGTTGAGGCCTAAGAAAGATGTGGGTGCCGCATCCACACTGACAGGATTCTCCAGGCTTCTCAGAACCCACTGTGAAGGTTTGGGAAGATTATGTGCCACATCCATGCTGACAGGAGCCCCAAGCCTCCTCAGGTCTTATGGTGAGGCTTGAGGAAAATGTGGGGCCACGTCAACCCTGACAGGAACCCCATCCTCCTCAGGACCAGCACTTTGGCTTCAGGACATATGGGGCTGCGTCTATGCTGACAGGAGCCCACAGCCCCCTCAGGACCCACGGTGAGTTTTCTAGGGGACGTGGGGTCATGTCCAGGCTGACAGGAGCCCCCAGCTTCCTGAGGACCTGCTGTGAGGCTTCCAGAGGATGTGAGACATAGTCCACAATGACAGGAGACCCGGCGTCCTCAGGACCTGCTGACTATGACTCAAGAACACGTTGGGCCATGTCCACACTCACAGGAGCCCGGCTCGCTTGGACTACCTGGAGGACTCTGGAGGAGCCATTGGGGGCCACGTCTACATCAGAAGGGACTCCTCAGAACCACAGGGTAAGTGAAAGGATAGAATGAATGGTAGGGTTAGTGGAGGGGAGGCAGTTGGTGGTTAGCCTTAGGTTATATGTTAGGTGTTAGTGATTATGCTTATGGTTACAGATTAGAAGTTAGGTGAGGCAAAAGGGTAATGGTCAGTATTTAACAGTTAGGATGGGGGTTAGGGTAAGGGACAGGATTTACTGTTAGGGTTAGGGTTAGGCTCTAGGGTTTAGGGCAGGAGGTTAGGAGTTGGGGTTAGGGTGATGGTTAGAGTTAGGGTTGGGTTTAGGTTTGCAGTTAGGGTTACGGGTTGGGGAGTGAGTTAGGGTCAGGGTTTAGTGTGAGGGTTTAGGGTTATAGTTAGGGCTAGGTTTTGAATTAGGGCGAGTGTTAGGGTTGGGATAAGGGTTAGGACTAGGGTTAGGGTTATTGCTTGGTTAGGGTTAGGGACAGGTCCGGGTCAGGGTCAGGGTACGGTTTTGGAACAGGGTAAGAGATACGTTTTGGGAGTGGGCTAGGGGTTAGTTTTAGGGTATGGGTTAGGGTAAAGTTTGGGGTATGAGATAGGATTAGTATTAGAGGGTTAGGGTTAGGGTACAGGTTAAGGTCAGGAATAGGATTTGAGTACATTAAGTTAAGTTTAGGTTTAGAGGTTAGGGTTAGGGTTAGATTTAAGGTAGGGGTCAGGGTTAAGAGTTTAGAATAGGTTTAGGAGTTAGGTTGAGGTTTGGCAGGTAGGTTCAGTGAATGTGTTTTGGTCTTGGGGTTTGTGTTTGGTTTTCGATTAGTGATGGGTCTTATTTAAGGATTAGGTTAACATTAGGATTAAGTGTAGGGTTAGGGTTATGTCTGTGAATGGTTAGAGTTTCTGTCTTGGCATGTGCCTGCACTGGGACTCCTAGTATCATGGGCAGTTTAGTTTTATGCACTCTATTTAGGTTTTGGGTTCAAAGATAGCTTGACTCCACCAAGTCAGTGGCCTCCCCAGAGAATCAAAATCCAGGCTTCTGCTGGGGTCAGAAAAGACATGGCAGGCTTCTCCGGAGCTGAGCTAAGGAGGGGATTTGTGGCTCTAAAGACTTTATTTGGATTTTTCAGTTGCCTTTCTGATTTTTTCTCTTGTGCATACATGTTTCATCAATACTACCTATTATTATTTTAGTTTTACTTGAATTCCTGTTTGTATACACAGAATGATATAGTTTCAGGTTTACCACATAGTGATTCAACCCTTGGATACAACGCCTGGTACTGGCCACAGGTGCCCTCCACTATCCCCAATCCCTGATTCCCCATCCCCATCACCTTCCTCTGGTATTTATTAGTTTATTCTCTGTGGTTAAGAGTGTGTTTTTTTTGTTTGCTTCTCTCATCCCCCCTCTGCCCCTTTGCCAGTTTGTCTGGTTTCTTAAAATTTACATGTGAATGCAATTGTATGGTATTTGGTATCTTTGTCTGACTGAGTTCATTAAGCATAAGTCCTTTCCACTTCTCCCACGTCATTGTAAATGGCTTCATTTCATCGCTTCTGATGACCCAGTGATGTCGCAGTGGGTATATTTACCACATCGTCTCTGCCCATTCATCAGTCGATGGACATCTGGGCTGTATCCACAGTTTGGCTGTTGTTGATAACGCTGCTACAAACAATGGGCTGTTTGTCCCACTTGGAATCTACTAAACGACTTTTGTATCCTTGGGGTAAATACCTAGCTCTGCAATTTTGGAATCGTAGGGTAGCTCTATTTTTAACTTCTTTTTAAAATTTTTTTTATGATAGTCACAGAGAGAGAGGCAGAGACACAGGCAGAGGGAGAAGCAGGCTCCGTGCACTGTTAGTCCGACATGGGATTCGATCCTGGGTCTCCAGGATTGTGACATGGGCCAAAGGCAGGTGCCAAACCCCTGTACCACCCAGGGATCCCCTATTTTTAACTTCTCGAGGACCCCCCACAGTGTTTTCCACAGTGGCTGCACCTGTTCGCATGCCCACCAGGAGTGTAAGGGAGCTTCCTCATCTCTATAGCCTCAACAACACCTGTTGTTTCTTCTGTTGTTAATTTTAGCCATTCTGATGGCTGTCAGGTGACATCTTATTGTGGTTTTCATTTGCATTTCCCTGATGATGGGTGACACTGAGTGTCTTTCGATGTCTGGTGGCCATCTGGATGTCTTGTCAGAGACAAAGTCCATTAATTTCTTCTGCCCATCTGCAGTTGGATAATTTGTGTTTAGGATGCTGAGATATATATTTGCTTTACGTATTTTGCATACTAACTGTTTATTGGATGTGTTTTTTACAAATATCTCCTTTCATTTTGTATGTTGTCTTTTAGCGTTGGTTGTTTCTTTCACTTTGCAGAAGCTTTTGAATTTGACGAAGTCTCAATAGTATTTTTGCTTTTGTTTCCCTCAACTCCGAGGCATATCTAGAAAGAAGATCCAATGGCCAATGTCAAAGACGTTGTTGCCTATCTTTTCTTCTTTGTATGGTTTTAGGCCTCACATTTAGGTCTTTCATGCATTTTGAATTTATTTTTTTATATATATGGTGTAAGAAAGTGGTCCAATTTCATTCTTCTGCATGTGGCTGCCTGATTTTCCCAACACCATTTGTTCTTATCCTGGGGTCAGGGTTAGGGTTTGTTGAAGAGACTGTCTTTGTGCCATTGGATGTTCCTTGCTGCCTTGTTGTCGATTAATGGATCATAGAGTTACAGGTTTGTATCTTGTTTCGGCATTCCATTCTATTCTATTGATCTAAGCATCTCTTGTTGGGAGATTCTTGATTCCTGATTCAATTTCGTTGCTGGTTATCTATCTGTTCAAGTTTCTTACTTCTTCCTTTTTCATTTTTGCTATGTTATATATTTCCAGGAATTGATCTATTTCTTACAGGTTCTAGGTTGCTGGCATATAATTTTTCATAATGTTCTCTTATAAACGTTTGTATTTCTCTAGTTTTGGTTGTTATTTCTCTTATCTCATTTGTGATTTTATTTGGGTCCTTTCTCATCTTTTTTTTTTTTAAAGATTTTTTTTTATTTATGGTAGTCACAGAGAGACAGAGAGAGAGAGAGAGAGAGAGAGAGGCAGAGACACAGGCAGAGGGAGAAGCAGACTCCATGCACCGGGAGCCCAATGTGGGATTCGATCCGGGGTCTCCAGGATCGCGCCCTGGGCCAAAGGCAGGCGCCAAACCGCTGCGCCACCCAGGGATCCCCTTTCTCATCTTTTTATCTTTTTTCTTTTTTAAAGATTTTATTTATGTATTCATGCAAGACACAGAGAGGCAGGGGTATAGGCAGGGGTAAAATGAGGCTCCATGCAGGGAGCCTGATATGGGACATGATTCCCCAGGACCCCGGAATCATGACCTGAGCCAAAGCAGATGCTCAACCACTGAGGCACCCAGGTGCCTTTCTGATTGAATTCCTTTGCTTGTAATGGGTCTACTCACATTTTCTATTTCTTCCTGTTTCAGTTTTGCTCGTTTGCACATTTCTAGGGATCTCTCCAATTCTTCCTGGTCTCCCAGTTTGTTTGCGTATAATCTTTCATAGTATCCCTTATAATTGTCTTATTTTCTGGTGTTGATTGTGATCACTCTTCTCTCTTTTGTGATTTTATTTATTTAGTTCTTTTCTGTTTTCTTGTTGATAAGGCTGGTTAGGGCTTGATCCATTTTCTTAGTTATTTTGAAGAACCAGTTCTTAGTTTCATTATTCCATTCTACTGTTTTGTTGTTTCTGTATTGTTTATTTCTGCTCTCATCTTTATTTTTCCCTTCTTCTGTAGGCTTTAGGCTTTGTTTCCTATTCCTTTTCCAGCTCCTTTAGGTGTAGTGTTGGGTTGTGTATTGGAGTCTTCTTGTTTCTTGAGGTAGGCCTGTATTGCTATCTACTTCCCTCTAAGGACTGTCTTTGCTACATCCTAGAGGTTTGAAGAAACATGTTTTCATTTTCATTTGTTTTAAATTTCCTGTTTAATTTCCTGGTTGCTCTATTCCTTCTCTAGTAGGATGATCATAATCTCCATGAATTTTTGGATTGTCCAAATTTTTTCTTACTGTCGACTTCGAGTTTCATAGCCTCATGGTCCGAAAATGTACTGGTGTGATACCATCCTTCTTGTACCTGTTGAGGGCTGATTTGTGGTCCATGATATAATCTATTCTGGAGAGTTTCCCATGTGCACTTGAAAGGAATGTGTATTCTGCTTTCGGAAGAAATGTTCAGACTATATCTGTTGAGTCCCTGTGGTCCAGTGTGTCAAGGCTATTGTTCCCCTGTTGATTATCTGCATAGACGATTGGTCCATTGCCATAAGTGGGTGTTAAAATCCCCTGTCATTGTATTATTATCAGTGAGTTCCTGTACGTTTGTTGTTAATTGGTTTCTTTTTTTTTTTTTTTTTTTTAATTTATTTTTTATTGGTGTTCAATTTACTAACATACAGAATAACACCCAGTGCCCGTCACCCATTATTTCTATATTTCGGTACTCCCATGTTGGCAGCATAAATATGTAGTTGTTTGATCTTTTTTAAAAAATAAATTTATTTTTTATTTGTGTTCAATTGACCAACATACAAAATAACACGCAGTGCTCATCCTGTCAAGTGTCCCCCTCAGTGCCCGTCACCCATTCACCCCCACCCCCCTCTCTCCTCCCCTTCCAACAACCCTAGTTCTTTTCCCAGAGTTAGGAGTCTTTATGATCTCTCTCCTTTTCTGATATTTCCCAAACGTTTCTTCTCCATTCCCTTATATTCCCTTTCAGTATTCTTTATATTCTCCAAAGGAATGAGAACATACACTGTTTGTCCTTCACCGACTGACTTACTTCACTCAGCATAATACCCTCCAGTTCCATTCACGTTGAAGCAAATGTTGGGTATTTGTCGTTTCTAATGTCTCAGTAATATTCCATTATATACATAAGTCACATCTTCTTTATCCATTCATTTTTTGATGGACACCGAGGCTCCTGCCACAGTTGGCTATTGTGGACATTCTGCTATAAACATCAGCGTTCAGGTGTCCCGGCGTTTCATTGCATCTGAATCTTTGGGGTAAATCCCCAACAGTGCAATTGCTGAGTCGTCAGGCAGCTTTATTTTTAACTCTTTGAAGAATCTCCACACAGTTTGCCAGAGTGACTGCACCAGTTCACATTCCCACCAGCAGTGTAAGAGTCTTCCCTTTTCTCCGCACCCTCTCCAACATTTGTGGTTTCCTGCCTTGTTAATTTTCCCCATTCTCACTGGTGTGAGGTGGTATCTCATTGTGGTTTTGATTTGTATATCCCTAAGGGCAAGTGATGCAGACCATGTTTTCATGTGCATGTTGGCCATGTCAATGTCTTCCTCTGTGAGATTTCTCTTCATGTCTTTGCCCATTTCATGATTGGATTGTTTGTATCTTTGGTGTTGATTTTAAGAATTTCTTTATAGATCTTGGAAACTAGCCCTTTATCTAAAACGTCTTTTGCATATATCTTCTCCCATGCTGTAGGTTGTCTTTTAGTTTTGTTGACTGTATCCTTTGCTGTGCAAAAGCTTCTTATCTTGATGTAGTCACAATAGTTCATTTTTGCTTTTGTTTCTTTTGCCTTCATGGATGTACCTTGCAAGAAGTTGCTGTGGCCAAGTTTAAAATGGGTGTTGCCTGTGTTCTCCTCTATGATTTTGATGGACTCTTGTCTCACATTTAGATCTTTCATCCATTTTGAGTTTATCTTTGTGTATGGTGAAAGAGAGTGGTCTAGTTTCATTCTTCTGAAGGTGGATGTCCAATTTTCCAGCACCATCTATTGAAGATACTGTCTTTCTTCCAATGGATAGTCTTTCCTCCTTTATTGAATATTTCTTGACCATAAAGTTCAAGGTCCACTTCTGGGATCTCTATTCTGTTCCATTGATCTATGTGTGTTTTTCTGCCAGTACCACACTGTCTTGATGACCACAGCTTTGTAGTACAACCTGAAATCTGGCATGTGATGCCCCCAGATATGGTTTTCTTTTTAAAAATTCCCCTGGCTTGGGATCCCTGGGTGGCGCAGCGGTTTGGCGCCTGCCTTTGGCCCAGGGCGCCATCCTGGAGACCCGGTTTCAAGTCCCACATAGGGCTCTCTGTGCATGGAGCCTGCTTCTCTCTTTGCCTGTGTCTTTGCTTCTCTCTCTCTCCATGTGTGACTATCATAAATAAATAAAAATTAAAAATTAAATAAAATAAACTTCCCCTGGCTTTTCGGGGTCTTTTCTGATTCCACACAAATCTTAAAATAATTTGTTCTAACTCTCTGAAGAAAGTCCATGGTACTTTGATAGGGATTGCGTTAAACGTGTACATTGCCTGGGTAACATTGACATTTTCACACTATTAATTCTGCCAATCCATGAGCATGTAATATTTTCCATCTCTTTGTGTCTTCCTCAATTTCTTTCAGAAGTTTTCTATAGTTTTTAGGTATAGATCATTTATCTCCTTGGTTAGGTTTAATCCTAGGTATCTTATGCTTTTGGGTGCAATTGTAAATGAAATTGACTCCTTAATTTCTCTTTTTTCAGTCTCATTGTTAGTATATAGAAATGCCATTGATTTCTGGGCATTGATTTTGTATCCTGCCTTGCTACCAAATTGCTGTATGAGTTCTAGCAATCTTCGCGGGGAGGGTTTTGGGTTTTCTATGTAGAGTATCATGTCATTGGCGAAGAGGGAGAGTTTGACTTCTTCTTTGCCAATTTGAATGCCTTTAATGTCTTTTTGTTGTCTGATTGCTGAGGCTAGGACTTCCAATACTATGTTGAATAGCACTGGTGAGAGTGGACATCCCTGTCTTGTTCCTGATCTTAGGGGAAAGGCTCCCAGTGCTGCCCAATTGAGAATGATATTTGCTGTGGGCTTTTCCTACATGGCTTTTAAGATGTCGAGGATTGTTCCCTCTATCCCTACCCTCTGAAGTGTTTTGATCAGGAATGGATGCTCTATTTTGTCAAATGCTTTCTCTGCATCTAATGAGAGGATCATATGGTTCTTGGTTTTTCTCTTGCTGATATAATGAATCACATTGATTGTTTTATGAGTGTTGAACCAGCCTTGTGTCCCGGGGATAAATCCTACTTGGTCATGGTGAATAATATTCTTAATGTATTGTTGGATCCTATTGGCTTTATCTTGTTGAGAATTTTTGCATCCATGTTCATCAGGGATATTGGTCTGTATTCTCCTTTTTGGTGGGGTCTTTGTCTGGTTTTGGAATTAAGGTGATGCTGGCTTCATAGAACGAATTTGGAAGTACTCCATCTCTTTCTATCTTTCCAAACAGCTTTAGTAGGATAGTATAATTTCTTCTTTAAACGTTTGATAGATTTCCCCTGGGAAGCCATCTGGTCCTGGCCTTTTGTGACTTGGGAGTTTTTTGATGACTGCTTCAATTTCCTCCCTGGGTATTGGCCTGTTTAGGTTTTCTATTTCTTCTTGTTCCAGTTTTGGTAGTTTGTGGCTTTCCAGGAATGCCTCCATTTCTTCTAGATTGCCTAATTTATTTCCATATAGCTGTTCATAATATGTTTTTAAAATCGTTTGTATTTCCTTGGTGTTGGTAGTGGTCTCTCCTTTCTCATTCATGATTTTATTTTATTTTTTTTCATTCATGATTTTATTAATTTGAGTTTTCTCTCTCTTTTAATAAGACAGGCTAATGGTTTATGTATGTTATTAATTCTTTCAAAGAACCAACTCCTGGTTTTGTTTATCTATTCCACATTTCTTGTGGTCTCAATTTCCTTGAGGTCTGCTCAAATTTTAATTAAATCTCTTATTCTCTTGAGCGTAGGATCTAGCTGCTGTTTTTTTCTCTAGCTCCATTATGAGTAAGGTTAGCTTTTGTATTTGAGTTCTTTCCAGTTTTTGAATGGATGCTTGTATTGTGATGTATTTCCCCCTTAGGACTGCTTTTGCTCCATGCAAAAGATTTTGAACGTTTGTATCTTCATTCCAATTAGTTTCCATGAATCTTTTTAATTCTTCCTCAATTTCCTGGTTGACCCTTTCATCTTTTAGCAGGATGGTCCTTAACCTCCATGTGTTTGAAGTCCTTCCAAACTTCTTGTTGTGATTTAGTTCTACTTTCAAGGCATTATGGTCTGAGAATATGCAGGGGACGATCTGAATCTTTTGGTATCGGTTCAGACCCTATTTGTGACCCAGTATGTGGTCTATTCAGGAGAAAGTTCCATGTGCACTTGAGAAGAATGTTTATTCAGTTCAGTTTAGATATAAAGTTCTGTAGATATCTGTGAAATCTATCTGCTCCAGTGTATCATTGTAAGCTCTCGTTTCTTTGGAGATGTTGTGCTTAGAAGACCTATCGAGGGTAGAAAGACCTAGATTGATGTCACCAGTATTTCTTCACTTTCGTTATTAATTTGTTTAAATATTTGGTAGCTCCGATATTTGGGGAGTATATATTGAGGATTGTTAAGTCCTCTTGTTGGATAGATCCTTTAAGTATGATTTAGTGTCCATCTTCATCTCTCACTATAGTCTTCGGGGTAAATTTTAGTTTTTCTGATATAAGGATGGCTACCCCTGCTTTCTTTTGAGGACCATTTGAAAGGTAAATTGTTCTCCAACCCATTATTTTCAAATTGTAGGTGTCCTTCTGTCTAATATGAGTCTCTTGAGGGAGGAAATAGTTGGGTCCTGCTTTTTTATCCAGTCTGAAACCCTGCGCCTTTGAGGGGGTTATTAAGCCCGTTCACGTTCAGAGTTACTATCAACAGATATGAGTTTAGTGTCATCATGATATCTATTCAGTCCTTGTTTTGTGGATTGTTCCACTGAACTTCTTTTTAAAGGGGAATTTTAAGAGTCCCCCTTAAAATTTCTTGCAGAGCTGGTTTGGAGTTCACATATTCTTTCAGTTCCTGCCTGTCTTGGAAGCTCTTTATCTCTCCTTCCATTTTGAATGAGAGCCTTGCTGGATAAAGTATTCTTGGTTGCATGTTCTTCTCATGGAGGACCCTGAATATATCCGGCCAGCCCTTTCTGGCCTGCCAGGTTGCTGTGGAGACGTCTGCTGTTACCCTAATGCTCCTCCCCATAAAGGTCAGGATTTTCTTGTCTCTTGCTGCTTTAAGGATCTTCTCTTTATCTTTGGAATTTGCAAGCTTCACTAATAAATGTCGAGGTTTTGGACGGTTTTTATTGATTTTAGGGGGGGGCGATCTCTCTATTTCCTGGATCTGAATGCCTGTTTCCCTTCCCAGATTAGGAAAGTTTTCAGCTAGGAGTTGTTCAAATACATATTCTGGCCCTCTATCCCTTTTGGCGCCATCTGGAACCGCATTTACACATAGGTTTTTCTTCCTCAGACTGTCATTTATTTCCTTTAATCTGTCTTCCTGGTCTTTTAATTGTCTGTCTCTTTTTTCCTCAGTTTCCCTCTTTGCCATCAACTCGTCTTTTATGTCACTCACTCGTTCTTCCACCTCGTTAACCCTCATCTTTAGGACTTCTGGTTTCTATTGCATCTCATTCAATTGACTTTTAAATTTTGGCCTGATTGGATCTAAATTCTGCAGTCATGAAGTCTCTTGAGTCCTTTATGTTTTTTTCTAGAGCCACCAGTAGCTGTATAATAGTGCTTCTGAATTTGTTTTCTGACGTTGAATTGTAATCCTGATTTGTAACTCTGTTGGAGAGAGGACTGTTTCTTTCTTTTGGGGTGAGCTTTTCTTTGTAGTCATTTTGCTCAAAGCAGAGTGGCCAGAAACAAGTGTATTGGGAATAAGAGAAAAAGAGAGGATAGAAAAAAGGAAAGAGAAGAGAAAAAGAAAAAAGGAAAAAGGACTAAAAAAAGCAAAAAAAGAGAATAAAAGGAGAAAGAAAAAGAAAGAACGGGGGAGAAAAAGGGTGGGGGAAGCAATCAGAAATAAATAAAACATGGGGGAGTATCTTCTGATTCTGTATACTTTAAGTCCCTTGACTTCCCCTGGAACTTGTCCGTCTAGATGGTCTTCTGGGGGAGGGGTCTGTTGTGCTGATCTTCAGGTGTTAGCCCTTGGGAGAGCTCCTCTCCCCCTGCCAGGTGAAGCGCTCAATGGGGGTAGTTTACCCCATGAAGCCCAAGGAGAAACAACCCCAGTGGCAGTGGCCAGGTCTAAAAACTGGTATTCAGCCCCCACAGTAACTCCAGAACAGTCCATCTGCAGGGCCTGGAGGCTCCAGGGTGAGGCTGCTGATCTGCTGAGCTCTTGGCAGGAGCGTCATTGCTGTCCTGGGCCCTCCGGGCCTCTGCCTGTCCTGGGGGAGGCCGAATCCTGGGCTGTGTCATGGCGCTCTGTGCTCCGGGGCCTGTGCTGTTGGATTCTCGCTCCCAGCCATGCAGCCACCTCTCCACGGAGCTGCCGCCCTAGCCCCTCTGAGCTGCTGTAGGAGCTGCGCAGCCCCCTCACATGGAGCCTCTTCCTCTGCCCTAGGTGCCGCCACCTAGCTGCTCCCAGGGACCCGCAGCCCCCTCCACACACAGCCGTCACCTGAGCCACTCAGAGCTGCTCCTGAGGCAATGCATGTGCCCTGCAGCCCTTAGGGAGCTCGGTTCACTCTCTTGGGTGTGCAGGTGTCTGTTAGTTTCCCATGGACCCCGAGGGTATCCCCACCCTCCTGGAGTCCTTCCCTGAATCCCTGCGGGCACCATTCCACCCTGGAAGATTGGTGCAGCTCCTGCATCTCTGGGACAGAGCTCTCCTGACCGGGGGGCATTCGCCCTGGCCTTAGCCCGGCTCCTCGGGGGCCTCTCCCCCTAAGATGCCTTTTGTTTCTTTACTCCTTTTTTGGTCTTCCTACCTTGATAGAAGCGCGAACTTTTCTCTCTGTAGCATTCCAGCTGATATATGTTTAAATCTCAGGTCGAATTCCTAGATTTTCAGGATGATTTGAAGGTTATCTAGGTAATTTCGTGGGGACAGGTGACTTGGGGACTCTTCTCTTCCGCCATCTTGCCCTTCTTCCTGTATGTTGCCTTTTAGGTTTGGTTGTTTCCTTCACTGTGCAGAAGCTTTTCAATTTGATGAAGTCCCAATAGCATTTTTGCTTTTGTTTCCCTCACCTCAGAGGCATATCTAGAAACAAGATCCAATGGCCTATGTCATAGATGTTGCTGCCTATCTTTTCTTCTTTGTATGGTTTCAGGTCTCACATTTAGGTCTTTCATCGATTTTGAATTTATTTTTTATATAGATGGTGTAAGAAAGTGGTCCAGTTTCATTCTTCTGCATGTGGCTGCCTGGTTTTCCCAACACCATTTGTTCTTATCCTGGGGTCAGGTTTAGGGTTTCTTGAAGAGACTGTCTTTGTGCCATTGGATATTCCTTCCTGCCTTGTTGTCCATTAATGGATCATAGATACATGTTTGTATCTTGTTTTGGCTTTCCATTCTGTTCTATTGATCTAAGCATCTCCTGTTGGGAGATCCCTGATTGCTGATTCAATTTCTTTGCTGGTTATCGGTCTTTTCAAGTTTCTTATTTATTTATTTTTCATTTTTGCTATGTTATATATTTCCTGGAATTGATCTATTTCTTCCAGGTTCTAGGTTGCTGGCATATAATTTTTCATCATATTCTCTTATTATCGTTTGTATTTCTCTAGTGTTGGTTGTTATTTCTCTTTTCTCATTTGTGATTTTATTTCAGTAATTTCTCATCTTTCTATCTTTTCTCTTTTTAAAATATTTTATTTATGTATTCATGGGAGATGCAGAGAGGCAGAGGTATAGGCAGAGGGAAAATGAGGCTCCATGCGGGGAGCCTGATGTGGGACTTGATTCCCCAGGACCCCGGGATCATGACCTGTGCCAAAGCAGATGCTCAACCACTGAGGCACCCAGGTGCCTTGCTGATTCAATTCCTCTGCTAGTTATGGGTCTGTTCACATTTTCTATTTTTTCCTATTTCAGTTTTTTTCTTTTGCACATTTTTAGGGATTTGTCCATTTATTCCAGGTCTCCCAGTTTGTTAATATATATTCTTTCATAGTATTCTCTTATAATTGTCTTATTTTTCTGGTGTTGATTGTGATCACTCTTCTCTCATTTGTGATTTTATTTATTTAGGTCTTTTCTCTTTTCTCATTTGTAAGGCTGGATAAGGCTTGATTCCATTTATTAATTATTTTGAAGAACCAGCTCTTAGTTTCGTTATTCCATTCTACTGTTTTTTTTAATTTCTGTATTGTTTATTTCTGCTCTCATCTTTATTTTTCCCTCTTCTGTAGGCTTTAGGCTTTGTTTGCTATTCCTTTTCCAGCTCCTTTAGGTGTAGGGATAGGTTGTGTATTAGATACTTCTTCTTTCTTGAGGTAGGACTGTATTGCTATGTACTTCCCTCTTTGGACTGCCCTTTCTACATCCCAGTGGTTTGGGGAAACATGTTTTCATTTTCATTTGTTTTAAATTTCCTCTTTAATTTCCTGTTTGCTCCATTCATTCTCTAGTAGGATGTTCATAATCTTCACGTATTATTGGATTGTCCAAATTTTTTCTTACTGTTGACTTCGAGTTTCATAGAGTCGTGGTCTGAAAAGGTACAGGGTGTGATATCAACCTTCTTGTTCCTGTTGTACCTGTTGAGGGCTGATTTGTGGCCCATGATATGATCTGTTCTGGAGAATGTCCCATGTTCACTTGAAAGGAATGTGTATTCTGCTTTAGGAAGAAATGTCCAGACTATATCTGTTGATTCCCTGTGGTCCAGTGTGTCAAGGCTATTTTTCCCCTGTTGATTTTGTGCATAGACAATCAGTCCATTTCCATAAGTGGGTGTTGAAATCCCCTGTCAGTGTATTATTATCAGTGTGTTTCTGTATGTTTGTTGTTAATTGGTTTCCATATTTAGGTACTGCCATGTTGGCAGCATAAATATTTAGTTCTTTGATCCTGATAGAGAGTCTTTTTAATTATGAAATAATGTCCTTTTTCATCTCTTCTTACAGTATTTATTCTTTCTTTTTTGAGATTTAAATATTTTATTTATTTATTTTTGAGAGATACAAAGAGAAGCAGAGGCAGAAACATAGGCAGAAGGAGAGACAGGCTCCCCAAAGGGATGCCAATATGGGACTCAATCCTGGGATCCCAGGATCACACCCTGAGCCAAAGGCAGATGCTCAAGCACTGAGCCACAAGGTGTCCCCCAGGGTTTGGTTTCAAATCTAGTTAGTCTGATATAAGTATGGGTTCTCCAGCTTTCTTTTCATAACCATTAGCGTGATAGATGATTTTCCATCCCCTGACTTTCAATCTCCTGGTTTCTATAGGTCTAACGTGAGCATCTAGTAGGCAGCATACTGATGGATCTTGTTCTTTTAATAACGATTTTATATTTGAGAGCATGAGAGAGAGAGAGAGAGAGAGAGAGAGAGGCAGAAAATTAGGCAGAGAGAGAAGCATGCTCCCGACTACTAGCACACTATGGGACTCAATCCCAGACTCCAGGATCACACCCGGAGTCAAAGGCAGAGGCTCAACACCTGAGCCACCCAGGCATCCCAGATCCTGTTTTTTAAGGCACTCTGATACCCTCTATCTTTTGATTGGAGCATTTAGTCTATCAGCATTCAGAGTGATTATTGAAAGATATGAACTTACTGCCTTTGTGTTACCGGTAGAGTTGGTGTTTCCAGTGACGTTCTCTGGTCCTTTCTAGTCTTTGTTGCTTTTGGTCTCTTTTTTTCCCCCACTAGAAGAGTCCCTCTTAAAATTCCTTATTGGATTGGTTAAGTGGTCATGAACTCCTTTATATTTTGCCTGTCTGGGAAATCTTTATATCTCCTTCTATCCTGAATGACACCCTTGCTGAAGAAAGAATTTATAAAAATTAGACTCTTATAAAAAGAAATTTAAAAACATAAAATAAATTTTTGGTGTTATGATTGAAGAAAATGGCATTTAGGAGGAAAACCAGAAGCTGAAAGGGAGGAGGACAGATTTCACCCTCCGTAGCCTTCACAGGGACCTGGTGTCCTTTCCTAGGAGGGCCCCCCCTCCATAGGATGCTTCCTGCTCCTCTGCGCTCCTTGTTGGAACCCAGCAGGCACATCTCTGTACCTCTGACACCTCTGTCGTCGTGGTTTATAACATCTTCCATGTATCCTTTTGGGGACCGCAGCATCGTGTATGGAATCATCCGGCTACTTTTTGACAACATTGGGGGGATTCTGACTTTTGTTGGTTTTGGGGTGTGTGTGTGTCTATCACATGCAACTATCACGTGCAGCTATCGGATCCTCCGGCTGGGTCACCCAAATGCCAAAATGGTGGGCACATCATTTCTGGTGCTGGAGCTGGGTGGCTACTGGGGTCTCCTACCGACCCTGTGCTGGCTCATGCAATGACTTTCCACTGGAGTGTCTGCTGAGATGGAAGTTCTTTCTTGACCACATTCCTAGGTCCTGCAGTGAGTCCTGCCAAGCACCATGTGCTTCTCTTCTCCCTGATGTCTCTCCAGCAGGGAGCCAGACCTCAGGGCCGCTCTGGGGGGTGCTCCTGAGGAGGCGGGTGCACATGGAGGGGAGCCCTGGGGCTGCCTGTGTGTGGGAGTCGGGGTGGGGACGGGGATGGGGTTCCTCAGACCCTGTGCTGCCTGGCCCTCAGGCTGAGTCCCATCCTCACCGAGCTCCTACTCACTCGAGCAAGGAGGGTGCCCTCCACACGGTGGTGTGAGAGATCCAGCACCGTAAGGTGTGCACGCTGAGTCCACCTGGTGCAGGTGGCCCAGGTGCATGAGCTGCAAGTGTGGGACCCAGGAAATTTAACAAAAATCTCCTACCCCTGAGCAAGCAGAGCAGGACTGATTCCATTTTGTGCTACACCCGCCAACTCCCCTATGACCCCCTCATCACCTGATTATGGCTTAAGGTGCTGCCCCACCCTAGTCAGATTGCTGGGCACACCCTAATCAGAAATCAGCTCATAACAGTGAACCCCGCTTTGTGCCCACCAAATCTGTGTGCCGATTCTGACCAAAGTAATAGACCAGCTCAAGTGGATACTATACGGTAGGGTGCAATTCAATCGGCCACCTGCGTGTGAACTGACATGACTGTGCAAATTTCTGCATATCCCATAGTCCACTGGCCCCTATAAAGCTGATATGCCTCTTAGTCTCAGGGTCCAAGTCCCTGCTCCGCTGTGTCGGGTGCACTTGGACACAAGCTCCAGTTTGTAAAGAAAGCCTTGGGAGTTTGCATCGGTGTTGGCTCCTCAGTGGTTTCTCAGTTTCACAATCTTGGGCACAACACAAGGGACTACTTGTCCTGACATCCCTTCTAGGGCCATGCTGACTGCCCTGCAGGCCCTCTCTGCCCCAGGCTCACAGGCAAGGGGATGTGGGGAGGGGAGGAAGTGCCCCATACCTGGCCAGCCACGACCTCCTGGACAGAGGGAGCACAGACATCCGGGTCGCTTTGCACAGACCCTGGTGACCTGAGGCTTCTTGGCTGTCACTCTGTCCCAGGCCCTCCTGGCTCGTGGGGCACAGCCTGAGTCCCAGTAAAGTCTGTCAGGTCCTGAACCCGGCATCTGGCCACCTGTGGAAGGCACGTGGGGACGTCAGCTGGGTGTTCCTGGTGGCGCGCCTGCAGGGGCTGGTGGGGCCAAGGTGGTACCCCCTCCTCCTCTCTTGGTGTCTTTCCATGCCCTGTGAACAGTGTTCTGGGAGACACAGAAACGGGCTGGCTGTGCATTTTCGTACCACAACACTTTATTGACTTTCTACAGTAAACAGGCTCAGAGTCGAGGGTGCACACCTTCCCCTGGGGAGGGAGACCTTTCTGTCCTTTAGGGGAGGGCAAGAATGACATGTGTTGGGGGGCGGGTGCTGGAGTCCCCCACCTGGGAGCAGGTGTGGACTCTGGGTGGGGGCGTGTGTCCTGAGATTTCAGTCTGAGAGACAGTTCAGAGGACAGCAGAGCTGACCTGGACCTGCACCTCATGGGCTTATGTGCTGGGCCCCGCAGGGCAGCTGGACCCCGGCCTCGGGGAGGCTGAGCATGTCCCACAGGGGGCACCTGCACTGGGTCCTTGCTGGGGGTCAATGGTGTGGTGGTAGATGGTGTGGGGGCAGGGGTATGATGGTGGTGGAGAGTGGGGAATGGTGTAGGGGTGATGGAGTTGGGGTATGGTGTGAGTGGGAATTGTGTGGGGCTGCGTGGTTTTGTCGGGGATGGAGTCTGTGGGATGCCATTGGGGATGATGATGTAGGCAGATGGAGTGGGAGTGGAGAATGATGGGTATGTCGTGGGGGGCCTGTGGAAAAAAGGCATCTCCTTCCTCTAAGATGCACAAGGAGACATCTACAGTTAAAGGCGACTAGTCTGGGGTTTGCAGTGACACCTGCCCCTGGGGCACCGTGTGGTCAGTGCAGGGCCCTGGCTGGACTGGGGGCGTTATCTGGGGGTCATTATACTATGTATGTTTTCAAATTGCAAATTGTCTCAAATGAAATGCAAAGAATTTAGAAATATATAAAGCACTGAGAGTGGGTGTCACCCTGACCCGTCCGACCCTCATGGGATCAATGTGTGTCCTGCTCCAGCCGCAGCCATGCTGCCTGGCCCCCAGGTCCGGTTCCTGCCCCCCACGACCCCCACCCCATCCCCTGCTTCTCAGGCGGCCGTCCCTCTCCCCTTTGGCATTCAGCCCCCATGGCAACCCCTGGAGGCCCCATCCTACTGACCTCCTCATCCCTGAGGCACTGGGAGTGTGTTCACTGGAGTCATCCCCAGCATCCTACCATGGAACAGTGTGTTGTTGGCTGCTATTGCTCCCCCCGGCCTCAGAAACCCGTTTTCCCTACCCAGAAGGCCCCGGGCCTCCCTCAGGGCCCTGAAGCCCCCTGGCCCAGCAGCCTCACCCGACCCCCTAGCCATCCCAAAATACGGTGTGGCTGCCGAATGTCCTGTTGACGTCCAAGTCTACCTGGGTGATGTCCCTGGCGGAGACCAGGACCTCCTCCTTCATTTCCTGTGGGAAAACTGGGGAGGAGGAGTAGGCGTCAGGGACACAGACCCCCACCTGTCACGAGCTGCCATGCTGGGCAGGGAGCCCTGGGGCCACCATGGGAGTGTGTCCTGCCGAAACCTCCTTCCTTCCCCTGGGAGCCCGGGCATGGCGGGAGTTCCCACCATGCCCGTAGGACCTGTGTGAGGGCCTGTACCCAGCTGTTGTGGGCGAGGAGGTGACTGAGGGTCAGCCTGGGTGGGAGGGGATAAGGGTTCAGCCCAGGTGGGAGGGGACATGGGGATGTTGTGCCCAAGATTACAAATCCGAGAAACCACTATGGAGCTGACACTGATGCAAACAGACAAGGGTTAATTTCCAAACTCGAGCCTGCGTCCAAGTACACCCGACACAGCGGAGCAGGGACTTGGACCACGAGGTGGGTTTTTGCTTAGTTTTAAGGGCTTGTATCGGGGACCTCCAGAAGGGCTGGAGTAATTCCTCAAGTTCTGTTTACATTTTGATATGGGGCCTTCAAAGTCATTGACCTCTGTTCCCATTATAATAGGCCCCTCCATCCCTTGGCGTGGGCTCAGTTCTTATTCTATTGTGGGGGTTTCTAGGACATGAAGCTGTAAACTTTTGTTTTTTTTCCTGTAACTGAAGTAATGTAAATTTCATCTCTTCTTCACAGGGGCCTGGGATGGCTGGACGTGTTCGAATGCTGAACTTAAAGCGGAAAGGCCTTCATTTTCTCAGCCTCCTTGCATCCCATCCCATCCTATCTAGCTCCTTTCCCCTTCCCCGGACCTCCTGAGAGAGCAATTGCAAATGACCTCAGTGTGGCAGCGTGTGTTGGACAGGACCAGGGATTTGGGATCAGGAAGACCTGGGTTGCGTGCACCCCGGCTGTGCAGCGGGATTCGATGTTGCAGACTCTTATTCCCTAAGGCTATCTTGACAACTGACTTTTACATAGAAAAGCTGTCCTTTATGTTTAAAAGATGAGGAGTGAGTCAAAGCCTTTTTTCTCTGCCCATCTGATTGCTCAGATTCCAATCTGAGATGTATTTCCTGTTAATAAGGATAATTTACAATCCATAGTACTATGGTTAAAATATTCTGACACAAGTAATTCAGAGGGATGAGGGTTTCTCGTCTCTTTCTTCCCAGCTCAGTCACTCCTCAGGAAATGCATCTTTATGGATTTGGAAAGAATTGAGAGACATTATTACCAATGGTCCTATTATTATATGAAGGATTCTTCCCTGAGATTCTTCCCCTGTTTCAACTGACACTGAAACACTGAACTCTTTTGAAGACAAGAGTCAAGGAAATAATTGTTATGCATTGCTAATTTTAATTGCACTTGCAATATGGTGTCTATTATACTAAAAGTATTTTTATCTGATTTTTGCTATTTATTATCCGTTCCTGCTTTTGAGGTTAGGGAGGCATTATACGTGTTCATAAGTGTTTTTATTTCCTTCTGATCTAAAATTTTTACTTTGTTTCCATCAAAGGAACTCTTTAAGAATAAGGCAACAGTTAATTAAACTATTCTTAAAATGTCTTCACACTTGGAGCCTGATTCATTTAAGTCAATTTTCAAAATAAATCTTATTTATTAGGAAAAAAACAAATATATATAGGGAAATTGAGAAGATAGTACAGAGCATTCGCATGCACTTGCACTCAATTTCTCCAATTATTGATATATTAGTACAGTACAAATGTTAGCTAATGAATCAATATTAAAATAGTCGCATTAACCAAAGACCATACTTTATTCAGATTTCCTTAGTTTTTGCTAAGTTACCACCCCTCATATGACATTCCATTTGTCCTCCTGTTTTCTTAGGCTCTTCTGGATTGTGACAGTCTTTCAGCCTTTCCTTGTTGTTGCACTGGAACACTTTGAGAAGTAGAGTATTTTGTAAAATTTCCTTCAGTTGGGACATGTCTGTTGTTTATCTCATGATTGAATTGTTTTTGTGGATTTTATGCAGAGATATACTGCCATTTTTATTATATCATATAAAGGATAGATACTATCAACATGATTTATCATTTTTGGTATCGATCTGATCATCTTGCTGAGGTAGTGTTTGTCATCTTTCTCCATAGTTAAGTGATTCTTTTCATTATTATTAATTATTGTTATCATCATCATGTTATTTTGTCTTTCATAATATATTTTGTAGAAGGAAGTTACTATGTGTATTCCACACGTAAGAGTGGGAAGCTATGCTCATCAACATGAGAGTGGAATGTCTGCACAAATTGTTTGAAATTCTTCTACAAGGGAGATTTCTCTTCCTTGTGGGTTTCTTTTTTTTTTGTTTCTTTTTCAAAGATGTTATTTATTTATTTGAGAGAGAGAAGAGAGAAAAAGCATGAGTGAGAGAAGCAGAGGGAGAAGGAGAAGCAGGTACCCTGCTGAAAACGGAGCCTTCCTTGCGACCTGGATCATGATCTGACTTAAGGTAGAAGCTTAACTGACTGAGCCACCCCGGTGCCACTCTTTCTTTCTTTCTTTTTTTTTAAATAATAAATTTATTTTTTATTGGTGTTCAGTTTGCCAAATCAGTATAACACCCAGTGCTCATCCCATCTAGTGACCCCTCAGTGCCCGTCACCCATTCACCCTCAACCCTGCCCTCCTCCCCTCAATCACCACTAGTTCAATTCCAAGAGTTAGGAGTCTTTTGTTCTGCCTCCCTTTCTGATATTTCCCACACATTTCTACTCCCTTCCCTTATATTCCCTTTAAGTATTACCTATATTCCCCAAATGAATGAGAACATACAATGTTTGTCCTTCTCCAATTGTCCTACTTCACTCAGCATAATACCTTCTAGTTCCATCCACCTTGAAGCAAATGGTGGGTATTTGTTGTTTCTAATGGCTGAGTAAGGCCCACCTTTTCTCTCTCTTCATCTTCTGAGTCTCCTATGATATGAATGTTATTGTTTTAATAAGTGGCTGACTTCCCTACGTCTGCCTCTGTGGTCCATAACCTTTCTTGTTTTGAAGGCTTCCAGTTGGGACTGCATCTCAGTTATAGCATTTTAAACGTTGGACTGACTTGATTTTAGCTCTTTTATTTCTACAGTAAGGGATTCTCTAGTTTGCTTCTGTGCTCTTTTTCCAGCCCAGCTGCTATCTTTATAATCATTGTTTTAAACCGTAGTTAGACATAATATATGTGTATTGATGAACTTTCTGGCTGTGAGTACTACCTCATGTTATTTTATGGAGGAGAATTTCTCTATCTCATTATTTTTTCCAGAAAAGAAGAAGGAAGAAAAAGAAAAATCAAGAAAAACAATAACAACTGCCCTCCAAAAAAACCCACCAGATTATTTTGGCCTGCTTGTTAAAAGATTCTAAATCCCAAAATATGAAACACAATTAAACTACCATAAAAGTAAAAATAAGAAATATATAAGGTACATACATTAAATTAAAATAAGGCAATTAATAAAAAAGAATCAAAGAAAATAATTAAAAATAGAGCACAAAGTACAAAGGAATCTAGACCCTACTTTCCAGGCAGAGCTGAAGCTTTGCAGCCTCTGTGGTCTGGCAACTTGGTGACAGCAAATGGTCTGTGTGGGGTCTGGGGATGGGCCTTGGCGCTGATTGTCAGGTGCACATCTGCCTGGGAGTTGCACCTGTGGGGGTCAGAGTCGGGGTGGGCGTCAGCGAATCTGGGCTCCAGCGGGAGGCACTGTGCTGCTCCCTGATTCCTGGCCCTGATGGGCGGGATGCAGGTGGGGATGCTGGGTCCTCTGGCTCTGGGGCTGAGCATCCCACCCCCCAGTCTGCTGGGGCCTCCACAGAAGAACCCCGAAGCCCCCGGGTCTCTGCAGCTTCTCTCAGAACCCTGCGTTCACTCTACCTGCACCCGAGCTTCTTTTGGTTTTCTTTTTTTATCTCAGGCTGTTGTGCCCAAGATTGTGAATCTGTGAATCTGAGAAATCACAAATCACCGAGAAGCCAACACCAATGCAAACACATGAGGGTTTATTTACAAGCTCGAGCTTGTGTCCAAGTATACCCAACACAATGGAGCGGGGACTTGGACCCCGTGGTGGGTTTTAGTTTATTTTTAAGAGTTGGTCTCGGGGAACTCCTGAAGGGTGGAGTAATTCCTCAAGTTCTGTTTACATTTTGATATGGGGCCTTCAAGGGCATTGAGATCTGTTCTAATAGGGGCTTCCTGCCCTTGGACTGGGCTCAGTTTTTATTCTATTGTGGGCTTGCTGTGTCCTGACAGTGAGCATTCAGGAAGGAAATGATGGATGTGACTCCCTTCTCAGGTGCATCACAGAGAATAAATAAGGAGACTGAACAAAAAGAGCACAAGACATTGGGGGCTTCGTCCATATCAGAAGGGACTCCTCAGAACCACAGGGTAAGTGAATGGGTAGAATGGATGGTAGGGTCAGGGGAGGTGAGGCAGTTGGTGGTTAGGCTTAGGTTAGATGTTAGGTGTTTGTGATTAACCTTATGGTTACGGATTAGAGGTTAGGGTGAGGGATAAGTGTAAGGGTCAGTGGTTAGGAGTTAGGATGGGGGTTAGGGATTAGGGAATGAGGTTAGGGTTAGTGACAGTATTTAGAGTTAGGGTTAGGGTTATGCTTTAGGGTTTAGGGCAGGAGGTTTGGAGGTGGGTTTAGGGTTATGGTTACAGTTAGGGTTGGGTTTAGGTTTGCAGTTAGGGTGAGGTGTTAGGGTGTGAGTTAGGGTTAGGGGTAAGGGTTAGGGGTTAGGGTAAAATTTAGGGCTAGGTTTAGGGTTAGGGCAAGGGTTAGGTTTAGGATAGGGATTAGGGCTAAGGATAGGATTAGTATTTATTTAGGGTTTAGGGTCAGGTCAGGGTCAGGGTCAGGGTACGGTTTTGGAAAAGGGTAAGAGATAGGTATAGGGAGTGGTTTAGGAGTTAGTTTTAGGGTACAGGTTAGAGTAAAGTTTGGGGTATGAGATAGGATTGGTATTAGAGGGTTAGGGTTAGGGTACAGGTTAAGGTTAGGATAGGATTTGAGTACATTAAGTTAAGGTTAGGGTTAGAGGTTAGGGTTAGATTTAAGGTAGGGGTCAGGGTTAAGGGTTTAGAATAGGTTTAGGATATAGGGTGAGGGTTGGCATGAAGGTTCCGTGAATGTGTTTTGGTCTTGGGGTTTGTGTTTGGTTTTCGATTAGTGATGGGTCTTGTTTAAGGGTTAGGTTAACATTAAGATTAAGTGTAGGGTTAGACTTATGTCTGTGTATGGTTAGAGTTTGGGTCTTGGAATGTGCCTGCACTGGGACTCCTAGCATCTTGGGCAGTTTAGTTTTATGCACTCTATTTAGGTTTGGGGTTCAAAGATAGCCTGACTCCACCAAGTCAGTGGCCTCCCCAGAGAATCAAAATCCTGGCTTCTGCTGGGGTGAGATAGACATGGCAGGTTTCTCCTGAGCTGAGCTAAGGAGGGGGTTTGTGGCTCTAAAGACTCTTTATTTGGATTTTCAGTTGCCTTTCTGATTTTATCTCTTGTGTGCACATGTTTTCTCTATACTACCAATTATTATTTTAAAGTTTTACTTGAATTCCTGTTTGTAAACACAGTATGATATAGTTTCAGGTTTACCACATAGTGGTTAGACCCCTGGATACAACGCCTGGTACTGGTCACAGGTGCCCTCCACTATCCCCATCCCCTGATTCACCATCCTCCCCACCTTCCCCTGGTATTTATTAGTTTATTCTCTGTGGTTAAGAGTGTGTATCTTGGTTTGCTTCTCTCATGCCTCCTCCGCCCCTTTGCCAGTTTGTTTGGTTTCTCAAAATTCACATGTGAATGCAATTGTATGGTATTTGGTATCTGTCTTTCTCTGACTGAGTTCATTTAGCATAAATCCTTTCCACTCCTTCCACGTCACTGTAAATGGATTCATTTCATCCCTTCTGATGACCGAGTGATGTTGCGTGTGTATATTTACCACATCTTTCTGCCCATTCATCAGTCGATGGACATCTGGGCTGTATCCATAGTCTGGCTGTTGTTGATAACGCTGCTACAAACAGTGGGCTGCGTGTCCTTCCTCGAATCTACTAAAGTACTTCTCTATCCTCGGGATAAATACCTACCTGTGAAATTTTGGAATCGTAGGGTAGCTCTATTTTTAACTTCTTTTTTAAAATTTTTTTTATGATAGTCACAGAGAGAGAGGCAGAGACACAGGCAGAGGGAGAAGCAGGCTCCATGCCCTGGAGCCCAAAGTGGGATTCAATCCCGGGTCTCCAGGTTCGCACCCTGGGCCAAAGACAGGTACCAAACCACTGCACCACCCAGGGATCCAATTTTTTTAACTTCTCTAGGACCCTCCACACTGTTTACCACAGTGGCTAAATGTGTTCGCTTGCCCACCAGGAATGTAAGGAGGCTACCCTTTCTCCACACCTCACCAACACCTGTTGTTTCTTGTGTTGTTAATTTTAGCCATTATGACAGCTCTCAGGTGACATATCATTGTGGTTTTGGTTTGCATTTCCCTGATGATGGGTGACGCTTTGTGTCTTTCTGTGAGTCTGGTGGCCATCTGGCTGTCTTGTCAGAGACAAAGTCCATTCATTTTTCTGCCCATCTCTAGTTGCATAATTTGTTTTTAGGATCTTGAGATTTATATTTCCTTTATGTGTTTTGCATACTAACTCTTTATTGGATGTGTTGTTTACCAATATCTCCTTTCATTTTGTATGTTGCCTTTTAGCTTTGGTTGTTTCCTTCACTTTGCAGAAGCTTTTCATTTTGATGAAGTCCCAGTAGCATTTTTGCTTTTGTTCCCTCACCTCAGTGGCATATCTAGAAAGAAAAATCAGTGGCCAATGTCAAAGACGTTGCTGCCTATCTTTTCTTCTTTGATTGGTTTCAGGTCTCACATTTAGGTCTTTCATCCATTTTGAATTTATTTTTTATATATATGGTGTAAGAAAGTGGTCCAGTTTCATTCTTCTGCATGTGGCTGCCTGGTTTTCCCAACACCATTTATTCTTATCCTGGGGTCAGGGTTAGGGTTTGTTGAAGAGACTGTCTTTCTGCCATTGGATATTCCTTCCTGCCTTGTTATCCTTTATGGGTCATAGATACAGGTTTGTATCTTGTTTTGGCTTTCCATTCTGTTCTATTGATCTAAGCGTCTCCTGTTGGGAGAACCCTGATTGCTGATTCAATTTCTTTGCTGGTTATCTGTCTGTTCAAATTTCTTATTTCTTCATTTTTAATTTTTGCTATGTTGTATATTTCTAGGAATTGATCTATTTCTTCCAGGTTCTAGGTTGCTGGCATATAATTTTTCATCATATTCTCTTATAATCGTTTGTATTTCTCTAGTGTTGTTTTTTATTTCTCTTTTCTCATCTGATTTTATTTGGGTCCTTTCTCAACTTTTTATCTTTTTTCTTTTTTAAATATTTTATTTATGTATTCATGAGAGACACAAAGATACAAAGGTATAGACAGAGGGAAAATGAGGCTCCATGCGGGGAGCCTGATGTGGGACTTGAACCCCTAGGACCCCGGGATCATGACCTGAGCCAAACACATGCTCAACCACTGAGGCAACCAAGTGCCTTGCTGATTCAATTCCTTTGCTAGTAATGGGTCTGTTCACATTTTCTATTTCTTCCTATTTCAGTTTTGCTCATTTGCACATTTCTAGGGATTTGTCCATTTCTTCCAGGTCTCCCAGTTTGTTAGCGTATAATCTTTCATAGTATCCCCTTATAATTGTCTTATTTTTCTGATGTTGATTGTGATCTCTCTTCTCTCATTTGTGATTTTATTTATTTAGGTCTTTTCTCTTTTCTCGTCATAAGGCTGGCTAGGGCTTGATCCATTTTATTACTTATTTTAAAGAACTAGCTCTTAGTTCTGTTATTCCATTCTACTGTTTTGTTGTTTCTGTATTGTTTATTTCTGCTCTGATCTTAATTTTTTTCCCTTCTTTTGTAGGCTTTAGTCTTTGTTTACTATTCCTTTTTCAGCTCCTTCAGGTGTAGGGTTAGGTTGTGTATTGGAGACTTCTTGTTTCTTGAGGTAGGCCTGTATTGCTATGTACTTCCCTCTTAGGACTGCCTTTGCTACATCCCAGAGGTTTGGAGAAACATGTTTTCATTTTCATTTGTTTTAAATTTCCTCTTTAATTTTCTGGTTGCTCCATTCATTCTCTAGTAGGATGATCATAAACGCCACGTATTTTTGGTCTGTCCAATTTTTTTCTTAGTGTCGACTTCCAGTTTCATAGCGCCTTGGTCTGAAAATGAACAGGGTGTGAAATCAACATTCTTGTACCTGTTGTACCTGTTGAGGGCTGATTTGTGGGCCCTGATATGATCTGTTCTGGAGAATGTCCCATATGCAATTGAACAGAATGTTTATTCTCCTTTTGGAACTAATATGCTAACTATATCTGTTGAGTCCCTGTTGCCCAGTGTGTCAAGGCTATTGTTCCCTTGTTGATTTTCTGCATAGACGATCGGTCCATTGCCATAAGTGGGTGTTGGAATCCTCTGTCAGTGTATTATTATCAGTGATTTCCTGTACGTTGGTTGTTAATCAGTTTCTATATTTAGGTACTCATGTTGGCAGCATAAATAGTTAGTTGTTTGATCTTGATAGTCTTTTTAATTATGAAATAATGTTCTTGTTCATCTCTTCTTACAATATTTGTTGTTTCTTTTTGAGATTTAAATATATTATTTATTTATTTTTGAGAGATACACAGAGAAGCAGAGGCAGAAACATAGGCAGAGGGAGAGGCAGGCTCCCCAAAGGGAGGGTGATGTGGGACTCGATCCTGGGATCCCAGGATCACACCCTAGCCTGAAGGCAGATGCTCAACCACTGAGCCACCAGGTGTCCCCCAGGGTTTGGTTTCAAATCTCGTTTGTCTGATATAAGTATGGGTCCTCCAGCTTTCTTTTGATATCCATTAGCGTGGTAGATGATTTTCCCTCCCCTATCAAACTGCTGGTGTCTATAGGTCTAAGGTGAGCATCTTGTAGGCAGCATACAGATGGATCTTGTTTTTTTAATAATGATTTTATTTATCAGAGAGAGAGAGAGAGAGGCCGAAAATTAGGGAGAGAGAGAAGCAGACTC